>NC_091982.1:121756660-122056660 GCF_044704955.1 Pristiophorus japonicus
GGGAGGGGGGAATGTAGGGGGAGTGGGGAATGTAGGGGGAGGGGGAATGTAGGGGGAGTGGGAGAATGTAGGTCGAGGGGGAATGTAGGCGGAGGGGGAGAGGGTAAATGTAGGGGGAGGGGCATAATGAAGGGAGAGGGCGAGAATGTAGGAGTGGGGAGAATGTAGGGGGTGGGGAGCATGTAGGGGGAGGGGGAGAATATAGGGAGGGGAGAATGTCGGGGAGGGGGCAATGAATGCGGAGAGGGGAATGTAGGGGGAATGGGGAACATAGGGGAGGGGGGATTGTAGGAGGACGGGGAGTATGTAGGGGATGGGGGGCATGTAGGGGGAGAATGTAGGATAAAGGGGAGAGTGTAGGCGGAAGGGGCAATGTAGGGGAGGGGGAGAATGTAGGGGGAGGGAATAATGTAGGGGGAGGGGGAATGAAGGCGGAGGGGGGAATGTTGGATGAGTGAGAATGTAGGGGGAGGGGGGAATGTAGGGGGAGGGGAGAATGTAGGGGGAGGGGGAGAATGTAGGGGGAGGGGGGAATGCAGGGGAGGGGAGAATGTAGGTGGAGGGGGAGAATGTAGGTGGAGGGGGAGAATGTAGGGGGAGGGGGGAATGTAGGGGGAGGGGAGAATGTAGGGGGAGGGGGGATTGTAGGGGGACGGGGAGCATGTAGGAGATGGGGGGCATGTAGGGGGAGGGGGAGAATGTCGGGGGCGGGGGAGAATGTCGGAGAAAGGGGGAATGCAGTGGGGGGGTGGAATGTAGGGCGAGGGGGAAATGTAGGGGGAGGGGGAGAATGTAGGGGGAGGGGTAATGTAGCAGGAGGGGCAGAATGTAGAGGGAGGGGCAGAATGTAGGGTGAGGGGGAATGTAGGGGGAGGGGGAGAATGTAGGGGGAGGGGAAGAATGTCGCGGGAGGGGTAGACTGTAGGGGGAGGTGTAGAATGTAGGGGGAGGGGAAGAATGTCGCAGAAGGCTGGAATGTTGGGGGAGGGTGTAGGGGGGACGTAGTCGGAGGGGGGAATGTTGGGGGTGGGGGAGAATGTAGAGGGAGGGGGGAATGTTGGGGGTTGGGGGAGAATGTAGAGGGAGGGGGCAATGTAGGGGGAGGGGAGAATGTAGGGGGGGCAGAATGTAGGGGGAGGGGGAATGTAGGGGGAGGGGATAATGTCGGGGGAGGGAGAATGTAGGGGGAGGGAGAATGTAGGTGGAGGGGGAATGTAGGGGGAGTGGAGAATGTAGGGGGAGGGGGAGAATGTAGGGGGAGGGGAAGAATGTAGGTGGAGGGGGAATGTAGGGGGAGCGGGGAATGTAGGCGGAGGGAGAGAATGTAGGGGAGGGGAGAATATAGGGGGAGGGGGGAATGTAGGGGGAGAGGGGAATCTAGGGGGAGAGGGGAATGCAGGGGGTGGGGGAATGTCGGGGAGGGGAGAATATCGGGGGAGGGGGGAATGTATGGGGAGGGGGGAATGTAGGGGAGGGTAATGTAGGGGGAGGGTGGGAATGTGGGGGGAGATGGAATGTGGGGGGGGAAATGTAGGAGGAGGGGAGAAATTGGGGGGAGAGGGGAATGTAGGGGAGGGGAGAATTTAGGGGGAGAGGTAATGTAGAGGGAGGGGGGGTATGTGGGGAGGGGGAGAAGGTGCGGGAGGAGAATGTAGGGGGAGGGGGAATATAGGGGAAGTGGTGAATGTAGGGGGGTAGGGAGAATTTCGGGGGAGGGGGCGAATGAAGGTGGAGGGGGAGCATGTAGGGGTAAAGGCGAATGTCGGGGGAGGGGGAGAATGAAGGCAGAGGGGGAGAATGTAGGGGGAGGGTTAATGAAGTGGTAGGGGGAGAATGTAGAGGGGGGGGTATATAGGGGGAGGGGTAATGTAGGGGGAGGGGGAGAATGTCGCTGGAGGGGTAGACTATAGTGGGAGGTGGAGAATGTAGGGGGAGGGGAAGAATGTCGCAGGAGGGGGGAATTTTGGGGGAGGGGGTAGGGGGAACATAGTCGGAGGGGGGAATGTTGGGGTGGGGGAGAATGTAGAGGGAGGGGGCAATGTAGGGGGAGGGGAGAATGTAGGGGAGGGGTGAATGTAGGGGGAGGAGGAGAATGTACAGGGAGGGGGGAATGTAGGGGGAGGGGTAATGTAGGGGGAGGGGGAATGTATGGGGAGGGGGAATGTAGGGGGAGGGGTAGAATGTAGGGGGAGGAGTAGAATGTCAGGGGAGGGGGAATGTAGGGGGAGGGGAGAAAGTAGGGGGAGGGGGAGAATGTAGGGGGATGGGTAGAATGTAGGGAGAGTGGGGAATATAGGGGGAGGGGGGAATGTAGGGGAGGGATAGTATAGGGGATGGAGAATGTAGGGGAGGGTAGAATGTAGGGGAGTTGGAGAATGTAGAGGGAGGGGGTAATGTATGGGGATGGGGGTATGTATGGGGCGGGGGGAATATAGGGGGAGGGGTAGAATGTAGGGGAGGGGTAGAATGTAGGGCGATGGGGCAATGTAGGTGGAGGGGAGAATGTAGGGGGAGTGATAGAATGTAGGGGGAGGGGGGAATGTAGGTGGAGGGGGGAATATAGGGGGAGTGGGGAATAAAGGGGGAGGAGGAGAATATAGGGGGAGGGAGGAATGTCGGGGGGGGGAGAATGCCGGGGGAGGGGGGAATGTCGGGGAAGGGGAGAATGTAGGGGGAGGGGAGAATGTAGGGGAGGGGGAGAATGTAGAGGGAGGGGTGAATGTAGGAGTAGGGGGAATGTAGGGGGAGTGGGGAATGAAGGGGGAGGGGGAGAATGTAGGGGGAGGGGGGAATGTAGGGGATGGGGAGAATGAAGGGGAGGGGCAGATGGAGGGGGATGGGAGAATGTAGGGGGAGTGGGTAATGAAGTGGCGGGGGAGAATGTCGGGGGAGGGGGAGATTTAGGGGGAGGGGGGAATTTAAGGGGAGGGGGATAATTTAGGGGGAGGGGAGAATGTAGGGGGAGGCGAAGAATGTAGGGGCTGGGGGAAATTTAGGCGGAGGGGGGAATTTAAAGGGAGGGGGAGAATGTAGGGGGAGGGGTGAATGTCTGGGGAGGTGAAGAATGTAGGGGAGGGGGGAATGTAGGGGTCGGGGAGAATGAAGGGGGAGGGGGACAATGTATGGGGGAAATGTAGGGGGAGGGGGAAATTTAGGGCGAGGGGGGAATTTAAGTGGAGGTGGGAATGTAGTGGGAGGGAGGAATGTAGGGGGAGGGGGAGAATCAAGGGGGAGGGGGGTATGTAGGGGAAGGGGGAGAATGTATGGGCAGGGGGAGAATGTAGGGGAGGGGGAGAATGAAGGGGGACGGGAGAATGTAGGTGGAGCGGGAGAATGTATGGGGAGGAGGGAATGTAGCGGGAGGGGAGAAAGTAGGGGGAGGGGTGGAATGTAGGGGGAGGAGGGTGTATAGGGGGAGGGGGAGAATGTAGGGGGAGGGTGGAATGTAGAATGTAGGGGAGGGGGGAATGTAGTGGGAGGGGAAGAATGTCGTGATAGGGGGGAATGTAGGGGGAGTGGGAGAATGTAGGTCGAGGGGGGAATGTAGGGGGAGGTGGAGAGGGTGAATGTAGGGGGAGGGGCATAATGAAGGGGAGGGGGAGAATGTAGGAGTGGGGAGAATGTAGGGGGAGGGGAGTATGTAGGGGGAGGGGGAGAATGTAGGGGAGGGGGGAATGTAGAGGGAGGGGGGAATGTAAGGGGAGGGGAGAATGCCGGGAGGCGGGGAGAATGCAGGGGGAGTGGGAGAATGTCGGTGAGGGGGGAATGAATGCGGAGAGGGGTATGTAGGAGGAATGGGGAACGTAGGAGGAGGGGGGAATGTCGAGGGAGGGGGAATGTAGGGGAGGGGGGAATGTAGGGGAGGGGAAATGTATGGGGAGGGTGGAATGTACGGGGAGGGGAAATGTTGTAGGGGAGGGGGAGAATGTTGGGGCAGGGGGGAATGTAGGGGAGGGTGGAATGTAGAATGTAGGGGGAGGGGGGAATGTAGTAGGAGGGGAAGAATGTCGGGGGAGGGGGGAATGTAGGGGGAGTGGGGAATGTAGGGGGAGGGGGGAATGTAGGGGGAGTGGGAGAATGTAGGTCGAGGGGGGAATGTAGGCGGAGGGGGAGAGGGTAAATGTAGGGGGAGGGGCATAATGAAGGGAGAGGGCGAGAATGTAGGAGTGGGGAGAATGTAGGGGGTGGGGAGCATGTAGGGGGAGGGGGAGAATATAGGGAGGGGGAGAATGTCGGGGAGGGGGCAATGAATGCGGAGAGGGGAATGTAGGGGGAATGGGGAACATAGGGGAGGGGGGATTGTAGGAGGACGGGGAGTATGTAGGGGATGGGGGGCATGTAGGGGGAGAATGTAGGATAAAGGGGGAATGTAGGGGGAGGGGGAGAATGTAGGGGTGGGGGGGAATGTAGGGGAAGGGGGAGAATGTAGGGGGAGGGGGAATGTAGGTGAGGGGGAGAGTGTAGGGGGAAGGGGCAATGTAGGGGAGGGGGAGAATGTAGGGGGAGGGAAGAATGTAGGGGGAGGGGGAATGAAGGCGGAGGGGGGAATGTTGGATGAGTGAGAATGTAGGGGGAGGGGGGAATGTAGGGGGAGGGGAGAATGTAGGGGGAGGGGGAGAATGTAGGGGGAGGGGGGAATGCAGGGGGAGGGGAGAATGTAGGTGGAGGGGGAGAATGTAGGTGGAGGGGGAGAATGTAGGGGGAGGGGGGAATGTAGGGGGAGGGGGAGAATGTAGGGGGAGGGGGGATTGTAGGGGGACGGGGAGCATGTAGGAGATGGGGGGCATGTAGGGGGAGGGGGAGAATGTCGGGGGCGGGGGAGAATGTCGGAGAAAGGGGGAATGCAGTGGGAGGGTGGAATGTAGGGCGAGGGGGAAAGGGGGAGGGGGGAGAATGTAGGGGGAGGGGTAATGTAGCAGGAGGGGCAGAATGTAGAGGGAGGGGCAGAATGTAGGGTGAGGGGGAATGTAGGGGGAGGGGGAGAATGTAGGGGGAGGGGAAGAATGTCGCGGGAGGGGTAGACTGTAGGGGGAGGTGTAGAATGTAGGGGGAGGGGAAGAATGTCGCAGAAGGCTGGAATGTTGGGGGAGGGTGTAGGGGGGACGTAGTCGGAGGGGGGAATGTTGGGGGTGGGGGAGAATGTAGAGGGAGGGGGGAATGTTGGGGGTTGGGGAGAATGTAGAGGGAGGGGGCAATGTAGGGGGAGGGGAGAATGTAGGGGGGGCAGAATGTAGGGGGAGGGGGAATGTAGGGGGAGGGGATAATGTCGGGGGAGGGGAGAATGTAGGGGGAGGGGAGAATGTAGGTGGAGGGGGAATGTAGGGGGAGTGGAGAATGTAGGGGGAGGGGGAGAAGGTAGGGGGAGGGGAAGAATGTAGGTGGAGGGGGAATGTAGGGGGAGTGGAGAATGTAGGGGGAGGGGGAGAATGTAGGGGGAGGGGAAGAATGTAGTGGAGGGGGAGAAGGTAGGGGGAGCGGGGAATGTAGGCGGAGGGAGAGAATGTAGGGGAGGGGAGAATATAGGGGGAGGGGGAATGTAGGGGGAGAGGGGAATCTAGGGGGAGAGGGGAATGCAGGGGGTGGGGGAATGTCGGGGAGGGGAGAATATCGGGGGAGGGGGGAATGTATGGGGAGGGGGAATGTAGGGGAGGGTAATGTAGGGGGAGGGTGGGAATGTGGGGGGAGATGGAATGTGGGGGGGAAATGTAGGAGGAGGGGAGACATTGGGGGGAGAGGGGAATGTAGGGGAGGGGAGAATTTAGGGGGAGAGGTAATGTAGAGGGAGGGGGGTATGTGGGGAGGGGGAGAAGGTGCGGGAGGAGAATGTAGGGGGAGGGGGAATATAGGGGAAGTGGTGAATGTAGGGGGAAGGGAGAATTTCGGGGGAGGGGGCGAATGAAGGTGGAGGGGGAGCATGTAGGGGTAAAGGCGAATGTCGGGGGAGGGGGAGAATGAAGGCAGAGGGGGAGAATGTAGGGGGAGGGTTAATGAAGTGGTAGGGGGAGAATGTAGAGGGGGGGGTATATAGGGGGAGGGGTAATGTAGGGGGAGGGGGAGAATGTCGCGGGAGGGGTAGACTATAGTGGGAGGTGGAGAATGTAGGGGGAGGGGAAGAATGTCGCAGGAGGGGGGAATTTTGGGGGAGGGGGTAGGGGGAACGTAGTCGGAGGGGGGAATGTTGGGGGTGGGGGAGAATGTAGAGGGAGGGGGCAATGTAGGGGGAGGGGAGAATGTAGGGGAGGGGTGAATGTAGGGGGAGTGGGAGAATGTAGCGGGAGCGGGAATATAGGGGGAGCGGGGAATGTAGAGGGAGGGGGGAATGTAGGGGGAGGGGAGAATGTAGCGGAAGGGGATAAGGAAAGGAGGGGGGAGAATGTAGGGGGAGGGGGAATGTAGGGGGAGGGGATAATGTCGGGGTAGGGGAGAATGTAGGGGGAGGGGAGAATGTAGGTGGAGGGGGAATGCAGGGGGAGTGGAGAATGTAGGGGGAGGGGGAGAATGTAGGGGGAGGGGAGGAATGTAGTGGAGGGGGAGAATGTAGGGGGAGCGGGGAATGTAGGCGGAGGGGGAGAATATAGGGGAGGGGAAATGTAGGGGAGGGGAGAATATAGGGGGAGGAGGGGAATGTAGGTGGAGAGGGGAATGTAGGGAGAGGGGGAATGTAGGGGAGGGTAATGTAGGGGGAGGGTGGGAATGTGGGGGGAGATGGAATGTAGGGGGGGAAATGTAGGAGGAGGGGAGAAATTGGAGGGAGAGGGGAATGTAGGGGGAGGGGGAATATAGGGGGAGGGGGGAATGTAGGGGGAAGGGAGAATGTCGGGGAGGGGGCGAATGAAGGGGGAGGGGAAGCATGTAGGGGGAGGGGTGAATGTAGGGGGAGGGGGAGAATGAAGGCGGAGGGGGAGAATGTAGGGGGAGGGGTAATGAAGTGGTAGGGGGAGAATGTAGAGGGAGGGGGGAATATAGGGGGAGGGAGAATGTAGGAGAGGGGGAGACTGTAGAGGGAGGGGGGAATGTCGGGGGAGGGGTAATGTAGGGGGAGGGGGAATGTATGGGGAGGGGGGAATGTAGGGGGAGGGGGAGAATGTAGGGGGAGGAGTAGAATGTCGGGGGAGGGGAATGTAGTGGGAGGGGAGAAAGTAGTGGGAGGGGTAGAATGTAGGGGGAGGGAGGAATCTATGGGGAGGGGGAAATGTAGGGGGATGGGGAATGTAGGCGGAGGGGGAGAATGTAGAGGGAGGGGCAGAATATAGGGTGAGGGGGAATGTAGGGGGAGAGGGAATGTAGGGGAGGAGGAGAATGTAGGGGGAGGGTGAGAATGTAGGGGAAGGGGGAGAATGTAGGGGGAGGGGGAATGTAGGCGGAGGGGGAGAATGTAGAGGGAGGGGCAGAATGTAGGGTGAGGGGGAATGTAGGGGGAGAGGGAATGTAGGGGAGGGGGAGAATGTAGGGGGAGGGTGAGAATGTAGGGGGAGGGGGAGAATGTCGCGGGAGGGGTAGACTGTAGGGGGAGGTGGAGAATGTATGGGGAGGGGAAGAATGTCGCAGAAGGGGGGAATGTTGGGGGAGGGGGTAGGGGGAACGTAGTCGGAGGGGGGAATGTTGGGGGTGGGGGAGAATGTAGAGGGAGGGGGAATGTAGGGGGAGGGATAATGTCGGGGGAGGGGAGAATGTAGGTGGAGGGGGAATGTAGGGGGAGTGGAAAATGTAGGGGGAGGGGGAGAATGTAGGGGGAGGGGAAGAATGTAGTGGAGGGGGAAAATGTCGGGGGAGGGGGGATTATTGGGGGAGGGGGAGAATGAAGTCGGAGGGGGAGAATGTAGGGGGAGGGGTAATGAAGTGGTAGGGGGAGAATATAGAGGGAGGGGGGAATATAGGGGGAGGGGGAATGTAGGGGGAGGGGTAGAATGTAGAGGGAGGGGGGAATGTCGGGGGAGGGGTAATGTAGGGGGAGGGGGGAATGTATGGGGAGGGGGCAATGTAGGGGGAGGGGGAGAATGTAGGGGGTGGCGTAGAATGTCGGGGGAGGGGAATGTAGCGGGAGGGGAGAAAGTAGGGGAGGGGTAGAATGTAGCGAGAGGGAGGAATGTAAGGGGAGGGGGAAATGTAGGGGGGTGGGGAATGTAGGGGGAGGGGGAAATGTCGGGGGAGGGGAGAATGTCGGGGGAGGGGGAGAATGTAGGGGGTGGGTGAGAATGTAGGGGGAGGGGGAGAATGTAGGGCAGGGGGGAATGTAGGGGGAGTGGGAGAATGTAGGGGGAGGGGGAGAATGTCGCGGGAGGGGGGAATGTCGGGGGAGGGGTAATGTAGGGGGAGGGGGGAATGTATGGGGAGGGGGCAATGTAGGGGGAGGGGGAGAATGTCGGGGGAGGCGTAGAATGTCGGGGGAGGGGAATGTAGCGGGAGGGGAGAAAGTAGGGGGAGGGGTAGAATGTAGGGAGAGGGAGGAATGCATGGGGAGGGGGAAATGTAGGGGGATGGGGAATGTAGGGGGAGGGGAGAATGTTGGGGGAGGGGGTGAATGTCGGGGGCGGGTGAGAATGTAGGGGGAGGGGGAGAATGTAGGGCAGGGGGGAATGTAGGGGGAGTGGGAGAATGTAGGGGGAGGGGGAGAATGTCGCGGGAGGGGTAGACTGTAGGGGGAGGTGGAGAATGTAGGGGGAGGGAAAGAATGTTGCAGAAGGGAGGAATGTTGGGGGAGGGGGTAGGGGGAACATAGTCGGAGGGGGGAATGTTGGGGGTGGTGGAGAATGTAGAGGGAGGGGCAGAATGTAGGGTGAGGGAGAGTGTAGGGGGAGAGGGAATGTAGGGGGAGGGGGAGAATGTAGGGGGAGGGTGAGAATGTAGGGGAAGGGGAGAATGTAGGGGGAGGGGGAATGTAGGGGGAGGGGGAGAATGTAGAGGGAGGGGCGGAATGTAGGGTGAGGGGGAATGTAGGGGGAGAGGGAATGTAGGGGGAGGGGGAGAATATAGGGGGAGGGGGAGAATGTAGGGGGAGGGGGAGAATATCGCGGGAGGGGTAGACTGTAGGGGGAGGTGGAGAATGTAGGGGGAGGGAAAGAATGTCGCAGAAGGGGGGAATGTTGGGGGAGGGGATAGGGGGAACGTAGTCGGGGGGGAATGTTGGGGGTGGGGGAGGATGTTGGGGGAGGGGGAATGTAGGGGGAGCGGGGAATGTAGAGGGAGGGGGGAATGTAGGGGGAGGGGAGAATGTAGCGGAAGGGGAAATGTAGGGGGGGAGAATGTAGGGGAGGGGGAATGTCGTGGGAGGGGATAATGTCGGGGGAGGGGAGAATGTAGGGGAGGGGAGAATGTAGGGGGAGGGGGAATGTAGGGGGAGGGGAGAATGTAGGGGGAGGGGGAGAATTGCGGGGGAGGGGAAAAATGTAGTGGAGTGGGAGAATGTAAGGGGAGGGGAGAATATAGGCGGAGGGGGAGAATATCGGGGAGGGGGAATGTAGGGGAGGGGAGAATATAGGGGGAGGGGGGAATGTAGAGGGAGAGGGAACTGTAGGGGGAGAGGGGAATGTAGGGGGAGGGGGAATGTCGTGGAGGGGAGAATATCGGGGGAGGGGGGAATGTAGGGGGAGGGGGAGAATGTAGGGGGAGGAGGAATGTAGGGGAGGGTAATGTAGGGGGAGGGTGGGAATGTGGGGGGAGATGGAATGTAGGGGGGGAAATGTAGGAGGAGGGGAGAAATTGGGGGGAGAGGGGAATGTAGGGGGAGGGGAGAATGTAGGGGGAGGGGGAATGTAGAGGGAGGGGGAGAATGTCGCGGGAGGGGTAGACTATAGGGGGAGGTGGAGAATGTAGGGGGAGGGGAAGAATGTCGCAGGAGGGGGGAATTTTGGGGGAGTGGGTAGAGGAAACGTAGTCGGAGGGGGGAATGTTGGGGGTGGGGGAGAATGTAGAGGGAGGGTGCAATGTAGGGGGAGGGGAGAATGTAGGGGGAGGGGGAATATAGGGGGAGCGGGGAATGTAGAGGGAGGGGGGAATGTAGGGGGAGGGGAGAATGTAGCGGAAGGGGAAATGTAGGGGGGGGAGAATGTAGGGGGAGGGGGAGAATGTCGGCGGAGGGGGAGAATGTAGGGAGGGGGAATGTAGGGGAGGGGAGAATATAGGGGGAGGGGGGAATGTAGGGGGAGAGGGGAATGTAGGGGGAGAGGGGAATGTAGGGGGAGGGGGAATGTCGTGGAGGGGAGAATATCGGGGGAGGGGGGAATGTAGGGGGAGGGGGAGAATGTAGGGGTAGGGGGAATGTAGGGGAGGGTAAAGTAGGGGAAGGGTGGGAATGTGGGGGGAGATGGAATGCAGGGGGGGACATGTAGGAGGAGGGGAGAAATTTGGGGGAGAGGGGAATGTAGGGGGAGGGGAGAATGTGGGTGGAGTGGGAATGTAGAGGGAGGAGTGTATGTGGGGAGGCGGAGAAGGTGGGGGAGGAGAATGTAAGGGAGGGGGAATATTGGGGGAGGGGGGAATGTAGGGGGAAGGGAGAATGTCGGGGGAGGGGGCGAATGAAGGGGGAGGGGGAGCATGTAGGGGGAGGGGCGAATGTAGGGGGAGGGGGAGAATGAAGGCGGAGGGGGAGAATGTAGGGGGAGGGGTAATGAAGTGGTAGGGGGAGAATGTAGAGGGAGGGGGAATATAGGGGGAGAGGGAATGTAGGGGGTGGGGGAGAATGTAGGGGAAGGGGAAGAATGTAGTGGAGGGGGAGAATGTAGGGGGAGGGGGAGAATGTAGGGGAGGGGAAATGTAGGGGAGGGGAGAATATAGGGGAGGGGGGAATGTAGGGGGAGAGGGGAATGTAGGGGTAGAGGGGAATGTAGGGGGAGGGGGAATGTCGGGGAGGGGAGCATATCGGGGGAGGGGGAATGTAGGGGGAGTGGGGAATGTAGGGGGAGGGGGAGAATGTAGGGGGAGGGGGGGAATGTAGGGGGAGGGGGAGAATGTAGGGGGAGGGGGAAATGTTGGGGGAGGGGGAGAATGTAGGGAGAGGGGGAATGTAGGGCAAGGGGAGAATGTCGGGGGAGAGGGGAATGTAGCGGGAGGGGGGAATGTAGGGGGAGGGGAGAATGCAGGGGGAAAGGGGAATGTAGGGGGAGGGGGGAATGTAGGGGGAGGGGTGAATGTAGGGGGAGGGGGAGAATGTAGGGGAGAGGGGAATGTAGGGGGGGAATGTGGAGGGAGGGGGGAATGTAGGGTGAGGGGGAGAATGTAAAGGGAGTGGGGAATGTAGGGGTAGGAGAATGTAGGGGGATGGGATAATGTCGGGAGAGGGGGAGAATGTAGGGGGAGGGGGAAATGTAGGGGGAGTGGGAATGTAGGGGAAGGGGGAATGTAGGGGGAGGGGAGAATGTAGGGGGGATGTAGGGGGAGGGAGGAATGTAGGGGGGGAATGAAGGAAGAGGGGGAATGTAGGGGGAGGGTGGAATGTAGGGGGGGAATGTAGGGGGAGGGGGAGAATGTAGGGGGAGGGGGTAATGTAGGGAGAGGGTGGAATGTAGGGGGGGGAATGTAGGGGGAGGGGGGAATGTAGGGGCAGGGGGAGAATGTAGGAGTAGGGGGAGAATGTAGGGTGAGCTGGGAATGCGGGGGGAGGGGGAATGTAGGGGGAGAGGGGAATGTAGGGGAGGTGGGTATGTAGGGGGAGGGGAGAATGTGGGGGGAGGGGTGAATGTCGGGGCGGGGGAATGTAGGGGAGGGGGGAATGAATGGGGAGGGGGGAATATAGGGGTAGGGGGAATGCAGGGTGAGGGAGGAATGTAGGGGGAGGGGGGAATGTAGGGGGAGGGGGGAATGAAGAGGGAGGGGGGAATTTCGGGGAGGGGGGAATGTAGGGAGAGGGGTGAATGTAGGGGGAGGGGGAGAATGTAGGGGATGGGGCGAATGTGGGGGGAGGGGGGAATGAAGGGGTAGGGGGAATGTAGGGGGAGGGGAGAATGTGGGGGGAGGGGGGAATGTCGGGGCAGGGGGAATGTAGGGGGAGGGCGGAATGAAGGGGGAGGGGGAAATATAGTGGTAGGGGGAATGCAGGGGGAGGGAGGCATGTAGGGGGAGGGGGGAATGTAGTGGGAGGGGAGAATGTAGGGGGAGTGGGGAATGTAGGGGGAGGGAGAGAATGTAGGGGGAGTGGGGAATGTAGGGGGAGGGGGAGAATGTACTGGGAGGGGGGAATGAAGGGGGAGGGGAAAATGTAGGGGGGAGGGGGAGAATGCAGGGAGAGGGGGGAATGTAGGGCAAGGGGAGAATGTAGGGGAGGGGAGAATGTTGGGGGAGAGGGAAATGTAGGGGGAGGGGGGAATGTAGGGGGAGGGGCGAATGTAGGGGGAGTGGGAGAATGTAGGGGGTGGGGGGAATGTAGGGGGGGAATGTAGTGGATGGGGGAAATGTAGGGGGAGTGGGAATGTAGGGGAAGGGGGAATGTAGGGGGAGGGGAGAATGTAGGGGGAGGGGGAATGTAGGGGTGGGAGAATGTAGGGGGATGGGATAATGTCGGGAGAGGGGGAGAATGTAGGGGATGGGGGAAATGTAGGGGGAGTGGGAATGTAGGGGAAGGGGGAATGTAGGGGGAGGGGAGAATGTAGGGCGGGATGTAGGGGGAGGGGAGAATGTAGGGGGAGGGGAGAATGTAAGGGGGGATGTAGGGGGAGGGGGCAATGTAGGGGGAGGGGAGAATGTAGGGGAAGGGGGAATGTAGGGGGGGGAATGTCGGGGGAGGGGGGAATGTAGGGGGAGGGGGAATGATGGGGGCGGGGAGAATGTAGTGGGAGGGGAGAATGTAGGGGGAGGGGGGAATGTAGGGGGGGGATGTAGGGGGAGGGGGAATGTAGGGGGAGGGGGAGAATGTAGGGAGGGGGGGAATGTAGGGGGGAATGTAGGGGGAGGGGGGAATGTATGGGCGGAATGTAGGGGGAGGGGGGAATGTAGGGGGAGGGGGGAATATAGGGGGACGGGGAAATGTAGGGGGAGGTGGAAAATGTCGGAGGAGCGCGAATGTTGGGGGAGGGGAGAATGTTGGGGAAGCGTTATTTTATTGTCAGGGGAGGATGGGGGAGGGAATGGTTGGGCTGTGGAGGGGGGAATTGCATTGAGGAGATGGAATGGTGTACCCGGAAAGAAGGGTCAGTGGATGACGATGAAGGGGCTTTGGGAAGCGATAAGTGAAGGAGGGTGAAGGGAAAACTGATGTCAATTGAAGTGCAGATAATTGGATAGGGAAATGGGGATCGGGTAAATGGTTGAATTAAGCCCATAAATGCAGGCACTGAAAGATGAGATATTATAAGGTGCTATAACCGTTGTTTGTAATTAAATTCCGCATTGCCAGTGAGAAGATACGTCAAATTTCTCTGTTAGCTACTCTTCTGAGGAATGCTTTCTTTCAACCCTTTAGAGAAATATTATTTTGCTGACTCAGGCTTTTAAGATTTTTTGGCAAAATACCCACAAGTGTAGAGATAATTTATTGTCTAGTGCAAAGAATCACTTGCTGCAAATTCCCTTGTACTCCACAATATATGGAATTAATGGCAATAGCGGAAAGTGGGACATGGATCAACTCGGCACATCATTGTCCTGGTTACGTTTTATCGTTCAACCAACAACGAAAAACAAATGATCACGTCACTGTCTCATTGTTATTTGTGCCAGCTTGCTGTATGCAAATTGGCTGTTCCTTTTAGAAGCTTCTGCATGTTTTCATGAGGTTACCTTTTGGCATTTTAATGGATGGGGGAGGGAGAGAGTGCACAGATTGTGTGAGGGAGGTGTGGTTGAAGGGTCTCTAATATCCTTGGTGCACGAATACTCTTGGTGCCAAAAGCCCTAAGAATTTTCAACATTACCCTGTTGCCAAGAATATAATCTGACAGCACAGAAGGAGGCCATTCGGCCAACTGTGCCTGTGCTAGCTCCTTGAAAGAAAGAAAGACTTGCATTTATGTAGCGCCTTTCACGACCACCGGACATCACAAGGCGCTTTACAACCAATGAAGTACATTGGGAGTGAAGTCACTGTTGTAATGTGGGAAAGGTGGCAGCCATATTGAGCACAGCAAGCTCCCACAAACAGCAATGTGATAATGACCAGATAATCTGTTTTTGTGATGTTGATTGAGGGATAAATATTGGCCAGGACACTGGGGTAACTCCACCGCTCTTCTTTGAAATAGTGCCATGGGATCTTTTATGCCCACCTGAGAGGGCAGACGGGGTCTCGGTTTAACGTCTCATCTGAAAGATGGCATCTCCGACAGTGCAGCACTCCCTCAGCACTGCACTGGAGTTTCAGCCTAGAAAGAGCTATCCAATTAGTCCCACCTTCTTCCCTCATATCTCTGAAAATGTTTTCCTTTTGAAGTATATATATTAGCATTGATTAGCAATGAGGCGATGCCCCACTTTTAACCGAGGAGTGGCTCTATCACTGTGCCTTTTGAATTTGGTTGACAGTCTTTCTTATGGCTCTGGGCTGTCCTTGTTGGAGTGTGTGTGGGGGCGGCAGTGGCTGTCCGGGAAGCTGCTCTTGTATCTTAGTTCATGCTTTCAATATCAGACTTGGCAACAAGCGTGGCTTCCGTCTGTTTCGTTTTAATTAGATTCGAGAGGCTGCTTTGTTTGCAGCCACTCCCAGAATGCTTCTCTCATGTTTCTGAGCACTGTGGGATTGCGAAGGAAAACTCCAAGGCACTTCAGGGTCAGGAAGCACTTTACTCATTGTACTTTTTGTCCTTCACTATGTAGGAAGAGACACCATGTGATGTCTCAGTAGACAGATCGGGCTCAATTTTCCCCCGTCATTTGCCCCATTTTTCTGGTGTATTTATCTTTTTCCAAGTTTCCCTCTGCGATTGGCGCCAGTGTAACTGACTTAGTTACGATTTTTCTAGGCCAGTTTTTTCTCCCCTCATGTCTGTGCCGGTTTTTTCAACTGTCCGCAGTTTGGCCAACATTTTTTTCCTTTTAGGTCGGCGTATCTGGTCACTCCCGAAAACCTTCTGGTGAGTTAAGAAACCAGCGCACATTCACAAATCGGCGCCGAAAGACGCCATTGTTTTTAAATCGAAGATTTTGGAGGGAGTCAAGAACACTGTCAAAATCAATAATAAAGTTCAACTTTTTTTTACCTATCAACGTAGAAGTGTAAATTTGCTGTATTTCATAAGTTATCTCAGTTTTTTACTCACTCACACATCACCACTGGAGCAGGGCTGGAGGGTCGTAGCGTTGGCCGGCAGAATCAGCCCCATGCCTGGACACAGGGGCTTGGGGCTTGGCAAGAAAACAAGCCCGGGAGAAAGAGGGAGGTACCGATCGGAAGGCTTGGAGCCCGGGGTGCGAGGTGCCTTCTGCACTAAAGACTGCAATGAGTGGGGAGGGGGGGGAGGGGGAGGGAAGGGAGGGAGAGAGAGAGAAGGGGAGAAGTCACAAGACTCCAATTAGTTAAGGGGGTGGGGGTGGAGAGAGAGAAGTCACAAGACCTTTGGGTGTGGTCCATCCATATAGACCTTGGGGAGAGAGAACTGCGAACCTATGCTGCCTGCCTGCTTTCCTGCTGTTTTGAGCTGACAATGCCGTACCTTGTGCGTGCCTTCTGCATCATGTCGCTTCTCGTGTAGTAGCTGTTCTTATCAGTTTAATATCCCCTATGGGGACATGATATTGAATTGATTTTTGGACAGGGAGCTGGATCAGGGGCATGCCCCGTCCACTCCATGCACCGACCTGGTATTGCAATATTTCCAGGAACGGTGCAACTTCGCCTCTCGGCCTTTTGGCCTAAGATCAAACACATTGGCGCAAAGAGATCTTTGGCGTTAGAGTTGATCTTGAACGAAATTGGATTTAAAAAAAAAATCATGGTGCTATGTAGGAGACAATCGATTTGACTTCATCGCATCAGGAACATCAAAGTCCATAGGGTGCTGGGCAGGAGGCCTTATCCACCTCGGGTATATCGAGTCAAGCATTCGTGCCTGCACTTGAGTGATACAGACTGGGTCAGAAGGCTGCATTTCCGCAAAGAAGTTGTAACTGAGATCTGTGAGTTGGTCAAAGCAGACCAGCAACCTAGAAGCATCAGGAGGACGGCTTTGTCAGTTGAAGTGAAGGTTACAGTTTCATTCTATGCCTCCGGATTCTTTCAAGCTATAACTGGGGATATGTGCTCCATCTCTCAACATGCAACAGATGTCCCCATTCAACAGGTCACAGCTGCACTGTGTGCATGTAGGAATGACTTCATAAAGTTCCCCATGACCGCCCAAGCAATCCATGACAGGGCTATGGGCTTCTCCAGGATTGCTGGCTTCCCAAACGTACAGGGCTGCATTGAATGTACCCACATCACCTTGTGAGCATCTTTGGAGGATTCCGAGATGCACAGGAACAGAAAAGACTTCCACTCTTGTTAATGTGCAGCTCGTGTGTGACGACATGCATCATATCATGTCAGTCGATACAAGATACCCTGGCAGCACCCATGATGCGTTCATCCTACGCGATAGCGTTATATCTTCCATTTTTGAGCAGCATAGAGAAGGGCAGAGCTGGCTACTGGGAGACAAAGGGTACGGCCTCACTACCTGGCTCATGACGCCCCTACGCGTAACCCGGACGGAAGCTGATCGTCAATACAATATGTCGCACATTGCGACGCGCAGCATCACAGAGAGAACCATTGGCATATTGAAACAGCGTTTCCGATGCCTGGACCATTCCAGAGGCTACTTGCTTACTCCCCTGAGATTGTCGGCCAGTTCACTGTTGTGTGCTGCATGCTGCATAACTTAGCCATCATGAGACAGCAGCACCTGATAGTGGAAGACCCACCTGCGGTGAGAGTGGCTAATGATAATGACGTGGAAGATGCAGGTGATGAGCAGGAGGCAGAGGAGGAGGCGAATGATGAGAATGAGGAATCCATGCAAGTGCCTGAGGCCGGAGCACAACGGCAGAGGAGGGCGGGCCATCGTGCCCCTTTAATGATTACTCGAGCCTTGTGACAGCAGCTCATCCGTGAATGCTTTACTGATGCCTGACGGCTCAGTGACAACTATTCCACATGGACATGTTTGCTGTTTGGAGCTGTTCCATAATGTTGTGTTGTGTTAATGGAACATGATTCAGATGTAATGTAAAATATATTTTATTCAAAAGTTTACAATGTACTTAACTTAACTTTAATAAAATTATTCTTATATCAAACTTTACTTTAAGATCATTCTTATAGATCACTTAAAAACTTTAAGATCACTTATGAACTTGTAAATTTACATAACTTACAAAAAACTTTTAATTTGAGCACAGTTACAACAGTAACAATAATAACAACAACAACAGCAGCAAAGAAAGGCTGCACCCACCTCTCCTCCTACTTATTCTAAGAGCGCCCGCTGCGCTCGGTCTTGGATAATCCACCACCCCTGCCCGCAGGCGGTGGCACAGTTTTTCTGGGCTTGGTACCAAGCTTATTCTTTCTAACATCTTGGGTACTGTGCACCTCTTTGAGGTGGGGGTTGGGAGGGCGTCGGCAGCAAGTTGGAGGGCCCGGCTTTGGGCTCTTCAGAGGCTGGCATGGGGATTGGAGTGGGAGTGGCAGTTGATTCTGTCAATGGGCTCAGGGTCTGGGCGTGTTCCCTTATTTCAGCAGCTCACTCCAACATGCCGTCCCTCATGCGCCCTGACAGGGTCTCAATGACCTGCAACATTCCCTCCCTCATGTTGAGCAAAACTGTCTGAACTACCTGACATTCCCTCCCTCATGATCAGTGACGTGGTTTGCACTACCTCTGACATTCCCTCCCTCATGGCCACTATTCCCTCACTGATGGTCCCGGATATCGTTCCCATTTCTTGAGCCATTGCTGTTACTTCTCCCGACAATCCCGCTACCTCATCACTCACCTCACTGATGGTGTCCAGGAGTGATCGGGTAAGGTCAATGCTCTCCACACTCAATGACATCATCTGATCCACATGTTAGATCCTGCACCTCAGGAGAGCGTGGTCGAGCTCTCCTTCCCCTCCTCCCCACAGGTGTGGCTTGCTGCACCCCAACACTGGGACCCGCAACCTCGGAAGATGGGGCCCTAGGTGTGCCTTGCTGCACTCCACCATTGGTACCCACAATCACTGAAGCACAGAGTAATAACATTTTTTTCAATAATTTAAACATTTAAAATCCTATGAAATAACGTACGTTTATTTTTAGACCCTTTGAAATATGTAAATTTATTTTTGAAAAAATAACCTTTTGGTTTTAAATAATTAATTAAATTCAATTTTGATTCATTTTAAATATGTGATGTTTTAAAAAAAATTATCTTAAATGCTTGTGTGTTTTTGGGGTGATTCACTATAAGGAAGAATGGGAATACCCTGACTCTGATAGGTTGGGCCGGCTCATATGATCCCAGTGATGCGTACGAAGTGCCTACGGTGCTGGGATACGTGGGCCTCGATGCAGGCCTTATCGCTTCTCGGCCTTTTGGCTAAGATCATGCGTAACTGACCTGACAGGGGAGTAACCACCATAACCCCAAGGTGGTTCTCCCTGGATCAGGAAGGTATATGCTTGCTTTTTTGGAAATAGGAGGTGGGTGGGGTGGCTTGACCCATCCACCTCCACGGAGGTGTGTGGGGGGCCTGACCCATCCACCTCCATGGCATGAACCTGGTATTGCAGTACTTCCAGGAACGGTGCAGTGGTTCTAGGCCTTTTGGCTAAGAGCATTGGCGCAGAGTGATCCTTGAATGGGCCCAAGGTGACCTCTGGCGTTTGTGATTTGACAAAGAATTGGAACGATTGGCTACGAATTTCAAAAAAATAAAAAATAAAAAAAAATAAAAAATGGAGGTCTAGGACCGCAAGTCTCCCAAACTCCGAGAACAACAGGTACTGTCATAGAAATTGTTGCTATCGGAGGCATCTATCCATGGGAAGCCTCCGACCGCAATATCTGGGCCAATGTTTCCTGTTGTATAGACTTGTACTCTCAGTGCAAGTCTGTACTTGTACCCAGGGATGGTACACTGGAGTTCAGAAGAGTGAGAGGGGACCTCATAGAAACGTTTAAAATTCTGACGGGTTTGGACAGGTTGGATGCAGGAAGAATGTTCCCAATGTTGGGGAAGTCCAGAACCAGGGGTCACAGTCTAAGGATAAGGGGTAAGCCATTTAGGACCGAGATAAGGAGAAACTTCTTCACCCAGAGAGTGGTGAACCTGTGGAATTCTCTACCACAGAAAGTAGTTGAGGCCAATTCACTAAATATATTCAAAAGGGAGTTAGATGAAGTCCTTACTACTCGGGGGATCAAGGGGTATGGGTTGAAAGCAGGAATGGGGTACTGAAGTTTCATGTTCAGCCATGAACTCATTGAATGGCGGTGCAGGCTAGAAGGGCTGAATGGCCTGCTCCTACACCTATTTTCTATGTTTCTATGGAGTAAGGGTGTCTCGGGCCCCGGGCAGCACCCCAGACATTATCTAGTTTAAGCAGTTTAGCTGCTTCTCGTCTCTTTTGCTCCTCGCGTAGATGGTGCTCTTTCCTATTTCTCGCCCCAATTTGTGTGTAGAATGCATCTCGAGAAAAAGGGCATCTAGAGTCTGTCTACATCAAGTCGAGAATAACATGCGCTTGAGCCCTCGCGGCTTCGCTCCGCTCTTGCTACGTCACTTATAGAAACATAGAAACATAGAAAATACGTGCAGGAGTAGGCCATTCAGCCCTTTGAGCCTGCACCACCATTCAATAAGATTATGGCTGATCATGCAACTTCAGTGCCCCATTCTTGATTTCTCTTCATATCCCTTGATCCATTGAAACATAAGGGTCACATCTATACTGTTTACCCTTACCCTTAATCCCACCCGATGTAGGCCTCACTCTCGGCTTGGGCCCCAGGCTACTGCCCCCCTCCCCACCTTAATCCGTTCCTGGTTGTACCTGCTCCCATCTGTGAGATATTCACAGAGCACAAGCCCACACAGCTTCCAACATGGCACGCAGCTCTCTCTCGGAAGCCTCCAGAATCTGCCTGGGTCTGTTTATTAACAACTCTGCAGTTGCAGTACACAATACGTCCACATCCACCGTGTGGCGCTACAAACATTACAAGCTTACAGACATTACACTTCTCCCTCCTTAATGAAGAAGTGATTATAACAAACATCACACATAACTTTCATGTTTATACATAACACAGGATATAGACTTATTTTTTTCCATATTTACAAATTTAACTTTATCACTTGTTTTCTGTTTCGAAGAGGATACCTTCGCTCTCGAACAGAACCTTCCAAACCTGGTGTCGATTTCACACTCATTCGAGGCTCATCCTGAGTAATGTTTTCCGACACAGAATTTCCTTGATTTTCATTTGATCTCACTCTAACTTCAGGCTCTTTGTTTTCCTGACTCGGACTCAGACTTTCATTCTGATTCTCTCCTGGATTTGTTTCCAGTACATTGGATTTAGGATTTGCTACTGGTATATCAAAACTATCTGATGAGTCAGAAATAATTGAATCATTCCCACCTTCAACTCCTTCCATGTCTGTAGGTAAAATATGATCAATATGAACAAACCTAACCTGTCCATTATCAAACATCATTAGCAAATATGTGCGAGGATCACATATCTTCACCACTCTTCCTGATAATCACTTTAACCATTTATGGTGATGGTTCTTCACTCTCACCTTCTGGTTTAATTTCAACTTCTCTCTTTTACTCTACCTCTATCATGATTCTCTTTCTCTTAATTGTGTCTCTTCTACGGACTGTGCCAAATTTAGTTTTAACAACGAGAATCTGGTTCGTGGCTGTCGTTTGAGAAACAGCTCTGCTGGCATTCTACCAGTAGTTGTATGAGGAGTATTACAATATGTAATCAAAAAATTAGGCAATTTGTGATCCAATTACAACTGTTGTTTCCTTGGATTAGGATCTAACATTTGTTTTATGAGGGCACGTTTTACAATTTGTACAGTGCGCTCTGCTGCACCATTCGAAGCAGGATGGTATGGTGGAACCTTGGTATGTTTCACACCATTTTTGCTCGTGAATTGTGCAAATTCTTCTGAACGAAATTGTGGTCCATTATCTGAAACAATTTCTTCAGGGCGGCCAAATTAAGAAAATAATTTTCGTAAAATGTCCAATGTTTTACTTGTTGTTATTTTCCACATTGGAAATATCTCAACCTACTTCGAATGGCTATCAATCACAATGAACAATTGTTGTCCTAACTCAGCAAAATCAATATGTAGCCTTTGCCACACCCTGGGAGGCCATTTCCAAGGCTATAATGGTACTGGTGGTGGTTGCTTGCTTACCGATTGACATGTCGTACACTGACTCCCGATGTACTCTATATCTTTATCAAAAGCTGGCCACCATAAATAACTGTGTGCAAAACTCTTGGTCAAGCACATTCCCAGGTGGAGGTCTCCTAATAATTTGGACTTGAATTTATTTGGTATAACCATTCTTGCAACCCACATGATACAATCTTTATCGACTGATAATTAATTCCTATGAATGAAGAATCGATGTGTATCTTTGTCTGTTACCTGGTTTGGCCATCCATTTGCAATATAATCATACACCTTTGACATCACTGGGTCACGTTTGGTTGCTCTACCAATCTCTTCAGCTGTGACTGGCAGTTCATCAATGTATGAAAAATAAAACACTTCTTCCCTATTGGGTGTAACTTGTGATGGGCAAGGCATCTAGACATTGCATCAGCATTACTGTGATCAGCTGATCGTCTGTATTCAATATCATATGTATATGCTGACAAAATCAAAGCCCATCTCTACATTCAGGCTGTAGCTAATGTTGGAACTGGGGACTTTGGATGGAGGATTGTTGTTAGGGGCTTATAGTCCATAACGATGGTAAACTTATGACCATACAAGTATTTGTGAAACTTCTTGACCCCAAAAATAAATGCCAAAGCTTCCCTTTCAATTTGTGCATAATTATTCTCACTGGCACTGAGAGTGTGTGAAGCAAAAGCAATTGGTCTCTCCTCCCCACTACATGATACATGAGAGATTACTGCCCCAACTCTACACGGAGAGGCATCACATGCTAGCTTAATCTCCTTAGATATGTCATAGTGAACTAACGTGGTGCTCTCTACCAATTTGCTTTAACACTCCTTGAATGCTGTATCGCATTCTTTTGACCACTTCCAATGAACCTGTTTTTTCAAAAATTCATTCAGTGGATGTAATACTGTAGCCAAATTTGGTAGGAACTTAAGTTCAGTGACATTCCTGGGAGTAGGTGCATTTCTAATTGCATCCAATTTTTCCATGGTTGGATGTAAATCATCTTTGTCTACTCTGTACCCTAAGTACTCCACTGAGTTTTTAAATAACTCACACTTACGTGCAGACACTTGTACTCTGTGCTTCTCTAGCTATTTCAGGACTTCATTCAATATGTCATTCAATATGAATTTGCCTATTTGGTGCTGAAATTAGTATGTCATCCAAATAACATACTACCCCTTCAATACCTTGCAAAATCTAGTTCATCACCCCTTGGAATATGGCCGGGGCAGAAGACACTCTAAACGGTAGCCTATTAAATTGATATAGGCCTAGATGAGTATTTATAGTCAAACCTGACTTGGACTCCTCATCTAGTTGAAGCTGTAAGTAGGCATTCATAAGATCCAGTTTTGAGAAGATCTGACCACCTGTCAGTGTTATGAACAAATCTTCTGTATTCGGCAATGTATTGGGGACATTACCCTCCAGAACCTCGTTTACGATTACCTTATAATCACCACACAATCTTACCATACCATCGGACTTAGGTACAACAATGGTTGTAGCCCAATTACATTGATCCATCTTACAAATAATGTTCTCAGTCTCTAGTCTTTTGAGATCTTGCTCAACTTTCTCCTTGAGTGCATATGGTACAGAACGTGGCTTGTAGTAAACCGATCTAGCGTCCTTCTGTACCCTGACACTCGCCTTGAAGCCTTGGATCGGACTGCCCGTTTCACAGAACACCTTCGGATACTTCTTGATAACCTCATCCTTGGATGAAAATCTTGCTTCCACACAGAAAATTTTACTCCAATCCAGCTTCAGTGAGCTCAATCAATTTCTTCCTAGTAAGGCAGACTTGTCTCCTTTCACTACTATTAGAGGCACGTTCTGAAATTGATCTTTATATTTCACCGGTACGGTGATACGACCTACCACAGGAATTTTCTCTCCCGAGTAGCCTCGCAGCCCCAACTTGGATTTCTCCAGTTGAAAATCACGCAATTTGTCGCGATATAGTGACTCCGGTACTGCACCCACGGATGCACCCGTGTCAATTTCCATTGGTATCTTGAATCCCGCAACATCTATGTGGATTTTGATGCTTTCCGAATCGCTGTCCATTAACCTCGTGCTCCTGATGACATATAACTCTAACGTCTCCTCGTCCTGTTGTTGTTCTTTCATGCTATGTAGTCTCTTGGGGTTTCTACTCATAGCTTTGAACGTTGGACTCATAGCTTTAAAAGCTGGTTTACCCTTCAGTCGGCATGCCTTTGCAAGATGCCCAGTCTTTCTGCAAAAGAAACACTCTGCCTTCACGTATGGACAACTTTGAGCAATGTGTTGTCCCAGGCACCTATAGCACGACTTCGATGCTCTGTTAGAATTTCCAGTTTCTGAGACTTTCGGCCCCCATCAACTTTTACTTTGAACCTGCAGGTGATTTACATCGGTTGACTGATGACCGTAATTATTATTTAATTCTCGGGAATATTGTTCGGCCATGCCCATCGACCTCTCTGTCTGACAAGCAATCTCAAAAGTCAAGTCATCCGTCGTCAATAACTTCCTTCTGATCGCATCATTTTTCACCCCACAAACAAAATGATCCCGTAATGCTCGGTTTTGAAAGTTTCCAAAATTACAGTGCATCGATAGCTTTTTTAATGCTACGATGTAATCACTGATACTTTCATTAGCCTTTTGATTCTGAATACCAAAACGATAGCTTTCAGCAATTTCTAACGGTTTGGGGTTATAGTGCTGCTCCAGCTTCGTTAAAATCTCTTTAAGCATTGTGTCCTTTGGCTCATCAGGCACAAGCAGATTTACAAGGGTTTTGTACAATGCTGGACCCGCCTCCGATAAGAAGATCGCTTTCTTACGTTCCAACACAGCCTGGTTCTGGACTGCATTGTCTGGAACTTCGATTATGTTATTTGCAGTGAAATACATTTCTAGCCGATCCACATACGCTTTAAAACATTCCCGGTCGCATCTATATTTCCCCAAATGTCCGATTACACCTGCCTTTTTAATCTCTAGCTGTTCACACCGTGTGCTGTATTTTACCTCTGATTTTGTAGCTTTTTTCCAAAGACAGAAACTTCCAAAGTCTCTCTGTCGGCTGGCTGAATCCTTCACCAACAAAATTTAAGCTTTAAATCATCCGAAAAATCCCATCTCGCCGCCAAAAGTGATACATTCACAGAGCACAAGCACACACAGCTTCCAACATGGCAGGCAGCTCTCTCTCGAAAGCCTCCAGAATCTGCCTGGTTCTGTTTATTAACAACTCTGCAGTTGCAGTGCACAATATGTCCACATCCTCAGTGTGGAGCTACAAAGATTACAAGCTGACAGACAATGCACCGTATACAAACTCCAACAAAAAATGGAATTGGTGGGAACACACAAGAAGGCAGTCTGCATCCATAGAGGGAGATAGACAGGCTAACATCACCAGGCAGTATCTTGTGTTCCCAGCATTTTATGTTTTTTGTCTGGAGATTTTGCATTTGCAGTATTTTGTTTCTTTTTTTTATTGGTCTTGGCAAAAGGACTAACTGTATGTTGTGCTGCTACTGTTATTGGTGAATACCGTGACAGATCCAAGTGATCGATTATACGAATCTCTACACTGTATACGTGTTTTGTCGAATTGGCTAGCTTGCCAGTACGGTCAGAACTTTAAAATGGCTCGTGCAACTGCATGCTGGGAAAGCTTGTCTATGGCCCTTTGCTTCTGTGTACAGGGGATGGTAAGGAGATCTCTGGCCTGGCTGGTGTGCAGATTGCAGGCACACCACTGTCAATTCAAGTGGTTTAATTGTTTCCTCAGAATGGTGAGATAGTGAGTCGGCCACGGTGTGAAGGAGTTGAAGCCTTTACTTGGGTTGTTTGGCCTAACAGCAAGGCCTATTATGGACCCACAGATGAAAGGCTACGATTCCTGGGGTGAGATCAAGTAGTCTATTGCTTTCTCATTCTTCCAGTTCAAATATAACTAGCCAAACACCTTGGGAAACTAGCACTAGACACTGCAGACAAAATAATGGGCCCAAATTTGGCCAGTACAGATTTCTGGTGCACTCACCAGAGGTGCGCTGCTTTTCTGGAACAAAAAGGGCGGCAAAAATCTTCAGATCGAATTAGGATGCTCCCCAGCCTCTCCTCGATAGTAGCACAGCGTGGCAACTGAATTCGGGTGCAGAGCCAGGCCCCGACGATGAAAACAGTGCGCGGACCTCTGCATGTGCGCGCTAGAGTGTGTGCGCATGTGGAGCTCGAACCTCTGTAACGCTCTGCAGGCTGTGTGGGAGGGACTCAAAGCACGCCGCCCCTCTCCTGGGCCAAGTGGCCTGCGGCACAGGCCGACTGCTGCCTTCCCGCTCTCACTACGACCTGCCCGGAGGAGCAGGAGCTGGAGCTGGAGGACCCCGGGGGAGCAGGAGCTGGAGGAGCCCGGAGGAGCAGGAGCTGGAGGAGCCCGGGGGAGCAGGAGCTGGAGGTGGAGGAGCCCGGGGGAGCAGGAGCTGGAGGAGCCCAGGGGAGCAGGAGCTGGAGCTGGAGGAGCCCAGGGGAGCAGGAGCTGGAGCTGGAGGAACCCGGGGGAGCAGAAGCTGGAGCTGGAGGAGCCCAGGGGAGCAGGAGCTGGAGTAGGAGGAACCCGGGGGAGCAGGAGCTGGAGGTGGAGGAACCGGGGGGAGCAGGAGATGGAGGTGGAGGAACCCGGGGGAGCTGGAAGTGGAGGAGCCCGGGGGAGCAGGAGCTGGAGGTGGAGGAGCCCGGGGGAGCTGGAGCTGGAGGAGCCCAGGAGAGCAGGAGCTGGAGGTGGAGGAGCCCGGGGGAGCTGGAAGTGGAGGAGCCCGGGGGAGCAGGAGCTGGAGGAGCCCAGGAGAGCAGGAGCTGGAGGTGGAGGAACCGGGGGGAGCAGGAGCTGGAGGTGGAGGAACCCGGGGGAGCTGGAAGTGGAGGAGCCCGGGGAAGCAGGAGCTGGAGGTGGAGGAGCCCGGGGGAGCAGGAGCTGGAGGAGCCCAGTAGAGCAGGAGCTGGAGGTGGAGGAGCCCGGGGGAGCTGGAGCTGGAGGAGCCCAGGAGAGCAGGAGCTGGAGGTGGAGGAGCCCGGGGGAGCTGGAAGTGGAGGAGCCCGGGGGAGCAGGAGCTGGAGGAGCCCAGGAGAGCAGGAGCTGGAGGTGGAG
Organism: Pristiophorus japonicus; assembly: GCF_044704955.1. Taxonomy (NCBI): domain Eukaryota; kingdom Metazoa; phylum Chordata; class Chondrichthyes; family Pristiophoridae; genus Pristiophorus; species Pristiophorus japonicus. Next base: position 121,783,161 of record NC_091982.1, read on the forward strand.
GAACCGGGGGGAGCAGGAGCTGGAGGTGGAGGAACCCGGGGGAGCTGGAAGTGGAGGAGCCCGGGGAAGCAGGAGCTGGAGGTGGAGGAGCCCGGGGGAGCTGGAGCTGGAGGAGCCCAGTAGAGCAGGAGCTGGAGGTGGAGGAGCCCGGGGGAGCAGGAGCTGGAGGAGCCCGGGGGAGCTGGAGCTGGAGCTGGAAGACCCCGGGGGAGCAGGAGCTGGAGGAGCCCAGGGGAGCAGGAGCTGGAGGAGCCCGGGACAGCAGTAGCTGGAGGAGCCCAGGGGAGCAGGAGCTGGAGGAGCCCGGGGGAGCAGAAGGTGGAGGAGGCCGGGGGATCAGGATCTGGTGGTGGAGGAGCCCAGGGGAGCAGGAGCTGGAGGTGGAGGAGCCCGAGGGAGCAGGAGCTGGAGGTGGAGGAACCCGGGGGAGCAGGAGCTGGAGGTGGAGGAGCCCGGGGGAGCAGGAGTTGGAGGTGGAGGAGCCCGGGGGAGCAGGAGCTGGAGGTGGAGGAGCCCGGGTGAGCAGGAGCTGGAGGAGCCCAGGGGAGCAGGAGCTGGAGGTGGAGGAGCCCGGGGGAGCAGGAGCTGGAGGTGGAGGAGCCCGGGGGAGCAGGAGCTGGAGGAGCCGGAGCAGGAGCTGGAGGTGGAGGAGCCCGGGGGAGCAGGAGCTGGAGGTGGAGGAGCCCGGGGGAGCAGGAGCTGGAGGAGCCGGAGCAGGAGCTGGAGGTGGAGGAGCCCGGGGGAGCAGGAGCTGGAGGTGGAGGAGCCCGGGGGAGCAGGAGCTGGAGGAGCCCAGGGGAGCAGGAGCTGGAGGTGGAGGAGCCCGGGTGAGCAGGAGCTGGAGGAGCCCAGGGGAGCAGGAGCTGGAGGTGGAGGAGCCCGGGTGAGCAGGAGCTGGAGGAGCCCAAGGGAGCAGGAGCTGGAGGTGGAGGAGCCCGGGGGAGCAGGAGCTGGAGGTGGAGGAGCCCGGGGGAGCAGGAGCTGGAGGAGCCCAGGGGAGCAGGAGCTGGAGGTGGAGGAGCCCGGGGATGCAGGAGCTGAAGCTGGAGGAGCCCAGGGAAGCAGGAGCTGGAGGAGCCCGGGGGAGCAGGAGCTGGAGGTAGAGGAGCCCGGGGTGCAGGAGCTGGAGGTGGAGGAGTCCAGGGGAGCAGGAGCTGGAGGTGGAGGAGCCCGGGGGAGCAGGAGCTGGAGGAGCCCGGGGGAGCTGGAGCTGGAGCTGGAAGACCTCGGGGGAGCAGGAGCTGGAGGAGCCCAGGGGAGCAGAAGCTGGAGGAGCCCGGGACAGCAGTAGCTGGAGGAGCCCAGGGGAGCAGGAGCTGGAGGAGCCCGGGGGAGCAGAAGGTAGAGGAGGCCGGGGGATCAGGATCTGGTGGTGGAGGAGCCCAGGGGAGCAGGAGCTGGAGGTGGAGGAGCCCGAGGGAGCAGGAGCTGGAGGTGGAGGAACCCGGGGGAGCAGGAGCTGGAGGTGGAGGAGCCCGGGGGAGCAGGAGTTGGAGGTGGAGGAGCCCGGGGGAGCAGGAGCTGGAGGTGGAGGAGCCCGGGTGAGCAGGAGCTGAAGGAGCCCAGGGGAGCAGGAGCTGGAGGTGGAGGAGCCCGGGGGAGCAGGAGCTGGAGGTGGAGGAGCCCGGGGGAGCAGGAGCTGGAGGAGCCGGAGCAGGAGCTGGAGGTGGAGGAGCCCGGGGGAGCAGGAGCTGGAGGTGGAGGAGCCCGGGGGAGCAGGAGCTGGAGGAGCCGGAGCAGGAGCTGGAGGTGGAGGTGCCCGGGGGAGCAGGAGCTGGAGGTGGAGGAGCCCGGGGGAGCAGGAGCTGGAGGAGCCCAGGGGAGCAGGAGCTGGAGGTGGAGGAGCCCGGGTGAGCAGGAGCTGGAGGAGCCCAGGGGAGCAGGAGCTGGAGGTGGAGGAGCCCGGGTGAGCAGGAGCTGGAGGAGCCCAAGGGAGCAGGAGCTGGAGGTGGAGGAGCCCGGGGGAGCAGGAGCTGGAGGTGGAGGAGCCCGGGGGAGCAGGAGCTGGAGGAGCCCAGGGGAGCAGGAGCTGGAGGTGGAGGAGCCCGGGGATGCAGGAGCTGGAGCTGGAGGAGCCCAGGGAAGCAGGAGCTGGAGGAGCCCGGGGGAGCAGGAGCTGGAGGTAGAGGAGCCCGGGGTGCAGGAGCTGGAGGTGGAGGAGTCCAGGGGAGCAGGAGCTGGAAGTGGAGGAGTCCGGCGGAGCAGGAGCTGGAGCTGGAGGACCCCGGGGGAGCAGAAGCTGAAGGAGCCCAGGGGAGCAGGAGCTGGAGGTGGTGGAGCCCGGGGGAGCAGGAGCTGGAGGTGGAGGAGCCCGGGGGAGCAGGAGCTGGAGGAGCCCAGGGGAGCAGGAGCTGGAGGAGCCCGGGGGAGCAGGAGCTGGAGGAGTCCGGGGGAGCTGCAGCTGGAATACCCCGAGGTAGCAGGAGCTGGAGGAGCCCGGGGGAGATGGAGCTAGAGGAACCCAGGGGAGCAGGAGCTAGAGGAGCCCGGGGGAGCAGGAGCTGGAGGTAGAGGAGCCCGGGGGAGCAGGAGCTGGAGGTGGAGGAGCCCGAGGGAGCAGGAGCTGGAGCTGGAGGAACCCAGGGGAGCAGAAGCTGAAGGAGCCCAGGGGAGCAGGAGCTGGAGGTGGAGGAGCCCGGGGGAGCAGGAGCTGGAGGTGGAGGAGCCCGGGGGAGCAGGAGCTGGAGGAGCCCAGGGGAGCAGGAGCTGGAGGAGCCCGGGGGAGCTGCAGCTGGAATACCCCGGGGTAGCAGGAGTTGGAGGAGCCCGGGGGAGCAGGAGCTGGAGGAGCCCGGGGGATCAGGAGCTGGAGCTGGAGGAACCCAGGGGAGCAGGAGCTAGAGGAGCCCGGGGGAGCAGGAGCTGGAGGTAGAGATGCCCGGGGGAGCAGGAGCTGGAGGTAGAGGAGCCCGGGGGAGCAGGAGCTGGAGCTGGAGGAGTGCAGGGGAGCAGGAGCTAGAGGAGCCGGGGGAACAGGAGCTGGAGGTAGAGGAGCCCGGGGGAGCAGGAGCTGGAGGTGGAGGAGCCCGGGGGAGCAGGAGCTGGAGGAGCCCGGGGGAGCAGGAGCTGGAGGAGCCCGGGGGAGCAGGAGCTGGAGCTGGAGGAACCCAGGGGAGCAGGAGCTAGAGGAGCCGGCGGAACAGGAGCTGGAGGTAGAGGAGCCCGGGGGAGCAGGAGCTGGAGGTGGAGGAGCCCGGGGGAGCAGGAGCTGGAGCTGGAGGAGCCCAGGGGAGCAGGAGCTAGAGGAGCCCGGGGGAGCAGGAGCTGGAGGAGCCCGGGGGAGCAGGAGCTGGAGCTGGATGAGCCCAGGGGAGCAGGAGCTGGAGGAGCCCAGGGGCGCAGGAGCTGGAGGAGCCCGGGGGAGCAGGAGCTGGAGGTAGAGGAGCCCGGGGGAGCAGGAGCTGGAGGAGCCCGGGGGAGCAGGAGCTGGAGGAGCCCGGGGGAGCAGGAGCTGGAGGTAGAGGAGCCCGGGGGAGCAGGAGCTGGAGGTGGAGGAGCCCGGGGGAGCAGGAGCTGGAGGTGGAGGAGTCCAGGGGAGCAGGAGCTGGAAGTGGAGGAGCCCGGGGGAGCTGGAGCTGGAGGACCACGGGGGAGCTGGAGGTGGAGGAGCCCAGCGGAGCAGGAGCTGGAGGAGCCCGGGGGAGCAGGAGCTGGAGGTGGAGGACCCCGGGGTAGCAGGAGCTGGAGGAGCCCAGGGGAGCAGGAGCTGGAGTAGCCCGGGGGAGCAGGGAGCTGGAGGAGCCCAGGGGAGCAGGAACTGGAGGTGGAGGAGCCCGGTGGAGCAGGAACTGGAGGTGGAGGAGCCCGGGGGAGCAGGAACTGGAGGTGGAGGAGCCCGGGGGAGCAGGAACTGGAGGTGGAGGAGCCCGGGGGAGCAGGAACTGGAGGTGGAGGAGCCCGGGGGAGCAGGAACTGGAGGTGGAGGAGCCCGGGGGAGCAGGAGCTGGAGGTGGAGGAGTCCGGGGGAGCAGGAGCTGGAGGTGGAGGAGTCCGGGGGAGCAGGAGCTGGAGCTTGAGGACCCCGGAAGAGCTGCAGGTGGAGGAGCCCGGGGGAGCAGGAGCTGGAGGTGGAGGAGTCCGGGGGAGCAGGAGCTGGAGCTTGAGGACCCCGGAAGAGCTGCAGGTGGAGGAGCCGAGGGGAGCAGGAGCTGGAGGAGCCCGGGGGAGCAGGAACTGGAGGTGTAGGAGCCCGGGGAGCAGGAGCTGGAGGTGGAGGAGCCCGGGGGAGCAGGAGCTGTAGGAGCCCGTGGGAGCAGGAGCTGGAGGTGGATGAGCAGAAGCTGGAGGAGCAGGAGCGAGCCTCCCAACCCTAGCCCTGGCCGAAGGGCTTGCCAGTGCGCTGCAGTTGGCGAGGTAGAACTTTTTATTTTTTAGTAATTGATTTATTTTTCATTTATTATTGATGTGAAGATGTTGTGATGAAGATGTTGTGATGTTGTGATGATCTTGCGAAGGTGATTAGTGCATTTCAGAATCCTCTCAGTTCCCTCCCACCCGCTATCTCTGGCTACCTGCGCTGATATCTCATTTCACCGCAAGGTTTTTCAGAGCGGACCCAAGTGGCCTCATATGTTGGCCTAAGGCCTAAGTTAGTTTGGAGTAACTTTTAGTTGGCTAAACTTGCTTAAATGGCCAAAACAGGCGCAAGTGCCTGGTAACGCCTCCTTTTGAAAAAAAAAACTAAACTTAAAAAAAAATCTAACTAACTCACGTACACTGGAGCAGATTAAATGGGGAAAATTGCGATTTTTAAGTTACTCCAAAAAATCTAGCTGCTCCAAAAACAACAGAGCAACTCATGGGGAAATTTTGGCCCAAAGGCCCAGAAATTGCAGCCTCACTGGGTCCGTACGAAGTTTCTACGTACCCGGGAAGGCATCAGAAAAGCCGGTTTCCAGCGTGCAATGCGCTTGCGCTGAAAACCGGCTTTAACGAACTGTCAAGTTTCTGGCTAGTCAGATAGAAACATAGAAACATAGAAAATAGGTGCAGGAGTAGGCCATTCGGCCCTTCGAGCCTGCACCACCATTCAATAAGATCATGGCTGATCATTCACCTCAGTACCCCTTTCCTGCTTTCTCTCCATACCCCTTAATCCCTTTAGCTGTAAGGGCCATATCTAACTTCCTCTTGAATATATCCAATGAACTGGCATCAACAACTCTCTGCGGTAGGGAATTCCAAAGGTTAACAACTCTCTGAGTGAAGAAGTTTCTCCTCATCTCAGTCCTAAATGGCTTACCCCTTATCCTTAGACTGTGTCTGGACTTGCCCAACATCAGGAACATTCTTCCTGCATCTAACCTGTCCAGACCCGTCAGAATTTTATATGTTTCTATGAGATCCCCTCTCATCCTTCTAAACTCCAGTGAATACAGGCCCAGTCGATCCAGTCTCTCCTCCTATGTCAGTCCTGCCATATCGGGAATCAGTCTGGTGAACCTTCGCTGCACTCCCTCAATAACAAGAATGTCCTTCCTCAGATTAGGAGACCAAAACTGAACACAATATTCCAGGTGGGGCCTCACCAAGGCCCTGTACAACTGCAGTAAGACCTCCCTGCTCCTATTCAAATCCCCTAGCTAAAGGCCAACATACCATTTGCCTTCTTCACCGCCTGCTGTACCTGCATGCCAACTTTCAATGACTGATGTACCATGACACCCAGGTTTCGTTGCACCTCTCCTTTTCCTAAACTGCTGCCATTCAGATAATATTCTGCCTTCGTGTTTTTGACAACAAAGTGGATAACGTCACATTTATCTACATTATACTGCACCTGCCATGTATTTGTCCACTCACCTGACTTGTCCAAGTCACCCTGCAGCCTCTTAGCATCCTCCTCACAGCTCACACTGCCACCCAGCTTAATGTCATCTGCAAACTTGGAGATATTACACTCAATTCCTTCATGTAAATCATTAATGTATGTTGTAAACAGCTGGTATCCCACTCGTCACTGCCTGCCATTCTGAAAAGGACCCGTTTATCCCGACTCTCTGCTTCCTGTCTGTCAACCAGTTCTCTATTCACGTCAGTACATTACCCCCAATTCCGTGTGCTTTAATTTTGCACACCAATCTCTTGTGTGGGACCTTGTGAAAATCCTTTTGAAAGTCCAAATACACCATATCCACTGGTTCTCCCTTGTCCACTCTACTAGTTACATCCTCAAAAAATTCTGGAAGATTTGTCAAGCATGATTTACCTTTCATAAATCCATGCTACTTGGAATGATCCTGTCACTGCTTTCCAAATGTGCTGCTATTTCATCTTTAATAATTGATTCCAACATTTTCCCCACTACTGATATCAGGCTAACCAGTCGATAATTACCCATATTCTCTCTCCGTCCTTTTATAAAAAGTGGTGTTACATTTGCTACCCTCCAGTCCATAGGAACTGATCCAGAGTCGATAGACTGTTGGAAAATGATCACCAATGCATCCACTATTTCTAGGGCCACTTCCTTAAGTATTCTGGGATGCAGACTATCAGGCCCAGGGATTTATCGGCCTTCAATCCCATCAATTTCCCGAACACAATTTCACGTTTAATAAGGATTTCCTTCAGTTCCTCCTTCTCACTGGACCCTCGGTCCCCTAGTATTTCCGGAAGGTTATTTGTGTCTTCCTTCGTGAAGACAGAACCAAAGTATTTTTTCAATTGGTCTGCTATTTCTTTGTTCCCCATTATAAATTCACCTGAATCTGACTGCAAGGGACCTACTGTTGTCTTCACTAATCTTTTTCTCTTCACATATCTATAGACACTTTTGCAGTCAGTTTTTATGTTCCCAGCAAGCTTCCTCTCATACTCTTTTCCCCCCCTCCAAATTAGACCCCTTGTCCTCCTCTGCTGAATTCTAAATTTCTCCCAGTCCTCAGGTTTGCTGCTTTTTCTGGCCAATTTATATGCCTCTTCCTTGGATCTAACACTATCCTTAATATCCCTTATTAGCCACGGTTGAGCCACTTTCCCCGTTTTATTTTTACTCCAGACAGAGATGTACTATTGTTGAAGTTCATCCATATGATCTTTAAATGTTTGCCATTGCCTATCCACCGCCAACCCTTTAAGTATCATTCGCCAGTCTATTCTAGCCAATTCACGTCTCATACCATCGAAGTTACTTTTCCTTAAGCTCAGGACCCTCGACTCTGAATTAACTGTGTCACTCTCCATCTTAATAAAGAAGTCTACCACATTATGGTCACTCTTCCCCAAGGGGACTCACACAACAAGATTGCTAATTAGTCCTTTCTCACATCACCCAGTCTAGGATGGCCAGTCCTCTAGTTGGTTCCTCGACATATTAGTCTGGAAACCATCCCTAATACACGGCAGGAAATCCTCCTCCACTATATTGCTACCAGTTTGGTTCGCCCAATCTACATGTAGATTAAAGTCGCCCATGATAACTGCTGTACCTTTATGCATCCCTAATTTCTTGTTTGATGCTGTCCCCAACCTCACTACTATTGTTTGGTGGTCTGTACACAACTCCCACTAGTGTTTGCTGCCCTTTGGTATTCCGCAGCTCCACCCATACCGATTCCACATCATCCAAGCTAATGTCCCTCCTTACTATTGTGCTAATTTCCTCTTTAACCAACAACGCTACCTCATCTCCTTTTCCTTTCAGTCTATCCTTCCTAAATGTTGAATACCCCTGGATGTTGAGTTCTCAGTCTTGGTCACCCTGGAGCCATGTCTCCATGATGCCAATTATATCATATTAATTAATTGCTGCCTGTGCAGTTAGTTTGTCCACCTTATTATGAATACTCCTCGCATTGAGGCACAGAGCCTTCAGGCTTGTCTTTTTAACACACTTATTCTTTAGAATTTTGCTGTAATGTGGCACTTTTTGATTTTTGTCTTGGATTTCTCTGCCCCCCACTTTTAATTTTCTTCCTTCTATCTTTTGCTTCTGCCCCCATTTTACTTCCCTCTGTCTCCCTGTATAGGTTCCCATCCCCCTGCCATATTAGCTTAACCCCTACCCGACAGCACTAGCAAATACTCTCCCTAGAACAGTGGTTCCAGTCCTGCACAGGTGCAGAACACTCGGTGTGTACTAGTCCCACCTCCCCCAGAACCGGTTCCAATGTCCCAGTAATTTGCATCCCTCCCTTCTGCACCACTCTTCAAGCCATATATTCATCTGAGCTATCCTGCGATTCCTGCCCTGACCAGCACGTGGCACTTGTAGCAATCCTGAGATTACGACCTTTGAGGTCCTACTTTTTAATTTAACTCCTCCGTATCTCGGGAGAGAGGACATTTGCACGGGCAAGATTCCAGGATTTACGCATATCTTGCCCAGCAAATGTCCTCAAAGCTCTGGCGTAAGAGTTTAAAAACATACAAAAATATAATTACATTAAATTTAAAAAAATACATATTATTTAAAAAAACCCTGCCCTCTACTTATTTATTTTTAACCATATTAAAACATTTTTTTTAAATCGGCAATTTTTTTTTCTTTTAACAACATTTCTATCAACTTTAATTTCTATAGTATATTTATATGAGGTTGTTTTTTTAATGTTTTATGTAGTGTTTGAATGTTTGGTGGTGTTTCGGATTGACGAAACTCCTATTACTATGAATGAGAAAATACTTTGCCATGATTGGGTGTCCAGGCCCACATGACTCCTGCGGACGTTCCAACGTGAACGCGCTCCGTTGCGCAAGAGGAGGAGCCTCGAGTCCGGGATCTCTGGCGGGCATGCGACCAAAAGGTAAGTGCGCATCTTTTCTCTTACTTTTAGTCGAATGTCTGTGGGAAGAAGAAACCAGGATTTCTGGGCCAGTACAAATCCCAGCATCACTGGATGAAGTCTCAGATGCAGAAGATAGCAGATGCATTGCCTCCAATTTTCCATCCATTGGAAAAGTCACTGACTATGCTTTCAATAACAGGCCTGGTGTAGTGAAGATTGAATTGCTTGTTTCATTTATGCAGAGATAAGGACGTGTCTTTGATCAAAAAAATTAGCTGGATTTCTTCCCTTAATTTGATTAGCACCATTGCTCCACTGATGCGAAAGAAATGGCTGTTTGCACTGCATGCAGAATCTTCCTATCATTCAGGATATTCAGCATTGTATTTGGGAAAGCTTTTCAAAGTAATTAACATCCAAGAGGCTCAATGTAAGAGCTTGAACCAAGGTTAGAGCTCTTATCAATTCTAGTGCTGTGCTCCTGGCTCAGTGGTAACTTTCCTACTTTTGTGTGGGATTGAGTGCCACTCTGGTGAATTCAGCACAAAATCCAGGCTGACATTGCAGTGCAGTACTGAGGGAGGTGCCATCTTTTGGATGAGACATTAAATTGAGGCCCCATCTGTCCTCTCAGGTGACTGTAAAGGATTCCATGGCATGATTCCAAGAAGAGCAGTGAAGTTTCCCTGATGACCTGACCAATGTTTATCCCCCAACTAAAATCACTAACTCAGCTGATCTCTTCATTCATCTCATTGGTTTTTAAGGTACCTTGCTGTGCACAAAGTGATATTTCACTTCATCATAACAGTGGATAAAGTTCAAAACATACAGATCCCGCCACTTAAATCACCGACATTTAAATGGGGCAATCAACAAAATCAGCCAAATGCGCTAACCAGTTCTATCACCATTATAGTTTATTGCAAAGTTGCTGCTTACAGTGAATTACGCACGCTGTGTATTTCTGCAGAAGCAGACGGTAACTCAGTAGTTTGCACCTCCTTGAGGTCCAGTTACCTGGTGTACTTAACCCCGTCTGAGAGATGAGGGGTTATAGCTTGCACTGCTCAGTACTGGATCCAGCCCCAATCCTGCCAGGAAAGAAGAAAGCTGTGAGTCTCAGCACTAACTCCACCTCCTGAAGGAAATGGATTGTAGCGTGCAATGGAGCAATAATCAAATACAAAACCAAAATGGGAGGCCCTCAGAAAGGTGGACACAGCTTGGCATCAATTCTACTGGAGAAGGAAACGAAAAGAAAGACTTGCATTTCTATAGCGCCTTTCATGACCACCCGACGTCTCAACGCGCTTTACAGCCAATGAAGTACTTTTGGAGTGTAGTCACTGTTGTAATGTGGGAAATGTGGCAGCCAATTTGTGCACAGCAAGCTCCCACAAACAGCAATGTGATAATGATCAGATAATCTGTTTATTTGTTATGTTGATTGAGGGATAAATATTGACCCAGGACACCAGGGATAATTCCCCTGCTCTTCGTCGAAATAGTGCCATGGGATCTTTTACATCCACCTGAGAGAACTGACGGGGCCTCAGTTTAACGTCTCTTCTGAAAGATGGCACCTCTGACAGTGTAGCACTCCCTCAGCACTACACTGGAACGTCAGCCTAGATTTATGTGCTTGAGACCCTGGAGTGGAACTTGAACCCACAACCTTCTGACTCAGAGCTTGCTGTGCACAAGTTGGCTGCCGCATTTCCCACATTACAGCAGTGACTACACTCCAAAAGTACTTGGCTGTAAAGCGCTTTGAGACGTCCGGTGAAAAGCGCTATATAAATGCAAGTCTTTCTTCTTTTTCAAAGAGCCAATATTAGCACGATTGGACCATTTGAGTTGCTCCCGACCTTTTCCGATCTGCTTTCCATTCTCATTTTGTGTAAATCACACATTTTAATTACCTGGGAACTTGAAATTGACCCATAAAATGCCTTTTTTTTTAAAGTCTGATTTGAATATGCTTTAGTAGAATATTACACATTCATTGTACCTTTCAATTTCCAGCCTAATAAAATGTGATAAAGGATAATTTTGAACTGACTGTAAAACTAATAAAACATTAAAGCTCTTTGTTTAATAACAGAGTAACTGGATTTTATCTGTTTGGTTTAATCCATGCTTGCGAGAATCGGATTTTGATATTTGGCCTGAGTGCATCCATCAAACAGCAACTTTTGGAATTGGTATAACCAGCATTTAGCACTTGTTGCCTTGCAGTAAATGTGCTGTTTCAGTCTTTATAATGAGTGTATTCAATGTTATAATTATGGCACCAGAGACACCCACATACAATTGCAACAAGAAACACGTTATCTTTATGTAGGAGGAAGCATTTTCTTAGCAGGGCAAATGCTGGGATAGGGCAGTTCGAGACTGCACCTTGGTCTTGGAATGCTTTATTAGTATGGGGAGTATCTGTCAGGCAGACTTCACTGGTCCCTCCAATGATATTTGAAGAGTGTGGGCCGACACATCATTCTGTTGTGGCTGCTTGGGGTCAGAGGTAAAGCTGCTAGTGTGTTGTTTCTGGGGGCTGAGTGATACACGGGCCAGCAGTGGCAGCTCCTCAGCTGGCACAAGCTGCTCTGCCTTCATTCTGTGGGCTAATGGTGCAATATTGCAAGGCGACAGAAGATGGATAAAAGTGCCAGTAAGCACGAAGCGATAGAGAAAGGTGAGGGGGCCTGGTACCAGCTGCTGTTTGATATCAGTAGATGACACAGTGAGAACTATTTCAGTAACCTAAGTAGTAATTGCAATTGAGAGCGAGAGATTATTATATTGGGTATCAGGGAGTCAAGTTGTTTGTTCCACAGTCCAACAAAGATATCATTTGCATTTATATAGCAAATTTCACGACCTCAGATGTTCCAAAACATTTCAGAGCCAAATAAGTTATTTTAAAATGTAGTATCTGTTGCAATATAACAAAAGGGGAGGCCAATTTGTGCACAGCAAGCTTCCACAAACAGCAATGAGATAATGACCAGATAATGTTTTTTTTAGGTATTTCTTAGGGGATAGGGGGTCGAGAACTATGACATCCATAATTGATCCATTTCCTCTTTCTGCTATTACCAATACTTCCATATGTTTGGTGGAGTAAAATGAAGCTCAACTGTGAGTGCCTCTGTGCAACAATCAATACATTATTATTGATGTTGATTGAGGGATAAACATTGGCGAGGTCACCAGGGATAACTCCCCTGCTCATTTTCAAAATAGTGCCATGGGACCATTTACATCCACCTGAGAGGGCAGAGAGGGCCTGGGTTTAACGTCTCATCTGAAAGACAGCACCTCCGATACTGAGGCACTCCCTCAGTACTGCACTTGAGTGTCAGCCTGGATTCGGTGCTTAAATCTCTGCATAGGATTTGCTACCCACTGAGCCAAGGCAGACACAATGTTTTGCAACGTCGGGTGTCAATGATGCCGTCTCACTTGACTTAAAATGAACACTGTTCAGTGTATTACAGGAGGTACCTTTCATGGTCGAGAGCTCCGACTGTGTTAGATCAGTTTTGTGTATTCCAGGATTACTGTACTGGGTGAGAGAGGAGTTAGATTGTGTATTCTAGGATTACTGGACTGGGTATTAGTGGAGTTAGATTGTGTATTCCAGGATTACTGTACTGGGTGATAGAGGAGTTACTTTGTGTATTCCAGGATTACTGTACTGGGTATTAGTGGGATTAGATTGTGTATTCCAGGATTAATGTACTGCGTATTAATGGAGATAGATGGTGCATTCCAGCATTACTGTACTGGGTATTAGTGGGATTAGATTGTGTATTCCAGGATTACTGTACTGGGTGGTAGAGGAGTTAGATTCTGTATTCTAGGATTACTGCACTGGTTATTAGTGGAGTTAGATTGTGTATTCCAGGATTACTGTACCGGATAATAGAGGAGTTAGATTGTGTATTCCAGGATTACAGGACTGGGTATTAGTGGAGTTAGATTGTGTATTCCAGGATTACTGTACTGGGTGATTGACGAGTTAGATTGTGTATTCCAAGATTACTGTACTGTGTATTAGTGGTGTTAGATTGTGTTTTCCAGGATTACTGTACTGGGTATAAGAGGAGTTAGATTGTGCATTCAAGGATTACTGTACGGGGTGATAGAGGAGTTAGATTGTGTTTTGCAGGATTACTGTACGGTATTAGTGGAGTTTGATTGTGTATTCCATGATTACTGTACTGGGTATGAGTGGAGTTAGATTGTACTTTCCAGGATAACTGTACTGGGTGATTGACGATTTAGATTCTGTATTCCAGGATTACTGTACTGGTTATTAGAGCAGTTAGATTATGTATTCCAGGTTACTCTCTGGGTATTAGAGGAGTTACATTGTGTATTCCAGGATTACTGTACTGGGTATGAGTGGAGTTAGATTGTGTATTCCAGGATTACTGTGCTGGGTATTAGAGGAGTTAGATTGTGTATTCCAGGATTACTGTACTGGATATTAGAGGAGTTAGATTGTGGATTCCAGGATTACAGTACTGTGTATTAGTGGTGTTAGATTGTGTTTTCCAGGATTACTGTACTGGGTATAAGAGGCGTTAGGTTATGTATTCCAGGATTAGTCGACCGGGTATTAGAGGAATTAGATTGTCTATTCCAGTATTACTGTCATGGGTATTAGAGGAGTTAGATTGTGCATTCAAGGATTACTGTACTGGGTGATAGAGGAGTTAGATTGTGTATTCCAGGATTACTGTACAGTGTATTAGAGGAGTTAGATTATGTTTTCCAGGATTAGTGTACTGGGTACACAGGGTATTTGTGGAGTTTGTTTGTGTAATCCAGGATTACTGTACTGGGTAATAGAGGAGTTAGATTGTGTATACTGGTTTATTGCACGGGGTATTAGTGGAGTTACATTGTAAATTCCTGTATTATTGTCTTGGGTTTTAGTGGGGTTAGATTGTGTAATCCAGGATTATTGGACTGGGTATTAGTGGAATTAGATTATGTATATCAGGATTACTGGACTCGGTATTAGTGGAGTTAGATTGTGTTTTCCAGGATTACTGTACTGGGTATTAGATGAGTTAGATTGTGTATTCCAGGATAATTGTACTGTGTTTTAGTGCAATAAGCTTGTGTATTCCAGGATTACTGCACTGGGCATTAGATTAGTTAGATTGTGTATTCGAGGATTACAGAACTGGGTATTAAAGGAGTTAGATTGTGTATTCCAGGATTACTGTACTGGGTATTAGTGGAGTGGGATTGTGTATTCCAGGATTACTGTACTGGCTATTAGAGGAGTTAGATTGTGTATTGCAGGATTATTGTACTGGGTATAAGAGGAGTTAGGTTGTGTATTCCAAGATTACTGTACTGGGCATTAGAGAAGTTAGATTGTGTTTTCCAGGATTACTGTACTGGTTATTAGAGGAATTAGATTGAATATTCCAGGATTACTGTACTGCATTTTGGTGATAGATTGTGCATTCCAATATTACTGTCCTGGTTATTCGAGGAGTTAGCTTGAGTATTCCAGGATTACTGTACTTGGTATTAGAGGAGTTAGATTGTGTATTCCAGGATTACTGTACTGGGTATTAGAGGAGTTAGATTGTCTATTCCAGGATTACTGTGCTGGGTATTAGAGCAGTTAGATTGTGTATTCCAGGATTACTGTACTGGGTATTCGAGGAGTTAGATTGTGTATTCCAGGTTTACTGTATTGGGTGATTGAGCAGTTAGTTTGTGTATTGCAGGATTACAGTTCCGGGTAGTTCAAGAGTTAGATTGTATGTTCCAGGAATACTGTCATGTGTATTAGTGGTGCTGGATTTTGTATTCGAGGATTACTGTCATGTGTATTAGTGGTGTTAGATTGTGTATTCCAGGATTACTCTGCTGGGTCTAAGTGGAGTTAGATTGTGTATTCCATGATTACTGTACTGGGTATTAGAGGAGTTACATTGTGTATTCCAGGATTACTGTACTGGTTATTAGAGGAGTTAGATTGTGTATTCCGGGATGACATTACTGGGTAGTCGAGGAGTTAGATTGTGTAATCCAGGATTACTGTACTGGGTATTAGTGGTGTTAGATTGTGTATTCCAGGATTACTGTACTAGGTATTGGAGGAGTTAGATTGTGTATTACAGGATTTCTGTACTGGGTATTAGAGGAGTTAGAATGTGTATTCCATGATTACTGTACTGGGTATTAGAAGAGTTAGATTTTGTATTCCAGGATTACTGTACTGGGTGATTGGGTAGTTAGTTTGTCTATTCCAGGATTACAGTACTGAGTATTACAGGAGTTAGAATGTGTATTCCAGGATTACTGTCTTGTGTATTAGAGGAGTTTGATTGTGCATTCAAGGATTACAGGACTGGTTATTAGTGGAGTTAGACTGTGTATGCCAGGATTACTGTACTGGGCGATAGAGGAATTAAATTGCGTATTGCAGGATTACTCTGCTGGGTAATGGAGGGTTTAGATTGTGTATTCCAGGTTTACTGTACTGGGTATTAGAGGAGTTAGATTGTGTATTCCAAGATGGCTGTACAGGGTATTAGTGCAGTTAGATTGTGTAATCCATGATTACTGTATTGGGTAATGGAGGAGTTAGATTGTGTATTCCAGGATTATTGCACTGGATATTAGTGGAGATAGTTTGTGTATTCCATAATTACTGTACTGGGTATTAGTGGAGTTAGATTGTGTATTCCAGGATTACTGTACTGGGTATTATTGGAGTTAGGTTGTGTATTCCAAGATTATTGTACTGGGTATGAGAGGAGTTAGATTGTGTTTTCCAGGATTATTGTGCTGGGTATTAGAGGAGTTAGATTGTGCATTCCAGGATTATTGTACTGGGGATTAGAGGAGTTAGATTGTGTATTCCAGGATTACTGTACTGAGTAATAGAGGAGTTAGATTGTGTATTCCAGGATTACTGTACTGTGTATTAGTGGTGTTGGATTTTGTATTCCAGGATTATTGTCATGTGTATTAGTGGCGTTAGATTGTGTATTCCAGGATTACTGTGCTGGGTATGAGTGGAGTTAAATTGTGTATTCCATGATTACTGTACTGGCTATTGGAGGAGTTAGATTGTGCATTCCAGAATTCCTGTACTGGGTATTCGAGGAGTTACATTGTGTATTCCAGGATTACTGTACTGGGTATTTGAGGAGTTTGATTGTGTATTCCAGGATTACAGTATTGGATAGTCGAGGTGTTAGATTGTGTATTCCCGGATTAGTGTACAGGTTATCAGTGATGTTAGATTGTGTATTCCAGGATTACTGTACTGGGTATTGATGGAGTTATATTGTGTATTCCAGGATTACTGTACTGGGTATTCGAGGAGTTAGATTTTGTATTCCAGGATTACTGTATTGGGTGATTGAGCAGTTAGCTTGTCTATTCCAGGATTACAGTACCGAGTAGTACAGGAGTTAGATTGTGTATTCCAGGATTACAGGACTGGGTATTTGTGGAGTTAGATTGTGCATTCCAGGATTACTGTACGGGGTATTAGAGGAGTTAGATTGTGTATTCCAAGATTGCTGTGCAGGGTATTAGTGGAGTTAGATTCTGTAATCCAGGATTACTGTACTGGGTAATAGAGAAGTTAGATTGTGTATTCCAGGATTATTGCACTGGGTATTAGTGGAGTTAGATTGTGTATTCCAGGATTATTGCACTGGGTATTAGTGATGTTAGATTGTGTATTCCAGGATTACTGTACTGGGTATTATTGGAGTTGGATTATGTATTCCACGATTATTGTCATGTGTATTAGTGGTGTTAGATTGTGTATTCCAGGATTACTGTACTGGGTATTCGAGGAGTTACATTGTGTATTCCAGGATTACTGTACTGGGTATTTGAGGAGTTTGATTGTGTATTCCAGGATTGCAGTACCGGGTAGTAAAGGAGTTAGATTGTTTATTGCAGGATTACTGTCCTGTGTATTAGTGGTGTTGGATTTTGAATTCCAGGATTATTGCCATGTGTATTAGTGGTGTTAGATTGTGTATTCCAGGATTACTGTGCTGGGTATGAGTGGAGTTAAATTGTGTATTCCATGATTACTGTACTGGGTATTGGAGGAGTTAGATTCTGTATTCCAGAATTCCTGTACTGGGTATTCGAGGAGTTACATTGTTTATTGCAGGATTACTGTACTGGGTATTTGAGGAGTTTGATTGTGTATTCCAGGATTACAATATTGGATAGTCGAGGTGTTAGATTGTGTATTCCAGGATTACTGTACAGGTTATCAGTGGTGTTAGATTGTGTATTCCAGGGTTACTGTACTGGGTATTGGTGGAGTTATATTGTGTATTCCAGGATTACTGTACTGGGTATTCGAGGAGTTAGATTGTGTATTCCATTTTTACTGTACTGGGTATTAGAGGAGTTCGATTTTGTATTCCAGGATTACTGTACTGCGTGATTGAGCAGTTAGTTTGTCTATTCCAGGATTACAGTACCGAGTAGTACAGGAGTTAGATTGTGTATTCCAGGATTACAGGACTGGGTATTCGTGGAGTTAGATTGTGTTTGCCAGGATTACTGTGCTGGGTATTAGTGGATTTACATTGTGTATTCCAGGATTACTGCACAGGGTGTGAGTGTAGTTAGGTTCTGTATTCCAGGATTACTGTACTGGGTGGTAGAGGAGTTAGATTGTGTATTCACGGATTACTGTACTGGGTGGTAGAGGAGTTAGATTGTGTATTCCAGGATTACTGTACTGAGTAATAGAGGAGTTAGATTGTGTATTCCAGGATTACTGTACTGGGTGATTGAGCAGTTAGTTTGTGTATTCCAGGATTACAGTACCGGGTAGTAAAGGAGTTAGATTGTGTATTCCAGGATTACTGTACTGAGTATTAGTGGTGTTGGATTTTGTATTCCAGGAATATTGTCATGTGTATTAGTGGTGTTAGATTGTGTATTCCAGGATTACTGTGCTGGGTATGAGTGGAGTTAAATTGTGTATTCCATGATTACTGTACTGGGTATTGGAGGAGTTAGATTGTGTATTCCAGAATTCCTGTACTGGGTATTCGAGGAGTTACATTGTGTATTGCAGGATTACTGTACTGGATATTTGAGGAGTTTGATTGTGTATTTCAGGATTACAGTATTGGATAGTCGAGGTGTTAGATTGTGTATTCCAGGATTACTGTACAGGTTATCAGTGGTGTTAGATTGTGTATTCCAGGATTACTGTACTGGGTATTAGTGGAGTTATATTGTGTATTCCAGGATTACTGTACTGGGTATTTGAGGAGTTAGATTTTGTATTCCAGGATTACTGTACTGGGTGATTGAGCAGTTAGCTTGTCTATTCCAGGATTACAGTACCGAGTAGTACAGGAGTTAGATTGTGTATTCCAGGATTACAGGACTGGGTATTTGTGGAGTTAGATTGTGTTTGCCAGGATTACTGTACTGGGTGATAGAGGAGTTAGATTGTGTATTGCAGGATTACTGTACTGATTATTAGTGGGGTTAGATTGTGCATTCCAGGATTACTGTACAGGGTATTAGAGGAGTTAGTTTGTGTATTCCAAGATTGCTGTGCAGGGTATTAGTGCAGTTAGATTCTGTAATCCAGGATTACTCTACTGGGTAATAGAGGATTTAGATTGTGTATTCCAGGATTATTGCACTGGGTATTATTGGAGTTAGATTGTGTATTGCAGGATTATTGCACTGGATATTAGTGATGTTAGATTGTGTATTCCATGATTACTGTTCTGGGTATCAGTGGAGTTAGATTGTGTATTCCAGGATTACTGTACTGGGTATTATTGGAGTTGGATTATGTATTCCACGATTATTGTCATGTGTATTAGTGGTGTTAGATTGTGTATTCCAGGATTACTGTGCTGGGTATGAGTGGAGTTAAATTGTGTATTCCATGATTACTGTACTGGGTATTGGAGGAGTTAGATTGTGTATTCCAGAATTCCTGTACTGGGTATTCGAGGAGTTACATTGTGTATTCCAGGATTACTGTACTGGGTATTTGAGGAGTTTGATTGTGTATTCCAGGATTACAGTATTGGATAGTCGAGGTGTTAGATTGTGTATTCCAGGATTACTGTACAGGTTATCAGTGGTGTTAGATTGTGTATTCCAGGGTTACTGTATTTGGTATTGGTGGAGTTATATTGTGTATTCCAGGATTACTGTACTGGGTATTCGAGGAGTTAGATTTAGTATTCCATTTTTACTGTACTGGGTATTAGAGGAGTTCGATTTTGTATTCCAGGATTACTGTACTGGGTGATTGAGCAGTTAGTTTGTCTATTCCAGGATTACAGTACCGAGTAGTACAGGAGTTAGATTGTGTATTCCAGGATTACAGGACTGGGTATTTGTGGAGTTAGATTGTGTTTGCCAGGATTACTGTGCTGGGTATTAGTGGAGTTACATTGTGTATTGCAGGATTACTGCACAGGGTGTGAGTGTAGTTAGATTGTGTATTCCAGGATTACTTTACTGGGTGGTAGAGGAGTTAGATTGTGTATTCACGGATTACTGTACTGGGTGGTAGACGAGTTAGATTGTGTATTCCAGGATTACAGGACTGGGTATTAGTGGCGTTAGATTGTGTATTCCTGGAATACTGTATTGGGTAATAGAGGAGTTAGATTGTGTATTCCAGGTTTAATGTACTGGGTATTATTGTAGTTAGATTGTGTAATCTAGGATTACTGTGCTGGGTATTAGAGGAGTTAGATTGTGTATTTCAGGATTACTGTAATATGTATTAGAGGCGTTTGATGGTGTCTTCCATGATTACTGAACTGGGTATTGGAGGAGTTAGATTGTGTATGCCAGGATTACTGTGCTGGGTATGAGTGGAGTTTGAATGTGTTTTCCAGGATTACTGTACTGGGTGATGGAGGAGTTAGATTGTGTACTCCAGTGTTACTGTACTGGGTGTTAGAGGAGATAGATCGTGTATTCCAGGATTACTGTACTGGGTATTATTGTAGATAGATTGTGTATTCTAGGATTATTGCACTGGGTATTAGTGGAGTTAGATTGAGTATTCCAGGATTACTGCACTGGGTGTGAGTGTAGTTAGGTTGTGTATTCCAGGATTACTGTACTGGGTATTAGAGGAGTTAGATTGTGTATTCAAGGATCACTGTACTGGGTTTTAGTGGAGTTCGATTGTGTATTCCAGGATTACTGTACTGGGTGATAGAGGAGTTAGATTGTGTATTCCAGGATAACTGCACTGGGTATTAGTGGCGTTAGATTGTGTATTCCTGAATTACTGTATTGGGTAATAGAGGAGTTCGATTGTGTATTCCAGGATTTCTGTTGTGGGTATTCGAGGAGTTAGATTGTGTTTTCATGGATTACTGTACTTGGTATTAGAGGAGTTAGATTCTGTATTCCAGGATCACTGTACTGGGTGTGAGTGGAGTTAGATTGTGTATTCCAGGAATACTGTACTGAGTTTTGGAGGAGTTCGATCGTGTATTCCTGGATTACTGTACTGTGTATTATTGTAGTTAGATTGTGTATTCTAGGATTATTGCACTG
This sequence comes from Pristiophorus japonicus, assembly GCF_044704955.1. NCBI lineage: Eukaryota > Metazoa > Chordata > Chondrichthyes > Pristiophoridae > Pristiophorus > Pristiophorus japonicus. Next base: position 121,803,473 of record NC_091982.1, read on the forward strand.
GGTATTATTGGAGTTAGATTGTGTATTCCAGTATTACTGCACTGGGTGAGTGAAGTTAGGTTGTGTATTCCAGGATTACTGTACTGGGTATTAGTGGATTTAGATTGCGGATGCCAAGATTACTGTACTGGGTGATAGAGGAGTTAGATTGTGTATTCAAGGATTTCTGTACTGGGTATTAGTGGAGTTAGATTGTGTATTCCAGGATTACTGTACTGGGTGATAGAGGAGTTAGATTGTGTATTCAAGGATTACTGTACTGGGTGGTAGAGGAGTTAGATTGTGTTGTCCAGGATAACTGCACTGGGCATTAGTGGCGTTAGATTGTGTATTCCTGGAAATACTCTATTGGGTAATAGAGGAGTTCGATTGTGTATTCCAGGATTTCTGTTGTGGGTATTCGAAGAGTTAGTTTGTGTTTTCATGAATTCCTGTACTTGGTATTAGAGGAGTTAGATTCTATATTCCAGGATCACTGTACTGGGTGTGAGTGGATTTAGATTGTGTATTCCAGGATTACTCTGCTGGCTATGAGAAGATTTAGATTGTGTATTCCATGATTACTCTACTGGGTTTTAGAGGAGTTATATTGTGTTTTCAAAGATTAATGTAATGGGCATAATGAGTTAAATTGTATATTCCATGATTACTGTACTCGGTGATAGAGGAGTTAGATTGTGTATTGCAGGATTACTGTACTGGGTATTAGTGGGGTTAGATTGTGTATTCCAGAATTACTGTGCTGGGTATTAGAGGAGTTAGATTGTGTGTTTCAGGATTACTGTATTGGCTACTAGAGGCATTTGATTGTGTATTCCAGTATTACTGTGCTGGGTATTAGAGGATTTAGATTGTGTATTCCAGGATTACTGCCTGGGTTTTAGTGGAGTCAGATTTTGTATTCTAGGATTACTGTCTGGGTATTAGTGGGGTTCGATTGTATATTCCAGGATTACTGTACTGGGTATTAGAGGAATTAGATTGTGTATTTCAGGATTACTGTAATGGGTATTAGTGGGGTTCGATTGTATATTCCAGGATTACTGTACTGGGTATTAGAGGAATTAGATTGTGTATTCCAAGATTACTGTACTGGGTTTTAGAGGAGTTAGATTGTGTATTCCAGGATTACTGTACTGTGTGATAGAGGAGTTAGATTGTGTATTCCAGGCTTACTGGACTGGGTATGAGTAGTTAGATTGTGCATTTCAGGATTACTGTACTGCATGACAGAGGAGTCAGATTGTGTATTCCAGGATTACTGTACTGGATATGAGTGGAGTTCTATTGTGTATTCCAGGATTTCTGTTGTGGGTATTCGAGGAGTTAGATTGTGTTTTCAAGGATTACTGTACTTGCAATTGGAGGAGTTAGATTTTGTATTCCAGGATCATTGTACTGAGTGTGAGTGGAGTTAGATTGTGTATTCCAGGATTACTGTACTGGGTTTTGGAGGATTTAGATTGTGTATTCCAGTATTATTGTACTGGGTATTAGTGGAGTTAGATTGTGTATTCCAGGATTACTGTACTGGGTGGTAGAGGAGTTAGATTGTGTAGTCCAGGATAACTGCACTGGGCATTAGTGGCGTTAGATTGTGTATTCCTGGAAATACTCTATTGGGTAATAGAGGAGTTCGATTGTGTATTCCAGGATTTCTGTTGTGGGTATTCGAAGAGTTAGTTTGTGTTTTCATGGATTCCTGTACTTGGTATTAGAGGAGTTAGATTCTATATTCCAGGATCACTGTACTGGGTGTGAGTGGATTTAGATTGTGTATTCCAGGATTACTCTGCTGGCTATGAGAAGATTTAGATTGTGTATTCCATGATTACTCTACTGGGTTTTAGAGGAGTTATATTGTGTTTTCAAAGATTAATGTAATGGGCATAATGAGTTAAATTGTATATTCCATGATTACTGTACTCGGTGATAGAGGAGTTAGATTGTGTATTGCAGGATTACTGTACTGGGTATTAGTGGGGTTAGATTGTGTATTCCAGAATTACTGTGCTGGGTATTAGAGGAGTTAGATTGTGTGTTTCAGGATTACTGTATTGGCTACTAGAGGCATTTGATTGTGTATTCCAGTATTACTGTGCTGGGTATAAGAGGATTTAGATTGTGTATTCCAGGATTACTGCACGGGTTTTAGTGGAGTCAGATTTTGTATTCTAGGATCACTGTCTGGGTATTAGTGGGGTTCGATTGTATATTCCAGGATTACTGTACTGGGTATTAGAGGAATTAGATTGTGTATTTCAGGATTACTGTAATGGGTATTAGTGGGGTTCGATTGTATATTCCAGGATTACTGTACTGGGTATTAGAGGAATTAGATTGTGTATTCCAAGATTACTGTACTGGGTTTTAGAGGAGTTAGATTGTGTATTCCAGGATTACTGTACTGTGTGATAGAGGAGTTAGATTGTGTATTCCAGGCTTACTGGACTGGGTATGAGTAGTTAGATTGTGCATTTCAGGATTACTGTACTGCATGACAGAGGAGTCAGATTGTGTATTCCAGGATTACTGTACTGGATATGAGTGGAGTTCTATTGTGTATTCCAGGATTTCTGTTGTGGGTATTCGAGGAGTTAGATTGTGTTTTCAAGGATTACTGTACTTGCAATTGGAGGAGTTAGATTTTGTATTCCAGGATTACTGTACTGGGTTTTGGAGGATTTAGATTGTGTATTCCAGGATTACTGTACTGGGTATTAGTGGAGTTAGATTGTGCATTCCAGGATTACTGTACTGGGTATTAGTGGAGTTAGATTGTGTATTCCAGGATTACTGTACTGGGTTTTCGTGGAGTTAGATTGTGTATTCCAGGATTACTGTACTGAGTATTAGTCGAGTTAGATTGTGTATTCCAGGATTATTGTACTGGGAATTAGTGGAGTTAGATTGTGTATTCCAGGATTATTGTACTGGGTATTAGTGGAGTTAGATTGTGTATTCGAGGATTACTGTACTGGTGCTGGGTATTAGTGGAGTTAGATTGTGTATTCCAGGATTATTGTACTGGGCATTAGAGGAGTTAGACAATGTATTCCAGGATTACTGTACTGGGTATTAGAGGAGTTAAATTGCGTGTTCCAGGATTACTGTACTGGGTATTAGAGTAGTTAGATTGTGTTCTTCACAATGGGTATTAGAGGCATTTGATGGTGTATTCCAGGATTACTGAACAGGGTATTAGAGGAGTTAGATTGTGTAATCCAGGATTACTGTACTAGGTATTAGTGGGGTTAGATTGTGTATTCCAGGATTACTGTCCTGAATATTAGATGAGTTAGATTGTGTATTCCAGGATTACTGTACGGGTATTAGTGGGGTTAGATTGTGTATTCCAGGATTACTGTTCTGGGTATTAGAGGAGTGAGATTGTGTATTTCAGGATTGCTGTACTTGGTGATAGAGGAGTTAGATTGCTTATTCCCGTGTTACTGTACAGGGTTGTAGAGGAGTTAGATTGTCTATTATATGATTAATGTACTGGGTATTAGAGGAGTTAGCTTGTGTATTCCAGGATTACTGTACTGTGTATTCGAGGAGTTAGATAGTGTATTCCAGAATTACTGTACTGGGTGATAGAGGAGTTTGATTGTGTATTCCAAGATTACTGTACTGGGTATTAGAGGAGTTAGATTGTGTATTCCAGGATTGCTGTACTGGGTAATAGTGGGGTGAGAATGTGTTTTCCAGGATTACGGTACTGAATATTAGAGGAGTTAGATTGTGTGTTCCAGATTACTGTACTGGATACTAGACGAGTTAGATTGTGTATTCCAGGATTATTGTACAAGTATTAGAGGAGTAAGATTGTGTATTCCAGGATTACTGTAGTGGGTATCAGTGGATTTAGATTGCGTATGCCAAGATTCCTGTCCTGGGTGATAGAGGAGTTAGATTGTGTATTCAAGGATTACTGCACTGGATATGAGAGGAGTTAGATTGTGTATTCCAGGATTTCTGTTCTGGGTATTCGAGGAGTTAGGTTGCATATTCAAGGATTACTGTACTGGGTGATAAAGGAGTTAGATTGTGTATTCAAGGATTACTGTACTGGGTGGTGGAGGAGTTACATTGTGTATTCCTTGATTACTGCACTGGGTATTAGTGGAGTTAGATTGTGTATTCCTGGATTACTGTATTGGGTAATAGAGGAGTTAGATTGTGTATTCCAGGATTACTGTACTGGGTATTAAAGGATTTAGATTCTGTATTCCAGGATTACTGTACTGGGTGTGAGTGGAGTTAGATTGTGTATTCAAGAATTACTGTAATGGGTTTTGGAGGAGATAGATAGTGTATTCCAGGTTTACTGTACTGGGTGATACAGGAGTTTGATGTGTATTCCAGGATTACTGTACTGGGTATGAGTGGAGTTAGATTGTGCATTCCAGGATTACTGTACTGAGTATTAGAGGAGTTAGATTGTGTATTCCAGGTTTACTGTACTGGGTATTAGATGAGTTCGATTGTGTATTCCAGGATTACTGTTCTGGGTATTATTGGAGTTAGATTGTGTATTCTAGGATTATTGTACTGGGTATTAGTGGAGTTAGATTGTGTATTCCAGGTTTAATGTAGTGGGTATTAGAGTAGTTAGATTGTGCTTTCCAGGATTACTGTACTGTGTATTAAAGGAGTTAGATTGTGTATTCCAGGATTACTGTACGAGGTAATAGTGGATTTAGATTGTTTATTCCTCGATTACAGTACTGGGTAGTCGAGGAGTTACATTGTGTATTCCAGGAATACTGTACTAGGTATTAATGGTGTTAGATTGTGTATTCCATGATTACTGTGCTGGGTATTGGAGGAGTTAGATTGTGTATTCGAGGATTACTGTACTGGTGCTGGGTATTAGTGGAGTTAGATTGTGTATTCCAGGATTATTGTACTGGGCATTAGAGGAGTTAGACAATGTATTCCAGGATTACTGTACTGGGTATTAGAGGAGTTAAATTGCGTGTTCCAGGATTACTGTACTGGGTATTAGAGTAGTTAGATTGTGTTCTTCACAATGGGTATTAGAGGCATTTGATGGTGTATTCCAGGATTACTGAACAGGGTATTAGAGGAGTTAGATTGTGTAATCCAGGATTACTGTACTAGGTATTAGTGGGGTTAGATTGTGTATTCCAGGATTACTGTCCTGAATATTAGATGAGTTAGATTGTGTATTCCAGGATTACTGTACGGGTATTAGTGGGGTTAGATTGTGTATTCCAGGATTACTGTTCTGGGTATTAGAGGAGTGAGATTGTGTATTTCAGGATTGCTGTACTTGGTGATAGAGGAGTTAGATTGCTTATTCCCGTGTTACTGTACAGGGTTGTAGAGGAGTTAGATTGTCTATTATATGATTAATGTACTGGGTATTAGAGGAGTTAGCTTGTGTATTCCAGGATTACTGTACTGTGTATTCGAGGAGTTAGATAGTGTATTCCAGAATTACTGTACTGGGTGATAGAGGAGTTTGATTGTGTATTCCAAGATTACTGTACTGGGTATTAGAGGAGTTAGATTGTGTATTCCAGGATTGCTGTACTGGGTAATAGTGGGGTGAGAATGTGTTTTCCAGGATTACGGTACTGAATATTAGAGGAGTTAGATTGTGTGTTCCAGATTACTGTACTGGATACTAGACGAGTTAGATTGTGTATTCCAGGATTATTGTACAAGTATTAGAGGAGTAAGATTGTGTATTCCAGGATTACTGTAGTGGGTATCAGTGGATTTAGATTGCGTATGCCAAGATTCCTGTCCTGGGTGATAGAGGAGTTAGATTGTGTATTCAAGGATTACTGCACTGGATATGAGAGGAGTTAGATTGTGTATTCCAGGATTTCTGTTCTGGGTATTCGAGGAGTTAGGTTGCATATTCAAGGATTACTGTACTGGGTGATAAAGGAGTTAGATTGTGTATTCAAGGATTACTGTACTGGGTGGTGGAGGAGTTACATTGTGTATTCCTTGATTACTGCACTGGGTATTAGTGGAGTTAGATTGTGTATTCCTGGATTACTGTATTGGGTAATAGAGGAGTTAGATTGTGTATTCCAGGATTACTGTACTGGGTATTAAAGGATTTAGATTCTGTATTCCAGGATTACTGTACTGGGTGTGAGTGGAGTTAGATTGTGTATTCAAGAATTACTGTAATGGGTTTTGGAGGAGATAGATAGTGTATTCCAGGTTTACTGTACTGGGTGATACAGGAGTTTGATGTGTATTCCAGGATTACTGTACTGGGTATGAGTGGAGTTAGATTGTGCATTCCAGGATTACTGTACTAAGTATTAGAGGAGTTAGATTGTGTATTCCAGGTTTACTGTACTGGGTATTAGATGAGTTCGATTGTGTATTCCAGGATTACTGTTCTGGGTATTATTGGAGTTAGATTGTGTATTCTAGGATTATTGTACTGGGTATTAGTGGAGTTAGATTGTGTATTCCAGGTTTAATGTAGTGGGTATTAGAGTAGTTAGATTGTGCTTTCCAGGATTACTGTACTGTGTATTAAAGGAGTTAGATTGTGTATTCCAGGATTACTGTACGAGGTAATAGTGGATTTAGATTGTTTATTCCTCGATTACAGTACTGGGTAGTCGAGGAGTTACATTGTGTATTCCAGGAATACTGTACTAGGTATTAATGGTGTTAGATTGTGTATTCCATGATTACTGTGCTGGGTATTGGAGGAGTTAGATTGTGTATTCCAGGATTACTGTCCTGTGTATTAGTGGTGTTGAATTGATTCTTCCAGGATTACTGTCAAGTGTATTTGTGGTGTTAGATTGTGTAATCCAGGATTACTGTACTGATTATTAGAGGAGTCAGATTGTGTATTCCAGGATTACTGTACTGTGTGATAGAGGAGTTAGATTGTGTATTCCAGGATTACTGTACTGGGTGATACAGGGGTTAGATTGTGTATTCCAGGATTACTGCACTGGGTATGAGTGGGGTTAGATTCTGCATTCCAGGATTACTGTACTGAGTATTGGAGGAATTAGATTGAGTATTCCAGGTTTACTGTACTGGGTATTAGAGGGGTTCGATTGTGTATTCCAGGATTACTGTACTGGGTATTAGTGGAGTTAGATTGTGTATTCCAGGGTTATTGCACTAGGTATTAGTGGACTTAGATTGTGTATTCGTGGATTACTGTATTGGGTAATAGAGGAGTTAGATTGTGTATTCCAGTTTTACTGTACTGGGTATTAAAGGAGTTAGATTGTGTATTCCAGGATTACTGTACTGGGTATTGGAGGAGTTGGATTGTGTATTCCAGGATTACTGTACTGCATATGAGTGTAGTTAGATTGTGTATTCTAGGATTTCTGTTCTGGGTATTCGAGGAGTTAGATTGTGTTTTCAAGGATGACTGTACTTGGTATTAGAGGAGATAATTTCTGTATTCCAGGATCACTGTACTGGGTGTGAGTGGAGTTAAATTGTGTATTTCAGGATTACTGTACTCGGTTTTGGAGGAGTTAGATTGTGTATTCCAGGATTATTGTACTGGGTATTAGTGGAGTTAGATTGTGTATTACAGGATTACTGTCATGTGTATATGTGGTGTTGGATTGTGTATTCCAGGATTACTCTGCTGGGTATGAGTGGAGTTAGATTGTATATTCCATGATTACTGTACTGGGTATGAGAGGAGTTAGATTGTGTATTCCAGGATTATTGTACTGGGTATTAGTAGAGTTAGATTGTGTATTCCAGAATTACTGTACTGGGCATTAGTGGAGTTAGATTGTGTGTTCCAGGATTATTGTACTGGGTATTACTGGAGTTAGATTGTGTATTCCATGATTACTGTACTGTGTGTGAGTGTAGTTAGAATGTGTATTCCAGGATTACTGTACTGGGTATTAGAGGAGTTAGTTTGTGTATTCCAGGCTAACTGTAGTGGGTTTTTGTGGAGATGGTTTGTGTATTCCAGGATTACTGTACTGGGTGGCAGAGGAGTTAGATTGTGTATTACAGGATTACTGTACTGGGTATTAGAGGAGTTAGATTGCGTATTCCAGGATTACTGTACTGGGTATTAGTGGAGTTGGATTGTGTATTCCAGGATTACGGTATTGTGTATTAGAGGAGTTAGATTGTGTATTCCAGAATTACTGTACTGCGTGATCGAGGAGTTAGATTTTTGTATTCCAGGATTACTATACTGGGTATTCGTGGAGTTAGATTGTGTATTCCAGGATTACTGTCGTGGTTATTGGAGGAGTTAGATCGTGCAATGCAGGATTACTGTACTGGGTGATGGAGGAGTTAGATTGCTTATTCCAAGATTACTGTACTGGATGTTAGAGGAGTTAGATTGTGTATTGCAGGCTTACTGCACTGCGTATTAGTGGAGTTAGATTGTGTATTCCAGGATTACTATACTGGCTATTGGAGGACTTAGATTGTGTATTCCAGGATTACTGTACTGGGTATTAGAAGAGTTAACTTGTGCATTCCAGGATTGCTGTACTGGGCATTAGAGGAGTTAGATTGTGTACACCAGAATTACTGTACTGGGTGATAGAGGAGTTAGATTGTGTATTCCAGGATTACTGTACTTTATATTAGTGGAGTTAGTTTGTGTATTCCAAGATTACTGTACTGGATATTCGTGGAGTTAGATTGTGCATACCAGGATTACTGTACTGGGTATTAGATGAGTTAGATTGTCTATTCCAAGATTACTGTACTGGGTGTTAGAGAAATGGGATTGTGTATTCCAGGATTACTGTACTGTGTATTAGAGGAGTGGTATTGTGTATTCCAAGATTTCTGTCCTGGGTAACATTGGAGTTAGTTTGTGTATTCCAGGATTGCTGTACTGGGTATTAGAGGAGTTAGATTGTGTATTCCAGGATTTCTGTATTGGGTATTAGTGGAGTTCGATTGTGTAATCCACGATATCTTTACTAGGTATTGGAGGAGTTAGATTGTGTATTCCAGGCTTACTCTCCTGGGTATTAGAAGAGTTAGATTGTGTATTGCAGGATTACTGTACTGGGTTTTCGAGCAGTTAGATTGTGTATTCCAGGATTACTGTACTTGGTATTAGAGGAGTTAGATTGTGTATTTCAGGATTACTGAACTGGGTATCAGAGGGTTTAGATTGTGTATTCCAGGATTACTGTCCTGTGTGTTAGTGTAGTTAGATTGTGGATTCCAGGCTTACTGTACTGGGTATTAGAGGAGTTAGTTTGTGTATTCCAGGATTACTTTACAGGGTATTAATGGATTTAGATTGCGTATGCCAAGATTACTTTATTGGGTGATAGATGAGTTAAATTGTGTATTGAAGGATTACTGTACTTGGTATTTGTGGAGATGGATTGTGTATTCCAGGATTACTGTACTGGGTGACAGAGGAGTTAGATTGTGTATTCCTGAATTACTGTATTGGGTAATAGAGGAGTTAAATTGTCTATTCCAGGATTACTGTACTGGATATGAGTGGAGAAAGATTGTGTATTCCAGGATTTCTGTTCTGTGTATTAGAGGAGTTAGATTGTGTATTCCAGGATTATTGTACACGTTATTCGAGGAGGTGGATTGTGTTTTCCAGGATTACTGTACTTGGTATTAGAAGAGATAGATTCTGTATTCCAGGATTACTGTACTGGGTGTGAGTGGAGTTAGATTGTGTATTCCAGGATTATTGTACTGGATTTTGGAGGAGTTAGATTGTGTATTCCAGGATTACTGTACTGGGTATTAGAGGAGTTAGATTGTGTATTCCAGGATTACTGTACTGGGTATTAGAGGAGTTAGATTGTGTATTCCAGGATTTCTGTTCTGTGTATGAGAGGAGTTCGATTGTGTATTCCAGGAATACTGTACTGCTTATTTGAGGAGTTAGATTGTGTTTTCCAGGATTACTGTACTTGGTATTAGAGGAGTTAGATTCTGTATTGCAGGATTACTGTACTGGGTGTGAGTGGAATTAGATTGTTTATTCCAGGATTACTGTACTGGGTTTTGGAGGAGTTAGATTGTGTATTCCAGGATTACTGTACTTTATATTCGTGTAGTTAGATTGTGTCTTCCAGGATTACTGTACTGGGTATTAGAGGAGTTAGATTGTGTATTCCAGAATTACTATACTTTATATTAGTGGAGTAAGATTGTGTCTTCCAGGATTACTGTACTGGTTATTAGAGGAGTTAGATTGTGTATTCTAGGATTACTGTACTGGGTTTTAGTGGAGTTAGATTGTGTATTCCAGGATTACTGTACTGGGTATTAATGGAGTTAGATTGTGTATTCCAGGATTACTGTACTGGGTATTAGAGGAGTTAGAGTGTGTATTGCAGGATTACTGTACTGGGTATTAGTGGAGTTAGATTGTGTATTCCAGGATTACTGTACTGTTTATTATAGGGGTTAGATTGTGTATTCCAGGATTACTATAATGAGTATTAGAGGAGTTAGATTGTGTCTTCCAGGATTACTGTACTGTGTATTGTTGCGGTTAAATTGTGTATTCCAGGATTACTATACCGGGTATTCGAGGAGTTAAATTGTGTATTCCAGGATTACTGTAATTATATTAGTGGTGTTAGATTGTGTCTTCCAGGATTACTGTACTGGATATTCAAGGAGTTAGATTGTGTATTCCAGAATTACTGTACTTTATATTAGTGGAGTTAGATTGTGTATTCCAGGATTACTATACTGGGTATTCGAGGAGTTAAATTGTGTATTCCAGGATTACTGTAATTATATTAGTGGTGTTAGATTGTGTCTTCCAGGATTACTTTACTTGGTATTAGAGGAGTGAGATTGTGTATTCCAGGATTAATGTACTGGGTTTTTGTGGAGTTGGATTGTGTATTCCAAAATTACCGTACTGGGTATTAGAGGAGTAAGATTGTGTATTCCAGATTACTTTACTGGGTTATTTGACTACTTAAATTTTGTATTGCAGGATTACTGTACTGGGTATTAGAGGAGTTAGATTGCGTATTCCAGGATTACTGTACTGGGTATCAGTGGAGTTGGATTGTGTATTCAAGGATTACGGTATTGTGTATTAGAGGAGTTAGATTGTTTATTCCAGGATTACTGTACTGCGTGATCGAGGAGTTAGATTTTTGTATTCCAGGATTACTATACTGGGTATTGGTGGAGTTAGATTGTGTATTCCAGGATTACTGTCGTGGTTATTGGAGGAGTTAGATCGTGCAATGCAGGATTACTGTACTGGGTGATGGAGGAGTTAGATTGCTTATTCCAAGATTACTGTACTGGATGTTAGAGGAGTTAGATTGTGTATTGCAGGCTTACTGTACTGCGTATTAGTGGAGTTAGATTGTGTATTCCAGGATTACTATACTGGCTATTGGAGGACTTAGATTGTGTATTCCAGGATTATTGTACTGGGTATTAGAAGAGTTAACTTGTGCATTCCAGGATTGCTGTACTGGGCATTAGAGGAGTTAGATTGTGTATACCAGAATTACTGTACTGGGTGATAGAGGAGTTAGATTGTGTATTCCAGGATTACTGTACTTTATATTAGTGGAGTTAGTTTGTGTATTCCAAGATTACTGTACTGGATATTCGTGGAGTTAGATTGTGCATACCAGGATTACTGTACTGGGTATTAGATGAGTTAGATTGTCTATTCCAAGATTACTGTACTGGGTTTTAGAGAAATGGGATTGTGTATTCCAGGATTACTGTACTGGGTGTTGGAGGACTGGGATTGTGTATTCCAGGATTACTGTACTGTGTATTAGAGGAGTGGGATTGTGTATTCCAAGATTCCTGTCCTGGGTAACATTGGAGTTAGTTTGTGTATTCCAGGATTGCTGTACTGGGTATTAGAGGAGTTAGATTGTGTATTCCAGGATTTCTGTATTGGGTATTAGTGGAGTTCGATTGTGTATTCCACGATATCTTTATTGGTATTGGAGGAGTTAGATTGTGTATTCCAGGCTTACTCTCCTGGGTATTAGAAGAGTTAGATTGCGTATTGCAGGATTACTGTACTGGGTTTTCGAGCAGTTAGATTGTGTATTGCAGGATTACTATACTGGGTATTGGAGGAGTTATATTGTGTATTCCCGGCTTACTGTACTCTGTATTAGACGAGTTAGATTGTGTATTGCAAGATTACTGTCCTGGTTATTAGAGGAGTTAGATTGTGTGTTCCTGGATTACTGTACTGGGTATTAGAGGAGTTAGATTGTGTATTCCAGGATTACTGAACTGGGTATTAGAGGTGTTAGATTGTGTATTCAAGGATTACTGTCCTGTGTGTTAGTGTAGTTAGATTGTGGATTCCAGGCTTACTGTACTGGGTATTAGAGGAGTTCGATTGTGTATTCCAGAATTACTGTACTGCTTATTCGAGGAGTTAGATTGTGTTTTCTAGGATTACTGTACTTGGTATTAGAGGAGTTAGATTCTGTATTGCAGGATTACTGTACTGGGTGTGAATGGAGTTCGATTGTTTATTCCAGGATTACTGTACTGGGTTTTGGAGAAGTTAGATTGTGTATTCCAGGATTGCTGTACTGGGTATTCGAGGAGTTAGATTGTGTATTGCAGGATTACTGTACTGGGTATTAGAGGAGTTAGAGTGTGTATTGCAGGATTGCTGTACTGGGTATTAGTGGAGTTAGATTGTGTATTCCAGGATTACTGTACTGTTTATTATAGGGGTTAGTTTGTGTATTCCAGGATTACTATACTGAGTATTAGAGGAGTTAGATTGTGTCTTCCAGGATTACTGTACTGTGTATTGTTGCGGTTAGATTGTGTATTCCAGGATTACTATACTGGGTATTCGAGGAGTTAGATTGTGTATTCCAGGATTACTGTAATTATATTAGTGGTGTTAGATTGTGTCTTCCAGGATTACTGTACTGGGTATTCGAGGAATTAGATTGTGTATTCCAGAATTACTGTACTTTATATTAGTGGCGTTAGATTGTGTCTTCCAGGATTACTGTACTTGATATTAGAGGAGTGAGATTGTGTATTCCAGGATTACTTTACTGGGTTATTTGACTACTTAGATTTTGTATTGCAGGATTACTGTACTGGGTATTAGAGGAGTTAGATTGCGTAGTCCAGGATTACTGTACTGGGTATTAGTGGAGTTGGATTGTGTATTCCAGGATTATGGTATTGTGTATTAGAGGAGTTAGATTGTGTATTCCAGGATTACTGTACTGCGTGATCGAGGAGTTAGATTTTTTTATTCCAGGATTACTATACTGGGTATTCGTGGAGTTAGATTGTGTATTCCAGGATTACTGTCGTGGTTATTGGAGGAGTTAGATTGTGCAATGCAGGATTACTGTACTGGGTGATGGAGGAGTTAGATTGTTTATTCCAAGATTACTGTACTGGATGTTAGAGGAGTTAGATTGTGTATTGCAGGCTTACTGTACTGCGTATTAGTGGAGTTAGATTGTGTATTCCAGGATTACTATACTGGCTATTGGAGGACTTAGATTGTGTATTCCAGGATTACTGTACTGGGTATTAGAAGAGTTAACTTGTGCATTCCAGGATTGCTGTACTGGGCATTAGAGGAGTTAGATTGTGTATACCAGATTTACTGTACTGGGTGATAGAGGAGTTAGATTGTGTATTCCAGGATTACTGTACTTTGTATTAGTGGAGTTAGTTTGTGTATTCCAAGATTACTGTACTGGATATTCGTGGCGTTAGATTGTGAATACCAGGATTACTGTACTGGGTATTAGATGAGTTAGATTGTCTATTCCAAGATTACTGTACTGGGTGTTAGAGAAATGGGATTGTGTATTCCAGGATTACTGTACTGGGTATTGGAGGACTGGGATTGTGTATTCCAGGATTACTGTACTGTGTATTAGAGGAGTGGGATTGTGTATTCCAAGATTCCTGTCCTGTGTAACATTGGAGTTAGTTTGTGTATTCTAGGATTGCTGTACTGGGTATTAGAGGAGTTAGATTGTGTATTCCAGGATTTCTGTATTGGGTATTAGTGGAGTTCGATTGTGTATTCCACGATATCTTTACTAGGTATTGGAGGAGTTAGATTGTGTATTCCAGGCTTACTCTCCTGGGTATTAGAAGAGTTAGATTGTGTATTCCAGGATTACTGTAATTATATTAGTGGTGTTAGATTGTGTCTTCCAGGATTACTGTACTGGGTATTCGAGGAATTAGATTGTGTATTCCAGAATTACTGTACTTTATATTAGTGGCGTTAGATTGTGTCTTCCAGGATTACTGTACTTGATATTAGAGGAGTGAGATTGTGTATTCCAGGATTAATTGGCTGAGATGGATTGGCGAATGATACTTAAGGGGTTGACTGTGGATGGGCAATGGCAGACATTTAGAGACCGCATGGATGAACTACAACAATTGTACATTCCTGTCTGGCATAGAAATAAAAAAGGGAAGGTGGCTCAACCGTGGCTATCAAGGGAAATCAGGGATAGTATTAAAGCCAAGGAAGTGGCATACAAATTGTCCAGAAATAGCAGCGAACCTGGGGACTGGGAGAAATTTAGAACTCAGCAGAGGAGGACAAAGGGTTTGATTAGGGCAGGGAAAATGGAGTATGAGAAGAAGCTTGCAGGGAACATTAAGACGGATTGCAAAAGTTTCTATAGATATGTAAAGAGAAAAAGGTTAGTAAAGACAAATGTAGGTCCCCTGCAGTCAGAATCAGGGGAAGTCATAACGGGGAACAAAGAAATGGCGGACCAATTGAACAAGTACTTTGGTTCGGTATTCACGAAGGAGGACACGAACAACCTTCCGGTTATAAAAGGGGTCGGGGGGTCTAGTAAGGAGGAGGAACTGAGGGAAATCCTTATTAGCCGGGAAATTGTGTTGGGGAAATTGATGGGATTGAAGGCCGATAAATCCCCAGGGCCTGATGGACTGCATCCCAGAGTACTTAAGGAGGTGGCCTTGGAAATAGTGGATGCGTTGACAGTCATTTTCCAACATTCCATTGACTCTGGATCAGTTCCTATGGAGTGGAGGGTAGCCAATGTAACCCCACTTTTTAAAAAAGGAGGGAGAGAGAAAACAGGGAATTATATACCGGTCAGCCTGACATCGGTAGTGGGGAAAATGATGGAATCAATTATTAAGGATGTCATAGCAGTGCATTTGGAAAGAGGTGACATGATAGGTCCAAGTCAGCATGGATTTGTGAAAGGGAAATCATGCTTGACAAATCTTCTGGAATTTTTTGAGGATGTTTCCAGTAGAGTGGATAAGGGAGAACCAGTTGATGTGGTATATTTGGACTTTCAGAAGGCGTTCGACAAGGTCCCACACAAGAGATTGATGTGCAAAGTTAGAGCACATGGGATTGGGGGTAGTGTACTGACATGGATTGAGAACTGGTTGTCAGACAGGAAGCAAAGAGTAGGAGTAAATGGGTACTTTTCAGAATGGCAGGCAGTGACTAGTGGGGTACCGCAAGGTTCTGTGCTGGGGCCCCAGCTGTTTACACTGTACATTAATGATTTAGATGAGGGGATTAAATGTAGTATCTCCAAATTTGCGGATGACACGAAGTTGGGTGGCAGTGTGAGCTGCGAGGAGGATGCTGTGAGGCTGCAGAGCGACTTGGATAGGTTAGGTGAGTGGGCAAATGCATGGCAGATGAAGTATAATGTGGATAAATGTGAGGTTATCCACTTTGGTGGTAAAAACAGAGAGACAGACTATTATCTGAATGGTGACAGATTAGGAAAAGGGGAGGTGCAAAGAGACCTGGGTGTCATGGTACATCAGTCATTGAAGGTTGGCATGCAGGTGCAGCAGGCGGTTAAGAAAGCAAATGGCATGTTGGCCTTCATAGCAAGGGGATTTGAGTACAGGGGCAGGGAGGTGTTGCTACAGTTGTACAGGGCATTGGTGAGGCCACACCTGGAGTATTGTGTACAGTTTTGGTCTCCTAACCTGAGGAAGGACATTCTTGCTATTGAGGGAGTGCAGCGAAGGTTCACCAGACTGATTCCCGGGATGGCGGGACTGACCTATCAAGAAAGACTGGATCAACTGGGCTTGTATTCACTGGAGTTCAGAAGAATGAGAGGGGACCTCATAGAAACATATAAAATTCTGACGGGGTTAGACAGGTTAGATGCAGGAAGAATGTTCCCAATGTTGGGGAAGTCCAGAACCAGGGGTCACAGTCTAAGGATAAGGGGTAAGCCATTTAGGACCGAGATGCGGAGGAACTTCTTCACCCAGAGAGTGGTGAACCTGTGGAATTCTCTACCACAGAAAGTTGTTGAGGCCAATTCACTAAATATATTCAAAAAGGAGTTAGATGAGGTCCTTACTGCTAGGGGGATCAAGGGGTATGGCGAGAAAGCAGGAATGGGGTACTGAAGTTGAATGTTCAGCCATGAACTCATTGAATGGCGGTGCAGGCTAGAAGGGCCGAATGGCCTACTCCTGCACCTATTTTCTATGTTTCTATGTTTCTATTACTGTACTGGGTTTTCGAGCAGTTAGATTGTGTATTGCAGGATTACTATACTGGGTATTGGAGGAGTTATATTGTGTATTCCCGGCTTACTGTACTCTGTATTAGAGGAGTTAGATTGTGTATTGCAAGATTACTGTCCTGGTTATTAGAGGAGTTAGATTGTGTGTTCCTGGATTACTGTACTGGGTATTAGAGAAGTTAGATTGTGTATTCCAGGATTACTGTACTTGGTATTAGAGGAGTTAGATTGTGTATTCCAGGATTACTGAACTGTGTATTAGAGATGTTAGATTGTGTATTCCAGGATTACTATACTGGGTATGAGTGGAGTTGGATTGTGTATTCCAGGCTTACTGTACTGGGTATGAGAGGAGTTAGATTGTGTATTACAGGATTATTGTACTGGGTATTAGAGGAGTTAGATTGTGTATTCTAGGATTACTGTACTGGGTATTAGAGGAGTTAGATTGTGTATTCCAAGATTACTGTTGTGCGTATGAGTGGAGTTAGATTTTGTATTCCAGGATTACTGTACTGGGTATTTGAGGAGTTAGATTGTGTATTCCAGGATTACTTTCTTGGGTATTAGAGGAGTTAGATTGTGCATTGCAGGATTACTATGCTGCATCAATTTGCTTGTTCTCTTCGCCTCTTGCTGCTTCGCCTTTATTCTCTGTTTCTTCCTTTCTCTTTCTTCTGCTAATCCCTTCCCCCTCTCTTTTGTAAAGTAGACCTTCAATGGACAGCGTGGTGGTAAATTCAATGCTCCAGTGTTTATTGCTGAGGGTGTTGATGGTGTGACTCAGCCATCATAATCCTGCTACATATTGCTGTCACTGAATGCACAATCGGCATGTCAACCAGCTTCCATTTGATTTAGTGTGTCTCGTAAAAGTGCATTGTTTGCCCAGCACATGTTACTGTAGTGACTCTGATGTAGCAGAATTCTTGGTACGATTTATACATTTCACCGTTTTGCATCTAGTCCTTTTCTATCATATTTCCAATGTCACACTTCAATCATCAATTTAAAAAAAGCAAGGAACTGAAAGGCAGATATTTGCTGTTGGTTTGTTCCAACCTGGAGCCAGAAATTTACGAACATGTGCCACTGTGCAAACTTTCCCTCTCGATAGCAATTCTTCTCCTTCTCTTCTTGGGCAGTCCCTCGGAACCGAGGATGACTTGCTTCCACACTCGAAATGAGTTCTCAGGTGACTGATGAATCCAATGTGGGACCCACAGTCTCTGTCACAGGTGAGGCAGATGGTAGTTGGAGGGATGAGTGGGTGGGGGCCTTGGTTTGCCGTGCGCTACTTCTGCTGTTTGTACTTGGCTTCCGCATGCTTCTGGCAAAGAGACTCAAGGTGTTCAGCGCCTTCCCAGATGCTTCTCCTCCACTTTGAGCGGTCTTGGGCCAGGGACTCCCAGGTGTCAGTGGGGATGTTGTGCTTTTTCAAGGAGGCTTAGAGGGTGTCCTTGTAATGTTTCCTCTGCCCACCTGGGGCTCGTTTGCTGTGTCGGAGCTCTGAGTGTAGCGCTGGTTTTGGGAGTCTCGTATCAGGCACGTGACGATGTGACCCGTCCATCGTAGCTGCTCTGTGGTCAATGCTTTGATGCTGGGGATGTTGGCCTGAGTGAGAACACTGACATTGGTGCACCTATCCTGCCAATGAATTTGCAGGATCTTGCGGGGGCAGCATTGCTGGTACTTCTCCATTGCTTTGAGATACCTGCTATATATAGTCCATGTCTCTGAGCCATAGAGGAGGGCAGGTATCATCACTGCTCTGTAGACCATGAGCTTGGTGCCGGGTTTGAGGTCCTGGTCTTAAAACACTCTGTTCCTCAGGCGACTGAAGGCTGCACCGGCGTACCTCATCGTCAATATCTGCCCTTGCTGATAGTAGGCTTCCAAGGTATGGAAAATGGTCCACATTGTCCAATGCCTCGTCATGGATTTTGCTGACTGAGGGTCAGTGCTGTGTGGCGGGGCCAGGTTGGTAGAGTACCTTTGTCTTACTGATGTTTAGTATAAGGCCCATGCTCTCATACGCCTCGGTGAAGGTGTTGATGATGGCTTGGAGTTCAAGCTCCAAGTGTGTGCAAATGTAAACGTTGTTTACATACTGTAATTCAATGACAGAGAATGGGATGACCTTGGATCTGGACTGGAGGCGACGGAGGTTGAACAGTTTCCCGTTTGTTCTGTAGATTAGTTCCACTCCAGCGAGCAGCTTGCCGAGGGTGAGATGGAGCATTGCAGCAAGGAAGATCGAGAAGAGCGTTGGTGCGATGACACAGCCCTGTTTGACCCTGGTCTGTACATGAATTGTACATGTGGTGGATCCATTGATCAGGATCACGGCTTGCATGTCGTCGTGAAGCAAGCGGAGAATGGTGACAAACCTTTGAGGGCAGTCGAATTTGAAGAGGACGCTCCATAATCCCTCATGGTTGACAGTGTCGAAGGCCTTTGTGAGGTCAAAGAAGGCCATGTAGAGTGGTTGGTGCTGTTCCCTGAATTTCTCTTGTATTTGACGCGCAGTGAAGTTCATGTCCATTGTGCCCCTTAGTGGGCGGAATCCACTTTGCGACTCTGGGAGGAGCTCTTCAGCCACTGGGAGGAGACGATTGAGGAGGATTCTTGTGATGACTTGCCCTGTGGCAGACAGCAAGGAAACTCCTTTGTAATTACTGCAATTGGACTTGTCACCTTTCTTGAAGATGGTCACGATTACAGCTTCGCGAATATCCCTGAGCATGCTCTCCTATTTCCAAATAAGAGAATTGATTTCATGTATTCGCACCAATAGTGCTTCTCCGCCATGCTTTAGTGCCTCAGCGGGGATTCCATCTACTCCTGAGGCCTTGTTGTTCTTCAGTTGTTGGATGGCATTTTCAACCTCATGCCGGGCTGGGTTGTGCTGAGATGGTGGCGGGTAGCATGCTGCGTGATGGAGTCGAGGGCACTCGCGTCGAAGACAAAGTCTCGGTTATGGAGATCTTCAAAATGCTCCTTACAGCAGGCGCTGACTGCCTCTCTGTCCTTGATGAGTACCTCTCCGTCCTTGGCCCGAAGTGGGGTAGGACCTTGGGTGCTTGGACCGTAGGTGGAATTGACCGCTCTGAAGAATCCTCGCATAAGAACATAAGAACATAAGAATTAGGAACAGGAGTAGACCATCTAGCTCGTCGAGCCTGCTCTGCCATTCAACAAGATCATGGCTGATCTGGCCATGGACTCAGCTCCACTTATCCGCCCGCTCCTCATAACCCTTAATTCCCTTATTGGTTAAAAATCTATCTATCTGTGATTGAGGTCCTGCGGAAGGAGGGAAGAGGACAGTAAGAGTATGATTGTGTTTGTGTAATAGGCCGATGTAGCACAGCCTGGTCTCCAATCGTCTTGGATCCTCTTTGCCAGGGTTGGCAAGGACACAGACCTCTGGAGGGGGTGTGATTGGCAGACAGGGTGTAGGGAAAGCCAACTCCAGTAGTACCCTACTCCTGAAAAAATGTCTAGAGTATGAACTTGTCATCACCAACACCTTGTTCCACCACAGGGACAAATACAAGGCATTGTGGCAACACACTCGCTCCAGCACTGGCACCTGCTTGACTATTTCATCGTACGAGCCAGGGATCGCAAGGATGTGCGCATCACCCACGCCATGACAGCAGCCGATGACTGCTGGATGGACCATCGCCTAATTTGCTCCATCATTGACATCAACATAACCCCAAAGCGAAGGAGGCAGCAGAAGCAGTGAAGCAAAAAAGTCAATGCCGGAGCACTTAAGGACCCAGCTAAGAGAGCCCTATACAGCCAGCGCCTCACAGCTAACCTGGCGTGCCTTGACAACCCAGAGACGCAGAATGGTCTTGGTCTGCCCTTCAGGCCTCTATAACTAGTGCCTGCAAAGAGATGCTCGGTTACTCAACCAGGAAGCGCCAGGACTGGTTTGATGAGAATGATCAGGAAATCCAAGAGCTAATAGATCACAAGCGCAGGGCATTTCTGAACCTTAAACAACAACCCAATGCGGGAACAGCAAAACAACATTACAGACAGCTCAAAGCTGAGGTCCAACAAAAAAACCCAGGACCTAAAGAACAGGTGGTGGATGAAGAAAGCACAGGAGATACAGCAGCTGGTCGACAAACATGATGTGTGCGGATTCTTCATCCTAGTCATGGCCACCTATGGTTCAAACACCCAAGGCCCCAGCCCACTGCTGGCCAAGAATGGGGAAACACTCATCAAGAACACCGAGGCAGTCAGGGCCTGCTGGAAGGAGCACTTCGAAGATCTCCTGAATCAAGACTCTGCCTTTGACTCGAATGTTCTCGACTCCATCCCGCAGCATGCTACCCGCCACCACCTCAGTGAAACCCCAACACTGCACGAGGTAGAAAAAAACCATAAGACAGCTCAAAAACAACAAGGCTATGGGTGCGGACGGAATCCCTGCTGAGGCATTGAAATATGGCGGAGAGGCACTGCTGGCACGAATACACAACCGCATCTCTCTCATCTGGAGAGAGGAGAGCATGCCGGGGCATCTCAGAGATGCAGTAATTGTGACCATCTTTAAAAAAGGGGACAAGTCCGACTGCGGCAACAACAGAGGAATCTCCCTGCTATCAGCCACTGGGAAAGTCGTTGCTCGAGTCCTACTCAACCGTCTTCTCTCCATGGCCGAGGAGTTCCTCCCGGAGTCGCAGTGCAGATTTCGTCCCCTCCGGGACAAAACGGACATGATTTTTGCAGCGCGACAGCTGCAGGAAAAATGCAGGGAACAGCACCAACTTACAAAGGCCTTTGACACTGCAAACCGCGAGGGTCTATGGAGTGTCCTCCTCCATTGCAGATGCCCCTAAAAGTTCGTCACCATCCTCTGCCTGATCCACGACAACATGCAGGCCGTGATCCTTACCAATGGATCCATCACAGACCCAATTCACGTCCAGACCGGGGTCAAACAGGGCTGCGTCATCACCCCAACCCTCTTCTCAATCTTTCTCGCTGCCATGCTCCACCTCACAGTCAACAAGCTCCCCGATGGAGTGGAACTAAACTACAGAACCAGTGGGAACCTGTTTAACCTTCGCCATCTCCAGGCCAGGTCCAAGACCACCTCAACCTCTGTCGTCGAGCTACAGTACGCAGACGACGCCTGCATCTGCGCACATACAGAGGCTGAACTCCAGGACATAGTCGACGTATTTACTGAGATGTATGAAAGCATGGTCCTTACGCTAAACATCCGTAAGACAAAGGTCCTCCACCAGCCTGCCCTCACTGCACAGCACTGCCCCCCAATCATCAAGATCTAAGGCGAGGCCCTGGACACCGTGGACCACTTCCCTTATCTCGGGAACCTCTTATCAACAAGAGCTGGCATCGACGACGAGATCCAACACCGCCTCCAGTGCGCCAGTGCAGCCTTCGGTCGCCTGAGGAAAAGAGTGTTTGAAGACCAGGCCCTCAAAACTGCCACCAAGCTCATGCTCCACAGGGCTGTAGTAATACCTGCCCTCCTGTATGGCTCAGAGACATGGACCATGTACAGCAGACAACTCAAGTCGCTGGAGAAATATCATCAATGATGTCTCCGCGAGATCCTACAAATCCACTGAGAGGACAGGCGCACCAACGTCAGCGTCCTCACTCAGGCTAACATCCCCAGCATTGGAAGCACTGACCACACTCGATCAGCTCCACTAGGCAGGCTACATAGTTCACATGCCAAACACAAGACTCCCAAAGCAAGTGCTCTACTTGGAGCTCCTTCACGACAAACGAGCCAAAGGTGGGCAGCGGAAATGCTACAAGGACACCCTCAAAGCCTCCCTGATAAAGTGCAACATCCCCACCTACACCTGGGAGTTCCAGGTCCAAGACTGTCCTAAGTGGAGGAAGTGCATCCGAGAGGGCGCTGAGCACCTCGAGTCTCAATGCCAAGAGCATGCAGAAATCAAGCGCAGACAGCGGAAAGAGCATGCCCACCCATCCCTTCCCTCAATGACTATCTGTCCCACCTGTGACAGAGTCTGTGGCTCTCGTATTGGATTGTTCAGTCACTTCAGGAGTGAAAGCAAGTCTTCCTCGATTCCGAGGGACTGCCTATGATGATGATGATGATTGGACCAAGACCTTGCTCTGTCAGGCCCGTGTGGTAGCTGGTGTGCAATGACCACCCCATGTTAAAAGAATTAACGCACAGGCATCTTCCACTCTTTGAAATGAAGTTCGGGAACATCAGGAGCCTCATGGACAACCCCAGTAGTGACAGATTGGAACGCTACACAGCTATCATTACCAGGGAACACAGACGATTTGACATTGACATCGCTGCCCTAAGCGAGACCAGGCGGGCAGGGAAAGGCCAGCTCAAGGAGCAAGGTGGTGGTTCTGGATAAGAACACCGGAAGAAGAATGCCACCTCCATGGGGTAGGCTTCGCCATAAAAAATAAGCTAGCTGGACATCTCAGAGACTCCCCTTGTGGGATAAATGAACATCTTTTGACTCTCCAGCTCACCCTAGCCCAGAACCAGCGTGCTATAGTCATCAGTGCACATGCCCCAACACTAGATGCTACAGATGAGAACAAAGAGGAATTCTACTCTAGCCTTGAACAATCCCTGTCCCGAGTCCCAGTGGGTGACAAGCTGATCCTGCTCGGCGACTTTAACGCCCGAGTTGGAAAGGACACAAACCTCTGGGGAGGCGTGATCAGCAGAGAGGGGTTAGGGAAAACCAACTCTAACGGTACCCTCCTCCTGACAAAATGCTTAGAACAGGGCCTTGTCATAACCAACAGCTTGTTCCATCAGAGAGACAAGTACAAGACATCACAGCAACATGGTCAGGGCCCAGGTGCGCGGTCAGAAGGAGCAGCGCCCAGGACAGGTGCAGCGAGGATAAGCCCAAGAGCAAGGTCGGGACCCAGGAGCGAGGTCGGGAGGAGGAGCGAGGTTGGGGCCCGGTTGCATGGTCGGAAGGAGCAGCGCCTGGGACAGGTGCAGCGAGGATAAGCCCAAGAGCAAGGTCGGGACCCAGGAGCGAGGTCCATTGATAGGTCCTCGAAGGACAATCCCCCCATCCCAGGAATCAGTCTGATGCACCTTCGTTCACTCCCTCAATGGCAAGTATATCCTTCCTAAGGGAAGGAGACCAAAACTGTACACAATACTCTAGGGGCGGTCTCACCAGAGTGCTATGTAATTGCAGTAACACGTCTTTACTCTTACACTCAAACTCTCTTGTAATAAAGGCCAACGTATCATTTGCTTTCTTCATTGCTTGCTGTACCTGTATGTTAAGTTTCAGTGATTTGTGTACAAGGTCCCTCTGAACACCAACATTTCGCAATCTCTCACCATTTAAAAAATACTCTGCTTTTCTATTTTTCCTACCAAAGTGGATAACTTCACATTTAACATAAGAACATAAGAACATAAGAAATAGGAGCAGGAGTAGGCAATACGGGCCCTCGAGCCAGCTCCACCATTTAATAAGATCATGGCTGATCTGATCATGGACTCAGCTCCACTTCCCCGCCCGCTCCACATTATATTCCATTTGCCATGTTCTTGCCCACTCACTTAGCTTGTCTATATCCCCTTGAAGCCTCTTTGCATCCTCCTCACAACTTACCCACTTATTAGATCCAGTTCAGACGAGAAGTCAGTGTACAAGGTGGAGCCGTGTTTATGGTCACAAAGTCTAATCATGTCATTCAAAAAGTCAGCGACGGATTAATTGCTATCGACCTCGCTCCTGGGTCCACGGTGCACCAGACTGATTCCTAATCGGGGATTGTCCTTTGAGCACCTATCAGTGGACCTGCCACTTCTCGAGATAGATGTCAATCCAAGGCTAGGGCCTAACCTTTAATCCTGCCGTCCTTACCTGCTCTGACCTATGTGTGACTCCTGTTCCACTGCAACTTGGATGACTCTAAAGTGGCCCAGCCAATCAGTCAGTTGTATCAAACCTCTCCCAGCGGTTTGGAAAGATGTCCCCCCACCATCTTCTCAGGGCAGCCCACGTGTAATTCTTACAACGAGTAATAATAAATGCACAATGTTGCTCTTCTGAAGAACACCACAGCCAGGTAGGTGTAGATTGTTGAGAGGTCTGCAACACCATAGCTACGATTTTGTGACCCATGGGAGTGTTGGATCATGGGTTGTACTGTTGTAAACTGAACTGTTGTGTGCACAACGCTTGTGATCAGGGCCCAGGAGAGGCATGAGTTCGGAGCCAGGGGCCCAGGGGCAGCACGGGCCAGCCCACACTGCGATATGTGTGCGCACTAGGTCCGTGCAGCAGAGCTGGTCTCCAGTCGTCTTGGTTAATCCTTGCCACTGGACCAAGACCTAGCTCTGTCAAGCCCGTGTGGTGGCTGGTCTGCAACGGCCACGTTAAAAAAAATCCAAGCACAGGCATCTTCCACTCTTCAAGATTTTGTTCGGACCTGGAATTTTAGGTTCATCATTGAAACACCTGTGAACTTTTTGATGTGGAAGCAAGTCATCCTTGATTCGAGGGACTGCCTATGATGATGATGGGGGATCGTGGAATTCAACCCGAACGTTTGATAACCCTTACCGTGGACGCTACTGTGGCTCAGTTTTAACATGTTGTTGTCACAAATCAAAATGCTTGATTGGAAAGATGGCGTAACCCGAGTTGGCAGGAAAGTATTGCTTATTTATTCCTAATAGTTCTGCATTTCTTTCACCTGCTCCTCTGCGAGCAACTACTAGGCGAAGAATTAACTAAAGTCAATGAACTGAGCTGTGGTGGAGAGCCTATTAGCCATACATGTTTCTTGGGTACAGGGCTGTAAGATCGAGTGTTTATCTATTGGGGACTTGGCCTGGAGGGATCCCAGGCCGCCTGTAATTTCTGCATCCAGAGGAGTCCATGTTCCACGTGTATGTTCAGTGGGTGAGGTTGCAGTCCCTCTTCCATTAGTTGAAGGGGCTGCTCCTCGATTTTTCGCTGCACTTCAGTCCCATGCTCCTGCTCTTTGGGCACCCTATGCGGAGGGGAATGGGCAGGTCAGAAGGCCTCCTCGTAGGACTGCTCTTGGGCTTGGCCAAGGCGGCCATCAGCCGGTCCAGGCAGCGGGCGGTCGAGGGGATCGTTCAACCCAACTGCCTGCCTCTCTTCCGCGATCACATTCGAGCCAGGGTGTCCCTGGAGATGGAGCACGCAGTGTCCACCGGTACGCTCATGGCCTTCCGCGAGAGGTGGGCGCCGGAGAGACTGGAGTGCATCATCACCCCCGGCAACTAAATTTTAATTTGATTTATTCAGTTTTCTAGATGTGCCCCTTTAACAAGGCGGCACTTGGGGAATTGTATGTTTAAAATAGTTGTAAGGTCGAGTGAATCTGACACCACGTTCTTCATTTAAATTAGGGCTTTGAAAGAGATGGGATATAATTTTATTACCCTTTTCACTGGGATACTATCTGTTGAACAGGATTTGTTGCTTGCTCTGATCTCATGACTCCTATTTCAAACAGTCTCCATTGTTTTTGTATATGATGTGAATATACTGAAACCCAGGAGCATGCTATAATGAAGCAGTTCATGCAGAAATGGAGAAAAGTGCAAATTATATTGTGGATTTGTGTTATTTATGACATGAGACTGATATACAAAAATTATGGTAAGCTTTTGTTTACATTTTATCATTGCTCTCAGAAGTGAAAACCAAAGGTAGGCTTGATGTCTCTTGGCGTTAAGAATGAAGGATTGAATTTCTTGGGTTCAACCTTGAAAAAGTCAGGAATTAGGGGGCGATATCTGTGAGCCTGGGCCTCCTCGCCCTTTACACTCCCCGTGGGTTTCTGGGGCTTCCCTTGAGGGATGGAGTAGGGCCTGTTTAGGAGCACAGTCACCTCTGACTCAGAAGATGTCGGTTCAAGTCCCACTGCAGACACTTAAGCATCAAATCTAGGCTGGCTTTTTGATGCAGTACTGAGGGAGTGCTATCTTTCAGAAGAAATGTTAAACTGAGGCCCTGTCTTACTTCTCTAGTGGATGCAACAGATCCCAAGGCCCTATTTGAAGAACTGCAGGGAAGTTATCCCCAGTATCCTGGCTAATATTTATCCATCAACCAACTTATCCGGTCATTGGTCTCGAAATCCTGGTCGGCTGCTTCCCGGTGGCGATCTGGTAAAAAAGTTTAAAAAGATGTGCACTTACCTGAACCAATTGCGCCGACAAGAGATCCCGGTCCTGAGGCCTCCACTGACTATGCGTCGCAGCGCGTGCACGTCAGGACCTGCGCAGGGCCGGAACTGCAGTCACATGGCTCTGGGCAGCCAATCCGGGTAAAATATGTTCTCATTCATTATAATGGGAACTCCGTAAGTTGGACTTCCCATTATTGTGAATGAGAAACTCCCCCAAAACACCCAAAACACTAATAAAAAATAGAAAAAATATAACACATATTTTTATTAATTTAAATTAAAGTTATTTATGTATTATAAAAAAAAATATTTTTAAAAAAGTTTTTTAAATTATGGTTTAAAATAAACTTACTGTAGTGGGGAGGGTTTTTAACAATAAAACGTGTTTTTATAATTTTATTTTTAAATGTTTTTGTGTATTTTAAAACCCTTTACCTGTAACAGTAGGTTATGCTCCTGCTTTTATCAGGCACAAGAGTTTTGAGGACATTTGTTGGGCAAGATATGGGTAAATACCACAATACTGCCCTTGCAAATGTCCTCACTCCCGAGATGCGGGGGATCTGTCAATCACCAGCTTGACAGATCGGAAAAACTGGTTTTCAGCGCATGCGCATTATGCCGCTGAAAACCAGCTTTTGCGATGCCTACCCGGGTCCGTACACACTCCGTACACACCCTGTAAACACTCCGTACACACCCCGTACACACCCCGTACACACTCCGTACACACCCTGTAAACACTCCGTACACACTCCGTACACACCCCGTACATACTTCGTACACACCCCGTACACACCCCGTACACACTCCGTACACACCCCGTACATACTCCGTACACACTCTGTACACACTCCGTGCACACTCCGTACACACCCCGTACACACTCCGTACTGACCCGGGGAGGTCGGCATTTCTGCCCCAATATGTCATTGCTGTTTCTGTGACCTTCCTGTGTGCAAATTGGCTGCTGTGCTTCCTACGTTACAACAGTGCAGGAAAAGTACTTAATTGGCTGTAAAGTGCCTTGGGGCATCCTGAGGTTATAAAAGGTGATTTTTATTTTGTATAGCAGGTGTAGGGAAGTATGCAGAGCACAATGAGATGGGAGGGAGTTATATTTCATTTACGTACATTCCAGTATGCATTTGAAGTCCAACAGAGAACAGGTACTTTTCCTTTATTTCCTTCATTTGGAAAAGCATGATTCAATCAAGCAGAGTCAGCATGGTTTTATGAAAAGGAAATCATGTTTGACAAATTTTCTGCAGTTCTTTGAGGATGTAACGAACAGGGGGATGTGGTGTATTTAGATTTCCAGAAGGCATTCAATAAGGTGGCACATAGAAGGTTACTGCACAACGTAAAAGCTCACGGGGTTGTGGGTAATATATTAGCATTGATAGAGGATTGGCTAACTAACAGAAAACAGAGTTGGGATAAATGGGTCATTTTCCAGTTGGCAAACAGTAACTAGTGGGCACGCAGGGATCAGTGCTGGATCCTCAACTATTTACAATCTATATTAATAACTTGGATGAAGGGTCCGAGTTTAATGTAGCCAAGTTTGCTGATGATACAAAGATGGGTGGGAAAGAAAATTGTGAAATAGACAGACTAAGTGAGTTGGCAAAAATTTGGCAGATGGAGTATAATTTGCGAAAATGTGAAGTTATCCACTTTGGCAGAAATAATTGAAAAGCAAATTATAATTTAAATGGAGAAAAATTGCAAAGTGCTGCAGCACAGAAAGACCTGGGGGTCCTTGTGCATGAAACATAAAACATTAGTATGCAGGTACAGCAAGCAATCAGGAAGGCAAATGGAATGTTGGCCTTTATTGCAAGGGGGATAGAGTATAAAAGCAGGGAAGTCCTGCTACAACTGTACAGGGCATTGGTGAGGCCTCACCTGGAGTACTGCGTACAGTTTTGGTCTCCGTATTTAAGGAGGGATATATTTGCATTGGAGGCAATTCAGAGAAGATTTACTAGGTTGATTCCGGAGATGAGGGAGTTGACTTATGAAGATAGGCTGAGTAGGTTGGGCCTATGCATATTGGAGTTCAGAAGAATGAGAGGTGATCTTATTGATAATGAAGGGGCTCGACAAGGTGGATGCAGAGAGGATATTTCCACTCATAGAGGAAACTAAAATTAGGGGACAGGGCCTTAGGATAAGGGGCCGCCCATTTAAAACTGAGATGAGAAGGAATTCAGGCGGCGGTGAAAGGGAGTCAATGATCGGCAGCGGTTACGCCCTGAAATTGTTGAACTCGATGTTGAGTTCAGAAGGCTGTA
Organism: Pristiophorus japonicus; assembly: GCF_044704955.1. Lineage (NCBI taxonomy): Eukaryota > Metazoa > Chordata > Chondrichthyes > Pristiophoridae > Pristiophorus > Pristiophorus japonicus. Next base: position 121,832,496 of record NC_091982.1, read on the forward strand.
AAGTGCCTAAACGAAAGATGAGGTGCTGTTCCTCGAGCTTGCGTTGTGCTTCAGTGGAACAGTGCAGGAGACCGAGGACAGAGAGGTCAGAAGTGGGAGTGAAACGGGGAATTAAAATGACAGGTGACTGGAAGCTCAGGGCCACACTTGCAGACTGAACGGAGGTGTTCCGCAAAGTGGTATCCCAATCTACATTTCGACCCGAAACTTTAAATTGCTTCCTCTCCATTATGCTGCCTGACCCGCTGAGATTTCCAGCATTTTCTGTTTTTATTCCAGATTCCAGCTTCCACAGTGTTTTGCTTTTGTATTAGTGTTTAATTCATGGTCACTTCTCTTCGAGAAATGCCCACCTTGAAAAAGTTCTGCTCTTCCCTCAGGCAGGATTTCCGTTTGTCTCTTTTACCTGGTTCATCTTCTTTGCTTTCTGTTTCCCTTCTTGTGTTTGATCCAGTATCTGCCAAAACTCGCTTTCACAGCCACATCTCTTTCCTTAGCAACTGTCTCGGAATACGACTTAATCCACGTGAATTCCAACTGAAATCCTACCCTACGTGTTTTGGATCCACCCAGGATTACAGATGTCTCCGAGATATTCAGCGTTCCTCCAACCACTGCTCTCGCCACATCCTGGGATCCACACTCAACACTATGCAGCGCCACATGCACACTCTCACCCTCTCTCTTCAGCAGCACCGACTCACTCTATCTCAGAGCTGTCCTGGTCCACAGTTCCATTTCATCCTTCCCTCATCCGACGCTTTAACCAAAAACTTGTTTCCTTCCTTTCAGGTGTCAAGAATTGTAAACTTCAACAACTCTTGGACACCAACCGCCCCTCCAGAACCTTCTTCCCCCGCACTTCCCTCTGATTCCATCCCTCCTTCCAATCTCACCCCCTGCCGTGTTTTCATTATCCCCTCTGACCTTCCCCTCTCTGACCCTGAATGATCAGTCCTCAGCAAAGGCCTGAGCTCCATCCCCTTATGCCCCCACCTCAATGAATTTCGAGCTCGGCACGATGCTGAGCTCTTTTTCCGCCACCTTCGCCTCTGTGCCCAATTCTTCGGCCAAGAGTCTTACCCCCGGCACAGCTGACCCTTTCTCACACTTTCAGAATTCTCGCTGTACCTGGAGCCCTCCCTCTGGCCTCTTACCCTCTCTAGACCTCTGCATTGCAAACTGCCAATGAGACATCAGCCGTCTCAATTTCTCTGCTCCCCTCACTCACTCCAACCTGCTGACAAGGGTGGCGCTGTTGTTGTTTGGTGAACCGACCTCTACCTTGCAGAGGCTGATCGCCAACTCTCTGACACTTCCTCCTACCTCCCCCTGGACCATGACCCCACCACTGAACATCAAGCCATCATTTCCCAGACCATCCCTGACCTCATCTCTGGAAATCTTCCCTCCACAGCCACCAACCTCATAGTTCACCAACCCTGCACAGCCCACTTCTATCTCCTTCCCAAGATCCACAAAGAGGACTGCCCCAGTTGACCCATCGTTTCTGCCTGTCCTTGCCTCACAGAACTTATTTCTTCCTATCTCAACTCTATTTTGTCTCCCCTTGTCCACTCCCTTCCCACCTACATCCACGACTCCTCTGACGCCCTCCGTCACTAACAGATTCCAGTTTCCTGGCCCCAACCGTCTCCTTTTCACCATGGATGTCCAATCCCTCTACACTTCCATCCCTCACCAGGATGGCCTGAGGGCGCTCCGCTTCTTCCTCGAGCAGAGGCCCAACCAGGCCCCATCCATCACTACTCTCCTCCGCCTGGCTGAACTTGTTCTCACATTGAACAACTTCTCCTTTAACTACTCACTTCCTCCAAATTAAAGGTGTTGCTGTGGAGACCTGCATGGGTCCTAGCTATGCCTGCCTTTTCGTGGGATATGTGGAACATTCTTTGTTCCAGTCCTACTCGGGTCCTCTCTTTCACCTCTTTTTCCGATACATTGATGATTGTATTGGTGCCGTTTCCTGCTCTCGCCCTGAACTAGAAAATTTCATTCACTTTGAATCCAATTTTCACCCTTTCCTCACTTTCACATGGTCCATTTCCGACTCTTCCCTTCCTTTCCTCGACTTCTCCATCTCCATCTATAGGGATAGGCTTTCGACCAGTATCCACTATAAGGCCACTGACTCTCACAGCTACCTGGACTATACTTCCTCCCACCCCACATCCTGTAAGGACTTCACTCCATTCTCCCAGTTTCTCCGTCTCCATCGCATCTGCTCTGACGACGCCAACTTTCACATTACTGCCTCTGGCATGTCTTCCTTTTTCCTTAACAGGGAATTCCCCTCCGCCATGGTTAACATGGCCCTTGACCATGTCTGTTCTATTTCCTGCACCTCTGCTCTCATCCCTTCCCCTCCCTTTCAGAATCATGACAGAGTTCCCCTTGTCCTCACCTTTCATCCCACCAGCCTCCACGTTCAACAGATCATCCTCCATCATTTCCACCATTTCCAGCGTGATCCCACCACCAATCACATAATTACCTCTCCTCCCTTCTCAGCATTCTGAAGGGACCGCTCCCTCCGCGACACCCTGGTCCATTCCGCAGTCACCCCTAGCACCCCCTCCCCTTCCCACGGCACCTTCCCGTGCAAGCGCAGGAGATGCAACACCTGTCCTTTTACCTCCTCCCTTCCCACTGTCCAGGGCCCCAAATATTCCTTCCAGGTGAATCAGTGATTTACTTGAACTTATAAGAACAAAAGAACATAAGAAATAGGAGCAGGCGTCAGCCATACGGTCTCTCGAACCTGCTCCGCTATTCAATAAAATCATGGCTGATCTGATCATGGACTCGGCTCCACTTCCCCACCCGCTCCCCGTAACCCCTTATCCCTTTATCATTTAAGAAACTGTCTGTTTCTCCCTTAAATTTATTCAATGGCACAGCTTCCACAGCTCTCTGAGGCAGCGAATTCCACAGATCCACATCCCTCTGAGAGAAGAAATTTCTCCTCATCTCAGCTTTAAATGGGCGGCCCCTTATTCTAAGATTATGCCCTCTAGTTCTAGTCTCCCCCATCAGTGGAAACATCCTCTCTACATCTACCTTGTCAAGCCCCCTCATAATCTTATATGTTTCGATAAGAACACCTCTCATTCTTCTGAATTCCAATGAGTAGAGGCCCAACCTACTCAAACTTTCCTCATAAGTCAACCCCCTCACCCCCGGAATCAACCAAGTGAACCTTCTCTGAACTGCCTCCAATGCAAGTATATCCTTTCGTAAATATGAAAACCAAAACTGCACGCAGTATTCCAGAGATAGCCTCACCAATAACTTATATAGCTGTAGCAAGATTTCTTTGCTTTTATACTCCATCCCCTTTGCAATAAAGGCCAAGATACTATTGGCCTTCCTGATCACTTGCTGAACCTGAACACTAACCTTTTGTGTTTCATGCACAAGGACCCCCAGGTCCCGCTGTACAGCGGCACTTTGCAATCTTTCTCGATTTAAATAATAACTTGTGTCATGTATTCAACTGTCATTGTAACCCATGTATAAACTGACCTAAGTTGTACACCGTGAGAACATTGACCACTAAGTGGTGAACTTGTGGGAGACACTCCTAACCTGGACTTTCAGGTATAAAAGGGGAAGCTCCACCCACCTTCATCACTTCAGTGCTGGCAAATAAAGGTTACTGGTCACAGAGTGACCTTCTTTCAAGTATGGGCCTCGTGTGCATTTATACTGTATAGTAAGGACATATTATTGGCGATGAGAAACTGGGATTTTAACCACATGAGGGTAGCAGCGGACGGGATCAGACCGACTGCATCCAAAACGGAAGCGATCCAGAGAGCACCCAGATCTCGCAACACAACGGAGCTGCGTTCGTTCCTGGGGCTCCTGAACTATTTGGCAACTTTCTTCCCAAATTGAGCACGCTGTTAGAGCCGCTATACATGCTCCGACGCAAAGGTCGCGATTGGGTCTGGGGGACAGCCAAGAAAGGGCTTTTGATAGAGCACGCAATTTGTTATGCTCCAACAATCTATTAACGCTATATGACCCATGTAAGAAACTTGTTTTAACGTGTGATGCGTCGTCCTATGGTGTCGGGTGTGTGTTGCAGCATGTCAATGCCAAGGGTCAGTTACAGCCGGTAGCTTATGCCTCCAGAAGTCTGTCCCAGGCAGAAAGGGGCTATGGGATGGTAGAAAAGGAAGCGCTTGCATGTGTATATGCAGTAAAAAAAATGCACCAGTACCTGTCTGGCAGGAAATTTGAGTTGGAGACAGATCACAAACCCCTGACATCCCTTTTGGCCGACAACAAGGCCATAAATGCAAATGCATCAGCCAGCATACAGAGGTGGGCACTCACGTTAGCCGCCTATGACTATACAATTTGGCACAGAGCAGGCACTGAAAATTGCGCCGATGCACTCAGCAAGCTCCCACTAGCCACCACCGATGGGGCAACTGAGCATACTGCTGAGATGGTCATGGCTGTTGAAGCTTTCAAAAGCGAAGGCCCGCCCATGACAGCCCGTCAGATCAAAGTCTGGACAAATAGAGACCCGCTACTGTCTTTAGTCAAGAAATGTGTCCTGAGAGAGGACTGGACAGCCACGTATGGGGCATGCCCTGAGGAATTTAAACCATTTCACAGGCGCAAAGATGAACTCTCGATTCAGGCCGATTGCCTACTATGGGGAAACCGAGTAGTCATGCCCCAGATGGGCAGAGAGGTATTCATCAGAGAACTCCACAATGAACACCCGGGCATTGTCATGATGAAGGCAATTGCCAGGTCACACGTTTGGTGGCCAGGGATTGATGCAGACCTGGAACTTTGTGTTCGCAGGTGCAACACGTGTGCCCAGCTGGGCAATGCGCCCAAGGAAGCCCCCCTTAGCTCCTGGTCCTGGCTAGCCAAGCCATGGTCACGCATCCATGTGGACTACGCAGGTCCTTTCATGGGAAAACTGTTTTTGGTTGGAGTAGACGCCTACTCCAAATGGATCGAGTGTGACATTCTTAATTCAAGCACATCCTTTGCCACGGTAGAAAGTCTACAGGCAATGTTCGCAGCCCATGGTCTACTGGACGTCTTGGTCAGCGACAATGGCCCGTGCTTTACAAACATTGAATTTCAGGACTTCATGGCAGGAAATGGTATCAACCATGTCAGAACGGCACCGTTCAAACCGGCCTCAAACGGCCAGGTGGAACGAGCAGTGCAGATAATCAAACAGGGGATGCTCAGAATCCAAGGGGGTTCCCTACAAAGCCGCTTATCACGCCTCCTGTTGGCCAATAGATCCAGACCACACTTGCTCACAGGGGTTCCACCCGCAGAGCTGCTAATGAAAAGGATGCTCTAAACCAGGTTATCCCTCATACACCCCTGCATGAAAGAAATTGTTGAGAGCAGACGCCTGTCACAATGTGACTACCATGACAGGAATGCGAGGGCGCGATGTATTGATGTCAATGACCCTATCTTTGTCCTCAACTACGTTGCAGGGCCCAAATGGCTCACAGGCACTGTGGTTGCCAAAGAGGGAAATAGGATTCTTATAGTTAAACTTACCAATAGACAAATCTGCCGCAAACACATGGATCAAACAAAAAGGAGGTTCAGCAACTCCATAGAAGAAGCAGAGGAAGAACACGATGTAGAGTTCACTCCACCACAGGTGACCGAACACCGGAACCAAGTGGAGGAGAACCCAGTCACTGTGGGCAGTCCGGATAGGCCTGAGGCACCGCAAACAGCAGACACTCAGGCCAGCACCCAACAACCGGAGCCCCAACTCAGGTGCTCTACAAGGGAGCGTGAACCACCAGAGAGACTCAACCTGTGACCCCAATAAGACTTTGGGGGGGGGAGGTGATGTCATGTATTCAACTGTCATTGTAATCCATGTATAAACTGACCTAAGTTGTACACCGTGAGAACATTGACCACTAGGTGGTGAACTTGTGGGAGACACTCCTAACCTGGACTTTCAGGTATAAAAGGGGAAGCTCCACATACCTTCATGACTTCAGTTCTGGCGAATAAAAGTTACTGGTCATAGTGTGACCTTCTCTCAAGTATGGGCCTCGTGTACATTTATACTGTATAGTAAGGACATATTAACTTGCTCTTTGATTTTTTTCTTCTTTCAAGTTAGTATATTGTATTCGCTGCTCATGATGTGGTCTCCTCTACATTGGGGAGACCAAGCATAGATTGGGAGATCACTTTGCGGAACACCTCAGTTCAGTCCACAAGTGTGACCCTGAGCTTCCGGTCGCCTCTCACTTTAATTCTCCGCTCCACTCCCACTCCACTCCCACTCCAGTCCCACTCTGACCTCTCTGTCCTCGGACTCCTGCACTGTTCCAATGAAGCTCAACGCAAGCTTGAGGAACAGTACCTCATCTTTCGTTTAGGCACTTTACAGCCTTCTGGACTCAACATCGAGTTCAATAATTTCAGAGCGTAACCGCTGCCGATCTTTGGCTCCCTTCCCCCCCCCCCCACTTCCCCCCCACCCACCCCCCGCCCTGGCCCCGGCCCCTCTCAGAGCCTGTTTCTTTCTTCTTTTCTCTGTGTCTCTAATGGCAGTTGGTCATTATCCCGCCATTCACACCCTATCTTGACAAATGTGTTTCTAACTCCTGGCATTACCATTTGAATTTGGCCCATCATCCCTTTTGTCTCTCTAACCGCTCCTGTCTTCCACCTTATCACAGACCTTCCCTTTTGTTCTTTCTTCCCCTCCCCCTTTCAGTGCTTCTTAAGTATCCGTTCTTTCTGAACACACTCCAGTTCTGACGAAGGGTCGTTGACCTGAAACATTAACTCTGCTTCGCTCTCCACAGATGTTGCATGTCCCACTGAGATTTCCAGCATTTTCTTTTTTTATAACTAAAAACAGATTATCTAGTCATTATCACATTACTGTCTGCGGGAGCAAATTGGCTGCCGAGTTTCCTGCAGTAAAACAGTGAATACACTTCAATAATCCTTAATTGGCTGTGAAGCACTTTGGGATGTCCAGTGGCTGTGAAAGGCACTATATAAATGCACATCTTTCTTTTTTCTTTCTCTGTCTACTCCACGTCCCTTGCCCCAGGAAGAAGGTGGAGCTCGGTATCCAATTGCTTGGTAGAACCTGTGGTGGCCGGGAATGTAACTTTGTGAACACTGTTGGTTTTCGCTGTGCTAATTTCAGTATTTACTTCTCCTCTTCTTCCTGGAAACTCCCCACTCCAGCAATTCACTTCAGAAAATTGCATGCTAAAAATAACCAATCTCTTAGCAACCACACTGTCAGCTTGAACCTGCCAAAAGCTACAGCTCCAAACTGATCAATACAAACAGCCCCTGCCTTCACAGCATGGTCTCAGAACTGAAAGCAATTGCCACTCACACAGAATCTATGTGATGGTCTTCAGTGATTCCTGATAACCTCTTGCTTTAAGGCATCATTGTGTCATTGTGCAGTGAGCATGGTTGTGGAAGATGCAATCTGATTTTTGGTTTTTATTAATATTACATTCTTAGTCTGCTATTTAGCCATCCCTGTCCAATGGGTAACCATGTGTGTTACATAGGACTACACAGGATATACGGCACAGAAACAGGCCATTCGGCCCAACCAGTCCATGCCTGCGTTTATGCTCCACTCGAGCCTCCTCCCATCTTTCCTCATCTAATTCTATAAACACAACCTTCTATTTCCTTCTCCCTCATATACTTGTCTAGTGTGTCTCCTGAAAAGAAAAAAAACAAAAGACAGAAAGACTTGCATTTCTATAGCCCCTTTCACAACCTCAGGACATTGCAAAGTGCTTTACAGCCAATGAAGCACTTTTGAAGTGTAGTCACTGTTGCAATGTAGAAAACGTGGCAGCCAATTTGCACACAGCAAGCTCCCACAAACAGCGCTGTGATAATGACCAGATAATCTGTTTTTTAGAGATGGTGGTTGATGGATAAATATTGCCCAGGACTCTGGGGAGAAGTAAGTGTAATCTATCTATATATTATTAAAACCGTATATTCCAATCAAAAGTCCAACATCAATAATGTCTATGGCTTTTTCCATATTAATTGTGTCCACATCTGGGAGCTGGGATTGTTCTCCTCGGAGCAGGGAAAGTTAAGAGAGGATTTAATAGGGCTGTTCAAAATGATGAAGGATCTTGATGAAGTAGATCGGGAGAAACTGTTTCCAGTGGTAGATGGGTTGGTAACCAGAGGACACAGATTTAAAATAATTGGCAAAGAACCAGAGATAAGGAGATTTTTTTTCACGCACCAAATTATTGTGATGTGGAACACGTTGCCTGAAAGGGCAATGGAAGCAGATTTAATAGTAACTTTCAAAAGAGAATTGGATAAATACTTGAAAACAAAAAAATGCTGGGCTATGGGAAAGAGCAGGGGAGTGGTACTAATTGGAGAGCTCTTTCAATGAGCCAAATGGCCCTTTCGGTGCTTTATGATTGAATGGTTTGATGATTTTGTGATGCCTGTCTGCCACGCTTTTAACAGAATTTTCCCATTATTGTGGCAGACTGTGACACATGCAATTTCAGCCTCTGGCCACTGTGTTGTGCGACAGAGTCCCTTTCTCAGCTCACATCTGGCTGCCATGTTGGAATGTGCGAGGGTAACCAGATGAGACTTAAATTTCTTTTATCATTTGTTTTTTTAACTTCATATATAGTATCTTTCCCCTCCAGGTGAATTTTACCTCATGATTTACTCACCACCCTACTCTGGAGGAGGCTTACAGTGCACCTCTCACACTCCATCTGCAGCCCTTGAGAGAGAATGTTCATGTTAATTACATTTTTAATTTAAATATGGTAATGAGGTGGTTTCTACTTTAATGAGTTTCATGTCATTTTGTTTTGACATTGTGGTTTCATCATTGCTGTCTGCTGTGGCTCAGTGGGTAGCACTCTTGCCTCTGAGTCAGAAGGCCATGGGTTCAAGTCCCACTCCAGGGACATGAGCACATAAATCTAGGCTGACACTCCAGTGCAGTGCTGCACTGTTGGAGGTGCCACCTTTCAGATGAGATGTTAAACTGAGACCCTGTCTGCTCTCTCAGGTGGATGTAAAAGATCCCATAGCACTATTTTGAAGAAGAGCAGGGGAGTTGTCATGGGGCCAATATTTATCCCTCAATCAATATAACAACAAAATAGATTATCTGGTCATTATCACATTACTGTTTGTGGGAGCTTCCTGTGCACGTTTCCCACATTACAACAGTGACTACAAAAGTACTTCATTGGCTGTAAAGCACCTTGAGATGTCTGGTGGTTGTGAAAGGTGCTATATAAATGCAAGTCTTTATTTTCCTTTGTCTCTGATCCCTCCCCATTCAGTGACATGTACTTGCCCACAGTTGCTGATCCCCAGCTTGATATTCCTCTGTTCCCGTCCACAGTGAAAGGTATTGTGGGGGCCCATTATAGACCTCTGTGCTCCCGTACTCTGACCTGGCCGCTGAGGCTTTCTCTCTCTCTCTCTCTCCCTGTCCCCGCTCCCCTGACCAACCGCCCTGGAATCGGCGTGCTGCTAACCTGCCGGGCTACCATTGCTTCTACGGGCTAGCCACGGTGATGGCCAGGCTTTACAGTTCCTTTGCCCACCCCACTGTAGCCATCGTTCTCCACACCCACTCCTTTCAGGTTCGGTTGCTGAACAACCCCTGCTTACCTTTGCCCTCCCACCCCGCGCCTCCTCTCCCCCAACCCACCTCATATTCAGGCAATTTCTGAATGTGCTGTATCTGTCAGGTTGCCGAGGGAAATCACCTCGAAATAAAGGTTTGAAGTCAATAAGCATTATCTCATCTGTCCTCAGGCTGTGATATTTCAGCTTCTACCTTAATCCAATGTGTATGTCCCAATCTTTATTTTGCTTTCTGTAAAGTTATTTTAAGAAGTGCACGATAAAGCCTGCCGGTTTCTCTCTGAGAACTGGGCTGCTTCGTTTGCTCGATGACTCCACTGCTGCTGGGTTCCAGAGATCCCCTACAGATGGCGCCGGGATTAAATTAACATCGGAAAAGGTGAAGTCGACGCAGTCTATGGGCAGCTTTCGGCGAGGTCAGCGATAAGCGCTGTCACTCCACCGCTTCTCCTGGAATATATCCAACCAAAATTGGCAATCTTACTCAGGGCAAAAGGCGAGGACAGTTTGGCCCCATCGCCTTCAAAACACAGATTCAGACACCCTCTGGTGCCACAAGCGAAACTCCTGCTCCTCTGCGCTACTTTAAAAGGCCTTGTTACATTCCCAGCTTCTATTGTACGGTTCATCACAGAATATTGTCAGTGCATATATTGTTAACTATATTGTCATCCCACCAGAGAGTCAAACTCCCTCAGAAATGTGAGTCTGCAAGTCTGCTGTGGAGATAAGGGAGCTGGTTTTATAATGTGCAATATCATAATATAAAAGCAGTTCAATATAAACCCAGAGCAGTATAATGGTGTCTCTAGACTCCCTACAAGAGAGACCACAGAGGATTTTCTGATTTCTAAATATTTCCACATTCTTCACGTTTTACAACAACAACTTGAATTTATGTAACACTGCCAATGCAAAATGTCCATCCATCTTCATAAACCTATTATATTTTTTGACTTTACTTCAGCTTTCTTTTTTTATTCATTCCTGGGATGTGGGCGTCATTATCAAGGCCGGCATTTATTGCCCATCCCTCACTGCCCTTGAGAAGGTGGTGATGAGCCGCCATCTTGAACCGCTGCAGTCTGTGTGGTGAAGGTGCTCCCACAGTGCTGTGAGAGAGGGAGTTCCAGGATTCTGACCCAGCGACGATGAAGGAACGGCAATATATTTCCAAGTCAATACGGTGTGTGACTTGGAGGGGAACTTGGAGGTGGTGGTGTTCCCATGCGCCTGCTGCCCTTGTCCTTCTAGGTGGTAGAGGTCGCGGGTTTGGGAGGTGCTGCAGAAGAAACCTTGGTGAGATGCTGCAGTGCATCTTGTAGATGGTACACACTGCAGCCACGGTGCGCCGGTGGTGGAGGGAGTGACTGTTTAAGGTGGTGGATGGGGTACAGATCAAGTGGGCTGCTTTGTCCTGGATGGTGTCAAGCTTCTTGAATGTTGTTGGAGCTGCACTCATGCAGACAAGCGGAGAGTATTCCATCACACTCCTGACTTGTGCCTTGTAGATGGTGGAAAGGCTTTGGGGAGTCAGGAGATGGACACTTGCCGCAGAATACCCAGCCTCTGACCTGCTTTTGTACTGATGGCATTTTGGTAGCTGGTCCAGTTAAGTTCCTGGTCAATGGTGACCCCCAGGATGTTGATGGTGGGGGATTTGGTGATGGTAATGCCGTTGACTGGCAAGAGGCGGTGGTTAGACTCTGTCTTGTTGGAGTTGGTCATTGCCTGGCACTTGTGTGGCACGAATATTGTCCGTTGTATCTGATTCTAGAGTCCAGGACAGAGTTGTTGAGCATTAGACGATATATTCAGCACTTGTGCCGTATCATTTAGCACTGTGAGTTATCAGCCAGCTGAGCAGTGCAACTATCATTCACATCCGCTGAGCAAAGACAAGAAACACATCCTTGTTACTGGTTAGTGCCTGCTCACAAACACTGCTGATGTGGGATTCAGAAGGTTTTAATACTTGCTTTTCATTTCATTGGTTCTATTAATCCTGCTTTCAATGCGACCCACAGCCTGTAGACACAAGGTAACCTTTAAGGTGTCTATATCATAAGTCACTTTGTCATTCGACCACAAAGGGTGTTTGAGATAAATTTTAGTTGGCATGGACATTGTTGAAATTAATTTCTTGTATGGTTTAATGTTATCACTTAATCAGAATGCAGTATCCATAAATAAAAACACGATCTGGGCAGTTATTATCTTTAAAATTTATCAAGTATTCCCCATTGCAAGAGTCCTTGCGTGGGAAGAAATCTATATTCGTGTAAGTATCATATTAATGTCAAGGTATAAAAGATATTTAGGCTTTTAATAGGGGTAATTATTGAAATTAATATTTGCAATTGATGAGGCTACACAGTGTTCGAAAGGGAGCTAAGGGTGGGCGTGAGTCTCAATCGAGACACATGTTCAGATTTCTTGGAATGAAGCTGGAAAAATTCAAACCATTGCCATTTTTCCTTTGCCGCACAGCATAAATGCACAAAGATTAAAGGTTTGAATACTTCCGTAACAAAATTATTATCTGACAATAATTGCTGATCATATTTACCGCAGCTAATAATTTTGATGTGTGACATTTTGTAAGCCCATGCTTACAATTTAAAACCTGACAAATTGCTGCCAAAACTTCAGTCCTACTACTAATCTTCCTCCGCTGTGCGTCCAGTGTCTGAATCTAATAAGCAAAACACAACCTGCATTAGTGCAGCCACAATGTAAAATAACACCAGTAGACAGACCGTATTGATAGAATCATGCCACACATTCGGCCCATTTTTGGCCGGCTCTTTGAAAGAGAGATCCCATTAGTCCCACTCCCCTGCTCCTATATCCCTGTATATTTCTCCTTTTCAAATATTTATCCAATTCCCTGTTGAAAGTTACTATTGAATCTGCTTCTACCATTCATTCAGGCAGTGCCTTCCAGATCACAACAACTCACTGTGTTAATAAAATCGCCATCTCCCCTCTGATTCTTTATCTTAAATCTTTTTCCTCTAATTGTCAACTCTACTGCCACTGGAAATAATTTCTCCTTATTTACTCTATCAACATCCTTCATAACGTTGAACACCTCAATTAAATCTTCCCTTAACCTCTGTGCTCCAAGGAGAACAGGCCCAGCTTCTCTGGTCTCTCCATCGCTGGTACTTTTCTAGTAAATACCCTCTGCATCCTCTTCAAGGCCTTGACATTCTTCCTCAAATGTGGTGCCCAGAATTAGACCCAGTACCTAACCTGTGATTTATAAAAGTTCAGCATTGTTGGAAATGTCATGCATCTACTGTAGATATTTTCTCAGATTTGGCATCTGCAATCTTGTAAGTGGGCCTTGCATCTCTTACAACCCAGAGTGCATGTTTACTACCCAATATCTAGTTCATTGATAGCATGACAGGGGGATTGCAACAATGTCGGAAAATGTGAGGTCATCCACCTTGGAAAAAAAAACAGTAAAAGGGAATATTATTTGAATGGGGAGAAATTACAACATGCTGCGGTGCAGAGGGACCTGGGGGTCTTTGTGCATGAATCCCAAAAAGTTAGTTTGTAGGTGAAGCAGGTAATCAGGAAGGCGAATGGAATGTTGGCCTTCATTGCGAGAGGGATGGAGTACAAAAGCAGGGAGGTCCTGCTGCAACTGTACAGGGTATTGGTGAGGCCGCACCTGGAGTACTGCTTGCAGTTTTGGTCACCTTGATTTAGGAAGGATATACTAGCCTTGGCGGGGGCACAGTGACGATTCACTAGGCTGATTCCAGAGATAAGGGGGTTACCTTATGATGATAGATTGAGTAGACTGGGTCTTTACTCGTTGAAGTTCAGAAGGATGAGGGGTGATCTTATAGAAACATTTAAAATAATGATAGACAAGATAGAGGCAGAGAGGTTGTTTCCACTGATCGGGGAGACTAGAACTAGGGGGCACAGCCTCAAAATACGGGGGAGCCAATTTAAAACCGAGTTGAGAAGGAATTTCTTCTCCCAGAGGGCTGTGAATCAGTGGAATTCTCTGCTCAAGGAAGCAGTTGAGGCTAGCTCATTGAATGTATTCAAATTACAGATTGATAGATTTTTAACCAATAAGGAAATTAAGGGTTATGGGGAGCGGGCGGGTAAGTGGAGCTGAGTCCACGGCCAGATCAGCCATGATCTTCTTGAATGAGGAGCAGGCTCGAGGGGCTCGATGGCCTACTCCTGTTCCTAATTCTTATGTTCTTATGTTCTTATACTCATTGTTGCATGCAATGGACACAATGATCTCGCATGTGTCGTTGAATGCATTCTCTCATCTTTAGGGACGGTGGCCTGAAAAGTATTCTTTTGAGATGAGGCTCGATTGAAGTTGGTTTAATTTACATTGAATACACAAATTAATAGATTACAGTCAGCTACATCCATTTCCTCCTGCTCCTTGCACCATTCGTGACTCTGCCATTACTGTCGGCAAAACTCACTTTCAAACCATGGAACTGGTCGTCAATCCTCTGTTACAGCCTGTATGTGTTTGAGAAGCTCATACTGACCCTCGTAGAAAGAAAGACCGAGAGATGAAGTAAGCCTTCTGACACCACCCTCAACTCTTTGTCTTGAGCTTTGGCCTGGTATGCTGTCAATTAACACCACGACCTTGATACGGGGGCTGGTATGCCTTTTCAGCTCGGCACTCTGCCAGGTACACTGAATCTAAACCATTCTATTGCAATAGTGGAAAATGATTAGAAATAAACTAACAAACCTGTCTCTGAACATAACATGCAAAAATAAACAGTCTCAGTTGGCTGATTCATTCTGATGAACATGCTAAATGGCTTCAAATGATGTTAAATAAATATCTTTGGTAGTTAATGCTAATCTAACATCTTCTACATAAAGGGGCCAATTTTCAGCACCTCACCGCCCGCTGCCTCCCGCTGCCGCCCACTCCCGCCCACATTCCTCCTGAAGATCCGCCCAGTGCCACTTTCAAGGTGGCCTGGAGTGGGTGGGAGGGGAGAGCCTCCGTGAACCGCCCGCTGACATCAACGGGCGGCCGAGTGGTGCAACTGAGCTCACGCCCGCCAAGCTCCCAGATTCCTGTGGGCGGGAGTCAGCGGGAGAATGGGGGTGGACCGCTGGCTGGAGACTGGTCTGTTCCCGACACTGAGTATGAAGAACCTGAAAAAAAGGTAAGTGAACATTTTAATACTTTTTTACAACAGCAACTTACCTGCAGGGATCCCCTGAAAGTCTTCGGATACTTTAACATTTTTTTGCTGTTGTTTTTTTTTTTCGGCCTCCTACCCTCCGTGCACCCGACTCCATCCTTGGCGGCACTTGGGCAGCAAGCACCTCTGCTGCCAAGAATGCGACCTCCCGCCCGCTGCCGCCCAGATTGGCAGCGTATGTCGTCCATTTGCTGCCCGCCGACCTTTGAGGGACTTCGGCCATGAATATGCCACCCAAAGTACCGTCCGGTATCTTGGCGGCTATCAGCCGCACTTTGGGCGGCGGAGGCCTTGCTGAAAGTCGTCTCCAAAGTGTCCTGGTTATGTACTTCGATTGAGGTAAGTAGGCTGCAGGAACAATGATTCTTCGATCAACCTCTCCCAACTGGGGAGCGGTCAAACGGATTGACCACCCACACCTTGCAATCCACCAATCAATCCTGACACTCAGGAGGTCCATGGTGAATCTACGGATGGATACAACCGAACCTGTGAATTCCCTTCAACCAAGTGATTGAGCTGAGGACCACAGGGAGGACACGACAAAGTGGAACAGATGAAAAATAGCAAGCTGAGGCAAAAATCTAATATATTAATAGTAGATGTGAACCCTTTGAGAACAAATAAGAACTCCAGACATTTAGCACAACAAATGCAGTGATTAGCCTAATTGGATATTATTAATATCAAAACTAAGGGCTATAAATATAAGATAGTCAGCAATAAATTCAACAGGGAGCCCAGGAGAAGTTTCTTTACCCAGAGAGTGGTGAGAATGTGGAACTCGCTACCACAGGGAGTGGTCGAGGCAAATAGCATCGATGCCTTTAAGGGGAAGGATATGCTGATAGGGTGAAACGAAGAGGGGCGGGGGGAGGCTCATGTGGAACATAGACACCAACATGGAATAGTTGGGTTGAATGGCCTATTTCTGGGCTGTAAATTCTATCTAAATATAAAAGGGATTATTGGAGGAAGAAGCAGACTACTCCACTCACGATTCCAGATTAATTATCTGATATTTAAATAACACAGCTCAGAGAAGCTAGCAAGAGGAACAAGATATCTAATTAACATAATAAATCTTTTATAATGATTGCTTTCCCAGTCTTCGTCATAACTGACCTTCATAAAACATCATGCAGCTAGAAGATTAGCAGTGATTATTCTTTTTAAAATCTCCATGTGAACAGAGGTTTTCTCTTTAATAAATCACAATGATAGCAAAAAGACTTTAACATACTTTGATAACTTATGGTTAATGAATGCATATGACTCATAAGTATTGAATAGATTCTGGTTACATTGAACTACTGACCACCCAACTTCCCTTCCTGGCGCCATGCTCGCAGACATTGTAAGTTCACCTCTGAGTCCAAAGGTTGTGGGTTTAAATCCCACTCCAGGGATTTGAGCACATAAATCTAGGATGACACTCCAGTACAGTGCCGAGGGAGTGCTGCACTGTCGCACGTGCTGTCTTTTGGATGAGATGTTAAATCGAGGCTCCGTCTGCTTTCTCAGGCCTTGGCACTATTTTGAAGAAGAGCAGGGAAGTTATCCCCGGCGGCCTGACCAATAGTTATCCCTCAATCAACATAACAAAAACAGTTTATCTGGTCTTTATCACATTGCTGTTTGTGGGAGCTTGCTGTGCACAAATTGGCTGCCGTGTTTCCCACATTACAACCGTGACTACACTCCAAAAGTACTTCATTGGCTTCAAAGACTTTGGGACTTTCGGTGGTCGTGAAAGGCGCTATATAAATCCAAGTCTTTCTTTCCTCAGGTCACCCTCTCTTTCAGAGCTGCAGTCAGCATTCCCTCCTCAAAAAAATCTGTCCTCACTCTTCTGTCCTTGTAAACCACCATCCCATATCCAAGCTCTCTTTCCTCTTGAATTTGTTGCTTCCCAAATCCATTCCTATCCTCCCAGCAACTCGATGTTTGAATACTAACAGGAGAAGACCATTCAACCCTTCGAGCCTGCATTGTCATTAAATTAAATCATGGCTGATCTATACCTCAACTCTATTTTCCTACCATAGCTCCATATCCCTTGATACCCTAAGCTCACAAAAATCTAGCGATCTCAGTGTGAACGCTCCAATTGACCCAGCATTCACAGCCTTTTGGGGGAGAGAGTTCCAGATCTCCACTTATCATTTGTGGTGAAAAGTGCTTCCTGGTTTCACTCCTAAATCCCCACCTCTAATGTTAATGATGCTCCCTTGTTCTGGACTCCCCCACAAGAGAAATAATTTTTCTAAACACCTTAATCATTTTAACACCATGGTTAGATCACTCCTCAACCTTCTAAACTCAAGAGAATACAAGCCAAGTTTATGGAACCTGTCCTTATAATTTAACCCTTGACTGTCTACTTCCACCTTTGTCACATTGCTCTCTCCACCCCTGCCTCAGCTCATCATCAACAACAACAACTGGTATTTATATAGCGCCTTTGATATAATAAAGTGTCTCAAGGCGCTTCACAGGAGCGTGAGCAAACAAAATTTGACACCGAACCACATAAAAATATATTAGGACAGATGACCATAAGCTTGGACAAAATGATAGGTTTTCAGGAATGTCTTAAAGGAGGAGAGAGAGGTGGAAAGGTGGAGCGGTTTAGGGAGGGAGTTCCAGAGCTTGGGGCCCAGGCAGTTGAAGTCACGACCACCGATGGTGGAGCGATTGAAATTGGGGATGCGCAAGAGGCCAGAATTGGAGGAGCGCAGAGATCGCAGAGGGTTGTAGGCTGGAGGAGGTTACAGCAATAGGGAGGGGAGTGACCACAGAGGGATTGGAATTTTAAATTTGAGATGTTGCCGGACCGAGAGCCAATGTAGGTCAGCTAGCACAGGGATGATGGTTGAACGGGACTTGGTCCAAGTTAGGATATGGGCAGCAGAGCTTTGGATGAGCTTAAGTTTATGGAAGATGGAAGATGGGAGCCCGGTCAGGATTGCATTGGAATAGCTAAGTCTAGAAATAACAAGTTCATAGAAGGCTTCAGCAGCAGATGAGCTGAGGCAGGAGTGGAGACAGGCGATGCCACAGAGGTGGAAGTAGGCGATATTGGTGATGGCGTGGATATGTGGTGGTAAACTCAGCTCAGGGTCAAATCTGACACCGAGGTTGCGAACGGTCTGGTTCAGCCTCAGCTGATACCGGGGAGAGGGATGGAACCGATGGCTGGGGAGTGGAGTGTGTGGCTTTGGTCTTCCCACTATTTAGTGGAGGAAATTTCTGCTCATCCAGACTGGATGTTGGACAAGCAGTGTGACAATTTACCTGCTGCTGAAACCCTCATCTATGCCATTGTTACCTCCAGACTCCACTATAGCAGCGCTCTCCAGGCCAGCCTTCCACCTATACCTGTGCACCAGCTTTTGGTGATCTGTGTACATGGACAGCTAATCCCTTTTCTCTTCCACAGCTCCTAGTTTCACCATTAGGAAAAGATTCCAATTTACCTTGGATGCCCTCACGTTTTCCCACAATCAACCTCATAGTTTTACCAACTCACTTAGTCAGTCACTTTGCAACTTCCTGCTCCCATCTAGACAAGTTCCTCAAAACTTAGTGTCATCTGTAAAATAACTCACTATTCCTTCAAACAAATCATAGATATATGTGGTGGAGGGAGTGGATGTTTAAGGTGGTAGATGGACTTTCAAGTGAGTTCATAAGAACATAAGAATTAGGAGCAGGAGTAGGCCATACAGGCCCTCGAGCCTGTTCCGCCATTCAATAAGATCATGGCTGATCATTGACCTCAACTCCACTTTCCCACCCGACCTCCATATACCTTGATTCCCCCAGACACCAAAAATTTACCTATCTCAGCCTTGAATATATTCAGAAACTCAGCACCC
Organism: Pristiophorus japonicus; assembly: GCF_044704955.1. Taxonomy (NCBI): domain Eukaryota; kingdom Metazoa; phylum Chordata; class Chondrichthyes; family Pristiophoridae; genus Pristiophorus; species Pristiophorus japonicus. The sequence continues at coordinate 121,851,295 of NC_091982.1, forward strand.
AATGCCCTCTGGGGCAGAGAATTCCAAAGATTCATAACCATCTGAGTGAAGAAATTCCTCCTCATCTCTGACTTAAGTGGCCTACTCCTTATCCTGAGACTGTGCCCCCTGGTTCTAGACACTCCAGCCTGGGGAAACAATCTCTCAGCACCCATTCTGTCAATCCCCTTCAGAATCTTGTATGTTTCAATGAGATCACCTCTCATTCTTCTAAACTCCAGAGACTATAGACTCATTCTACACAATCTCTCATCATAAGACAGCCCTCTCCTCCCAGGAATCAATCTAGTGAACCTCCGTTGTACCGCCTCCATTGTTCAAACTGCCATGGTGGGTTTTGAACTCAAGTTCTACTGGATTATTAAACCAATAACATAACTACAAGTTGTACCTCTCCAGTCTGAGACTCTTTAGTCCGAAAACATCCCTGGTCCAGCATTGGTCTCAGCGTGGGTGGCGTCCATTGAATAAAAAAATTGTGGCTCCACGTGTTAAACATAAGTTAAGTGTGATGCCTTTTGGACGACAAATCTCGACAGCCTGGCCCTGGACAGCTGAAGGTTTTACATACTGGCTGGTGCTGTGGTATGACACGTGCTCCTCGCTGCCAAGGCCGGCTCTCCTTGCCTGAATGGCGTCGGGCGTGCATGCTCTGAAGGCTGAGCCGACATTTTCCCCTCTCCCCGGTCTCGGGGGGGTTCTTGTGTATGTCTCGGTGCGAGGAGGCTGCCAGTTCCACCAGTCAGGCTCTGCTGGTGGTTACACACAGACTGGCATTGGGAAGAGGATCGTGGGTAAGGATAAGCAACTCTCCGTGGCGTTATCCACCACTTTATCTCCGATCTCTCGATTTTGTTGTGTGTATGTATGTGGTGTTTTTGAGGTGTTGGTGTTCATTGAGGTAAAAGGGCCGGGCAAGGAAAGGAAAGGGAAGGACAGGCAGCTGACTGAGCTGCCGAAGCTGGGCCTGAGGATTTTAAAAATTGAGTGATTCTGGACGACTAAATGCCGCGCAGTAGGTTTCTGTGCAGCGTGCTTCCGGATCATTGTCAGCAGCGCTGTCACCAGTTGACCTCCTTGTGGTTCGGAAAATTCTCTGGTTCGGCAGGTCCCAAGGGTGCCGGACCAGAGAGGTCCAACTGTACCATGCTAACCCAACATTGCACAATAAAGGAATAACTTTATTAAAGTTTATTGAAGTTTAATACTACTTTATGCACAGCAGCTCAATCTCTGCTTATGAGCTTCGCCTTGAAGATTCTTGATTCATACAGTCTGCATCAAACTGATTGCTGAACTGCAACATAGTCAGGTCATCATCATCGACATAGAAACATAGAAAATAGGTGCAGCAGTAGGCCATTCGGCCCTTCGAGCTTGCACCACCATTCAATATGATCATGGCTGATGAAACATTTTTTTACGCAGCGTGTTGTTATGATCTGGAACGCGCTGCCTGAAAGGATGATGGAAGCAGATTCAATAGTAACTTTCAAAAGAGAATTGGATAAGTGCTTGAAGGGAAAATATTTACAGGGCTGTGGGGAAAGAGCAGGCGAGTGGGATTAATTTGATAGCTCTACTAAAGAGCAGGCTGAATGGCCTCCTTCTGAGCTGTGTTATTCTATTTAAGATCTTTTTTAAAACCTACATCTTTCATCCCTCCGAATATCTCCTTCTTTGGCTCGGTGTCCATTTTCTCTGAAAAGGTTTGTGTGAAATGCCTTGGAATGCTTTACTGTCTTTAAGGAGCGATATAAATGGAAGTTGTGCTTGGTAACTGATATTTTTCTGATGACCATTTTATAGTAGAAACCGAGATACTTCCAATATGAGATAGAGGGTTAGAAAGCTCACTTCCCTAACAACTAAGATTTTACGAGAATAAGGTGTATTAATTTTTTATTATTTGAAATTCAACACAAAAAGAAATTCATAAATCTGTTATAATTACTATAATTAACTTCCCAGGGAAGAAATGATTTTAATTGAATGTTTGGATCAGGTTGATAACTAATTCAAGGTTCACATCCCACAGTAAATGGGTTGCACAGAAGTAACTATTGCTCGTAAACGAGATATATGATACCATTTATTAGTTATTGCCTGCAAATGATTCATCAATGAACAATATTAAAACTCTTCGCCCATTACTTGTTTTGTAGATGAAGCCACATCTGGAACACAACCCCCTCCGAGTGCTGCTCCAATCGACATATTATCCTGGCTTGGACACATATTGGGCTGGATTGTGCGCTAAACTAATAGTGAGGCTGATAGCCCTTATTGTTATTATCGGACAGCAGCTTGCAGTGACCGCACTTGTGCAGTTAAATCAGGAAGTTGCTCTTCAATTTGCCCTCCCTTCCAGAGGCGTCACACTAACAGTATTTCGCCGAGAAATTCGCTGTTCAAATACATGGAATGGTGTGAAGTTGCTGTACTTATCTGATAGATACGCACTGAATTCGCCAGAAAAGGTTAGGGCTTATCTGTTCCAGTATAAGTATCCTTTTAATGGTGTGGTAAGTCTTAATTACTGCCAAAAAAACCACTCTGGTCCTGAAAATTTACTTTAATAGTTGTGGAGTCTCATTCCTTCAGATTTTAAATATTGTTGTGATCTAAAAAATATCTTAAATGTCACTGGTTTAGAGTCTGCGCTGCTCATTAGCGATTCTTCACTTCGTTAAGGAGACGCGTTGTTTCATGGCCTGTACATACAGGTTCCAGATGCCCTGCAGAGGGCACCGCGCTTTGTGGATGGTTGGCTGACAGGAACTCCCAGTGGGAAAGCTCATAGAAAGTCTATTAGCAAGGGCAAATGTAACGAACAGCTGGCACCAATCGTTCGTCACTGAGAACAAAATCCAGCCCTTATTGTCATTCATCATTGGTGGATATCTCCGCAAGATCCTACAAATCCCCTGGGAGGACAGACGCACCAACATTAGTGTCCTCGATCAGGCCAACATCTCCAGCATCGAAGCATTGACCACACTTGATCAGCTCCGTTGGGCAGGCCACATTGTTCGCATGCCTGACACAAGACACCCAAAGTAAGTGCTCTATTCGGAACTCCTATACGGCATGCGAGCCCCAGGTAAGCAGAGGAAACGTTACAAAAAATCCCGCAAAGCCTCTTTGATAAAATGCAACATCCCCACCGACACCTGGGAGTCCCTGGCCAAAGACAGTCCTAAGTGGAGGAAGAGCATCCGGGAGGGCGCTGAGCACCTCGAGTCTCATCGCTGAGAGCATGCAGTAAACAAGCAAGGCGGAAAGAGCATGCGGCAAACCAGACTCCCCACCCACCCTTTCCTTCAACGACTGTCTATCTCACCTGTGACAGAGACTGTAATGCCTGTATTGGACTGTTCAGTCACCTGAGAACTCATTTTTAGAGTGGAATCAAGTCTTCCTTGATTTCGAGGGGCTGCCTATGATGATGGGTCAATATTGTGAGATTCCTCAGCAGTGAGGCAGCACGTTCCCCACAGACTGCAACAGTTCAAGGGCAAGGCCCACCACCAATACCATCTCAGGGCAACAAATGAAGGCAATAAATACCGGCCTTGCCATTGTTACCCCTATCAATAGAACAAATTAAGTACATTTTTGGACCAAGTCACATATTTTCTACAGCAGACATTGAAAGAAAGATTACCCACTTAATCGCTGCTGAAAACCTGTAACCTCAGTCTCCAGCCATTTAATGAATGGACACCAAACTAGAGGGCTCGAGACGCTCAATCTCCACAAAGATGATGTGTGCAGAATGCTGAAATGGAAAAATCTCTTTTTTAAATATGAATTTTTCACTGTTGCCCTGTGTGGAGAAAGTGAAAATAATGATCAGACCGATTTGCAGGTTGGAGATACAGTAATATAATTCAGTGTCAAAATTGGTTATATCGGCCTACTTTTCTAGTCAGCTGGGAGCCCAGAGAAGTCTAACTAGAATTGGAAGACAGTATTTTTTCCCGCAAACAAAGCTGTGTGTTCTGCTAGAAGACACAATGTATTTAGTGTTTGATTCATCACTGCAAATTGTTTTTGATTGTACGTAGAGAAAGATTTTACAGTAAAGTTTCTCCCTGAGAACATAAGTGAAGTGTGGGTTCCTGATCTGATGGAGTGGGCCAGTGTTCGCTGATGATATCAGTAGACTAGACCATGAAGTGTGGGTCCCTGATCTGATGCAGTGGGACAGTGTGGGCAAACGCTATCCAAAAGGTGTTTGATAATAGGCTTGCCAGCAAAGTTGAAGCCCATGGAATAAAAGGGACAGTGGCAGAATGGATATAAAATTGGCTAAGTGACAGGAAACAGAAAGTAGTGATGAACGGTTGTTTTTCAGACTGGAGGAAGGTGTTCCCCAGGGGTCGGTACTGGGACTACTGCTTTTCTTGATATATATTAACGACTTGAACTTGGGAGTAAAGGGCACAATTTCAAAATGTGATCATACAAAACTTGCAAGTACAGTGAACAGTGAGGAGGACAGTGATAGACTTCAAGAGAACATAGACAGGCTAGTGGAATGGGCGGACACGTGGCAGATGAAATTTAACGCAGAAAAATAATACATTTTGCTTAGAAGAATGAGGAGAGGAAATATAAACAAAAGGGTATAATTCTAAAGAGGGTGCAGGAACAGAGAGACCTGGGGGTATGTGAATAAAAATCGTTAAAGGTGACACGGCAGGTTGAGAAAGTGGTTAAAAAAAAGCTTACGGGATCCTGGGCTTCATAAATAGAGGCACAGAGTACAAAAGCAAGAAAGTTATGATGAACCTTTATAAAACACTGGTCTGACCTCAACTGGAGTATTGTGTCCAATTCTGGGCACCGCACTTTAGCAAGGATACGAACATACGAACAATGATGGACAGGTAAAGAACATCTGGCCATCGAGCCTGTCCCACACCATTGCGATACCTTGTGTATCACAACATATACACTCCACTCCACCCAAAACCATGTGATCTCCTGGGAGAGGCAAAAATCCAAATTAAAAACCCAGGCCAATTTGGGAAAATAAATCTGGGAAATACCTCTCCCACCCATCTAGGCAATCGAAACTAGTCCAGGAGATCCCTCTGGCCATTGAATTCCCTGCAGTACCTACCTTCTGTAAGAGTTCATCGCCGCCGCAGCCAGAAACAAATACAGCTCTCACTTGAAGGAATTTAGCGAGTCTGTATCCATCACATGAGAGGGCAGCTTGTTCCAGAGGTCTACTGGGAAAAGAACCACCTCCTGACATCTAACCTCGATCTGGCCCGACACAAGTTAAATTTGTGCCCCCTGGTCCTGCCTAACTTATTTAGTTGAAATAAACTGTAGCTGGTACACTGTCTGTTCCCTTCATTATCTTATAAACCTCAATCATATTCCCCCTAAGCCTACGTTACTCTAAGGTATAGAGTCCCAACTCTTTTAACCTATCTTGATAACGAAGATGCTTTAGACTTGGAATTAGTCTAGTGATCCTCTTCTGCACCCATTCCAGAGCCTCAATTATTACCCACCATGTGAGGAGACCAAAACTGGACACAGTATTTCAAATGCGGCCTGACTAAGGTCTTGTACAAGGACAAAACAGTATGCTTCGTCTTATACTCCATTGCCCTATTGGTACACCCCAACACCCTATTTGCTCCAGCTATCGCTGCACAGCATTGCTTGTGCACCTTTAAGGATGTACGCACTAGAATACCCAAATCTCTTTCTATCTCCACCATCTTTAATGCCTTTCCCTGGAGGATGTATGAATGTTGAGCATTTGCCCTGCCCACATGCATAATACTGCACTTATCTAAATTATACATCATTTTCCAGTCTTCAGCCCAGTCTCCCAACACATTAGGATCTGCCTGAAGCAGATGAGCCTCTTCTACAGTTCTAGCACTCGCACAGATCTTGGTATCATCTGCAAATTTGTAAATTGTGCCCCCAACCCCAAAATCCAGATAATTAATAAATAGTAAAAAGCGACGGTCCCAACACTGATCCCTGTGGGGCACCACTGGTGACTGGTCTCCAAACAGATCCAAATCCATCTATAACTACTCTTTGCCTGTGTCCTGCCAGCCAGTTCTGAATCCAATATATTTCCACGAATACCAGAGGCTCCGATATTATAGAGAAACCTCTTATGCGGTACCTTGTCAAAAGATTTTTGGAAATCTAAATGGACAATGTCTACTGGGCTTCCCTCGTCCACCAACTTTCTAATGTTTTCAAAAAATACAAATAGATTTGTGAGACATGACCTCTTTCTAATGAAGCCATAATATGTCCCTCCCTATCCATGTATTCATATATTGCATCCCTTATGATTCTTTCAAGCATCTTACCTATTACTGATGTTAAAGACTTGGGGCCCAATTCTAGCCATGGCTTGCATCAATTTTTTTTGGAGTAAGTTGTTTTTTCTGGCGTAAGTTAAAAAATGCCATTTTACCCCTAACATTTGCTCCAGAGTAAATCAGTTAGGTACGATTTTTTTTCGGTCAGTTTTTTTTTCAAAAGGGGGCGTTCCCAGACACTTACGCCAGGTTTGGCCATTTATGCCACTTTGTCCAGCTAAAACTTACTCCAAATCCACTTAGGTCAGCATATGTGGCCAGCTCTGAAAAACCTTGCGGGCAGTGAAGAAAAAGCAGCGCACATTCGGCAGATATTAGGGCAGGGATAGGGGAGGGGAGGGAACTGGAGAGGACCTCAACAATCAAGCACCAAACATTGCAAGGAAAAGCTCAAACAATTAAAATACTAATAAATATGAAGTAAATCCTACCGGAGAAATGCGAGCTGCTGGCTGCGATGTCACGGGGGTGGGTGGGGGGTGGGTAGCCAGAGAGAGAGAGAGAGAGAGATGGTGATATACAAAACATTCTTTCTCTCCCTTCCCCCTGCCCCCCATACACACTTTCTCTCCCCCCGACCAAAACTCTCCTCCTCCCCCCCCCCCCCCCCCACCCAATCAAAAGTCTCAAGCACAGCCACTAAATAAAAAATAAAAGTAAAGTCTTACCTGCCCGGGAACTCAGCGAGCCGGCCTGCCAGTGCGGGAGGCCACTCGGCCGGGGATAGGGTGCGGCGAGATCGGACATCCCTTCGGCCTGGAATAGGGGCTGCGAGCATCGGGTCCTGCTCACAGCCCGCAGGATGTGCTGGGAGGGCAGGAGCATGCGCGCAGCTCTCACTGAGCATGTGCGCAGGTGCCAGCAGTGCTTTCTGTGCTGGCCTGTTGCTCCGCCCCCCCACCTTCAGTCTCCACGCCATGCCACAATTCTGGGAACTCCGAAGAGCAGCCAGGCTGGGGCCCCTCTTTTCTGGCGCCCTTTCCAACGCGCAAAGTTGGCGCGCTTCAGGTCGTATGCCGACAAAAACGGCTTGGGCAATGTTGGGCCCTTGGAGAGGGTGCAGTAAAGATTTACAAGAATGTTTCTAGAGAAGAGGGACTTAGTTACATGGATAGACTGGAGAACATAAGAACATAAGAACATAAGAAATAGGAGCAGGAGTAGGCCATTTGGCCCCTCGAGCCTGCTCCGCCATTCAATAAGATCATGGCTGATCTGATCATGGACTCAGCTTCACTTCCCTGCCCGCTCCCCATAACCCTTTACTCCCTCATCATTCAAAAATCTGTCCATCTCTGCCTTAAATATATTCAATGACCCAGCTTGCACAGCTGTCTGGGGCAGAGAATTCCACAGATTTACACACTCTGAGAGAAGAAGCTGAGGTTGTTCTCCTTAGAGCAGAGACGGTTGAGAGGAGGTTTGATCGAGGTGTTCAAAGTCTTGAGGGGTTAAGATAGAGTCGATGGAGAGAAACTGTTCCCATTGGCAGAGGGGTCGAGAACCAGAGGACACAGATTTAAGGTGATTGGCAGAAGAACCAAAGGCGACATGAGTAAAAACATTTTACGCAGCGAGTGGTTAGGATCGGGAATGCACTGCCTGAGAGGGTGGTGAAGGCAGACTCAATTGTGGCTTTCAAATGGGAATTGGATCAGTATCTAAAAGAAAAAAATGGGGAAAGGGCAGGGGAGTGGGACACTGGCTGAAGTGCTCTTGCAGAGAGCCGGCATGGGCTCGACAGGCCGAATGGCCTCCTCTGTGCTGTAACCATTCTATAATTCTATGATTCTATGAACAGACCATGAAGAGTGGGTCCTAGATCTGATAGAGCATGACAGTGTGGGCTAATGTTATCAGTAGAATAAATCATGAAGGAGCGTCTGGTAATGTCACTGACAACCCTTGCTAAGTGTCACTTGTTTTGTGCCATGTGTTAGTACATGAACTGTTGGGACTGCTCAGAATGCCGGAGGTTTGGAAAGGGCTGTTCTGAGTGCTATTGCCTCATTAGTGGATACATTATAAATTAGAACACTGAGATCTGTCACAGTCAGCAACTTGAGATATGTGCCCATTAATGAGACCATTGATTTAAATGTTGCATGAGGCTCCGTGGTGCATTAAGTAGCATTACATAGAATCGACAGTGCAGAAACATTCAGTCCAACTAGTCCATGTCGGTGTTTATACTCCACACGAGCCTCCCCGACTCTAATGACCTCTTCCCACCATGCCCCTATATCGTCCTATTCCTTTCTCCCTCATGTATGCATCATCATCATCATCATAGGCAGTCCCTCGAAATGAGGATGACTTGCTTCTATGCCGAAAAGGGATGAGTTCACAGGTGTTTGAATGAAGGACTTAATATTCCAGGTCCAGAACTAAATCTTGAAGGATGGAAGATGTCTATGCATGGATATTTTTAATGTGTGGTGGCCGTTGCAGAGCTAGGTCTTGGTCCAATGGCAAGGATTACCCAAGACGACTGGAGACCACAAATCGCAGTTTGGGCTGGCCCGTGCTGCCCCTGGACCCTCGCCTCTTCTGGGCCCCGAACTCACGCCTCTCCTGTAATGTAATGTATGCATCAAGACTCCCCATGAATGCTGCTATGCAATACTTTAAAATAAAATCAATCCTGGGATGTGAACATTGCTGGCAAGGCCGGCATTTATTGCCCCTCCCTAGTCGCCCTGAGATGGTGATGATATAACTGAGTGGCTTGCTAGACCACCCCAGAAATAACATCGTGGGTTCTTAATATGTGGACAATTAAAGCCTCTATTCAAAATTCCTCTAATTTTAGCTGAGATGTAACTCATGCCCTTTAAATGGGCTCATAGTTCCACTGAATCACAGAGAGGAATTTCAAATCAGTTTGATCGCTAATGTCCCACGGTAATGTTTCAGGACCATTTCCTTTCATTTCCATCTTTATCCTCCTTTTAAAAAAAAGTCACTCTTGGGATGTGGGCATCGCAGGTGTAGGGGGTGGTGTGTGGGGTCAGGTTCACCTCTGACCTTCTGAGCGGTTCGAATCGCTCCCACTCCCTGGGTTCTAGACTCTGGATTTATTTGGGGGATGTGACAAAGTGCAAGAGACAACTGGTTTGGCGCAAAGAACTTCAATTGTATCACAGACAAGAAAAGTACAATGTCAAGCTTGAAATGGCTACAATAAAGACACTTCACCACACATTCAAAAGGGGTTACAGAAAATACTACACCTCCCACCTCCCAATGCCTAACTCTGACTAGGTTAAACTCCAAAGCAAACAGGGATTATGCTCACCAATCCTTTATTATCCATTGGCGGTGGTTCACGATTTCGGGGTTCACTGGACTCTGTAGGTTCTGCTTGCCATATCCAGAACGTCATAGAGGATGTCTGCCTGTGTAGTCTTTAGTTGGGTGGTGTCCGCTGATGCGGTCGGGCGCGTATTGGACTTATAGGGTGAGTACCCACTTTCTTTCATCAGAAATAGGTTTTAAAGTCTTTTTAGGGAATGTTTCACCTGTTGGGAGCTAGGAACAGATTGTAGAGTGGAAACTTTCGAATCTTCGGTTTCTTCTTGAGAAGTTTTTGGAATTGGTCGATCACGGTACTTTCGATGTTACCATGTTGGCTGTGATCAGTTGTTACCGCGATGGCGATGTCTGAAGGTACTGGGAGCTGCTTTCTGCCTTGATGATGTTCTTCCTTCTTCTTTCGTTAGGTGAATGCCTGCTCGCTTCTTTCATTAAAACACCGGGCCCCAGTTATACTTTTGGAGCCGTTCTAATCTACACGCTAAATCAGCCCTGATTCTTTGTTTTAATTTTGGCGGGTTTGATATCTCTTTGTCATATTTTGGCAGGCCCATTAAAGGTAACCTGTCTCGGATGTGCTGATCTTTTGAATTTGTTTCTTGATCGGAAAAAATTAGCTTTGGTATTTGTAATGTCTGCCTAAGCCTGGGTTTCCATGCGGGCTGGATGGGCCATTATCATTATGTATACGCTGGATGGGTTTCCTGCACAGGGTGATAGCTGGCTATCTCTGGGTTGATTGTTGCTATGTTAATGCCTCCCGGGGAGAAGGGTTTTCGAGTTTACACAATTCCCCAGACAATTTGTTTAGCTTCGATACCCCAGACAGCTTCAATACCCAAAACTGGTTTCTTTGAAGGATAGTTATCCTTTAGTTTTCAGCCCTTTCCACACAGACCCAATCTGCCTTGTAAAAATCCCAAATTCGATAAAGACTCGTAGTTTCTTCCATGTGCATTTCAGGATCCCAAACTTTCTGGTTGACGGGGTTCCAAATTAAATTCCCTTTCCAATGAGTCCAAACACTGGAGGGGTTTTCCCATGAATTTTGTAATCCTACACAGGCAAGGCTGGCATTTAATGCTCATCTTTAGTTGCCCTGAGAGGGTGAGAGTGGGTCTTCTTCCAGAACCACTGGTAACAGTTTGGGGCTTGCTCGGCCAATCAGAGGGTAGTTAAGAGTCAACACGTTATGTGGAACTGGAGTTACATGTAGGCCAGAAAAGGTAAAGACAGTAAGTTTCCTTCCCTAAAGGGCATTATTAACCAATTGCGGTTTTACGACAATCTGACAACTTTATGGTCACTTTTACCATGACCAGATTTGTATTTCCAGATTTTGTAAACTATGAGAGCTTTTCAAACTGCCGTGGTGGGATTTGATTCCACTTTCACTGATCACTAGTCCAGTCACATGATCTGTTTCAACCACTCCATGTGGCAGCGAGTTCGAGTATTCTCTCTACTTGCTTTGTAAAGAAATTCCTCCCAAATTCTTTATTTGATCTGTTATCAAATCTATATGTTGCCCCTTGGCGACATCATCCGGAAATACAGCATCAATTTCCACATGTTGCTACCTCACCACCACTTCTCTCAACCCCTCCATGATCTCTAAATGGTCAGTCTGCTGGTCCAACATCCAGTGGATGAGCAGAAATTTTCTCCAACTAAATATTGGGAAGACCGAAACCATTGTCTTTGGTCCCCACCACAAACTGCATTCCCTAGCCACCGACTCCATCCCTCTCCCAAGCATCTGTCTGAGGCTGAACCAGACTGTTAACAATCTTGGTGTCATATTTGAATCTGAAGTGAGCCTATGGCCACTTATCTGCGGCATTACTAAAACCGCCTATTTGCACCTCCGTAACATTACCCGCCTCCGCCCCTGCCTCAGCTCTTCCGCAGCTGAAACCCTCATCCATGCCTTTGTTACCTCTAGACTTAACTATTACAATGCACTCCTGGCTGGCCTCCCACATTCTACCCTACGTAAACTAGAGGTCATCCAAAATCTTGGCTGCATGTGTCTTAACTCGTACCAATTCCCACTCACCCATCACTCCTGTGCTCGCTGACCTACATTGACTCCCAGTTAAGCCACGCCTCGATTTCAAAATTCTCATTCTTGTTTACAAATCCCTCCATGGCCTCGCCCCTTCCTATCTCTGTAATCTCCTCCAGGGATTGTTCAAGGCTGGAACAATCCCTGTCCCGAGTCCCAAAGGAACAAGCTGATCCTCCTTGGCGACTTTAACGTCAGAGTTGGAAAGGACACAGACCTCTGGGGAGGTGTGATAGGCAGGGAAGGGATAGGGAAAACCAACTCCAATGGTACCCTCCTCCTGACAAAATGCTTAGAACATGACCTTGTCATCACCAACACCTTGTTCCGTCAGAGAGACAAGTACAAGGCCTCATGCCAACATCCTCGCTCCAAACACTGGCACCTGCTAGACTACATCATCATCTGAGCGAGGGACCACAAGGACATCCAAAGCACCAGCGCCAGAACAGGAACTGATGATTGCTGGACAGACCACCGCCTAATCCGCTCTTTCATTTCTATCAATGTAGCCCCAAAACAGCGGCTGCAACAGAAACACTGCCACAGGAAAATTAACGCTGGAGCACTCAAAGACCCTGTTAAGAAAACTCTATTGAGCCAGCGCCTCACGACCAACCTGACGATTCCCAGAGAACCGGAGACGCAGAGTGTCCACAGTACCTGGTCTGCCCTCAAGACCTCCATAATCAGCACCTGCAAAGAGATGGTCGGTCACACGACCAGGAAATATCAAGACTGGTTCGACGAGACTGACCAGGAGATCCAGGAGCTAATAAGCCGCAAGCGCAAGGCATTCTTGAAGTGGAAACAGATACATAACTTGAGGGCAAAAAAGCAGCTCTATAGACATCTGAAGGCCTAGGTCCAACAAAAAACTCATGACCTAAAGAACAGATGGTGGGTGGAGAAAGCGCAGGAGATCCTGCAACCATGCGTGGATTCTTTAGCACAGTCAAAGACCACCTACGACCCAAGCACCCAAGGCCCTACCCCAGTGGGCCAAGAATGGAGAGGTTCTCATCAAGGACAGAGAGGCAGTCAGAGCCCGCTGGAAGGAGCATTTTGAAGATCTCTTTAACCGAGACTCTGTCTTCACGTGTGTCCTCGACTCCATCCCGCAGCATGCTACCTGCCACTACCTCAGGACAAGCCCAGCCCAGCACGAGATTGAAAAAGCCATCCAACAACTGAAGAACAACAAGGCCTCAGGAGCAGATGGAATCAATGCCGAGGCACTAAAGCATGGCAGAGAAGCACTATTGGTGCAAATACATGAACTCATTTCTCTTATTTGGAAGGAGGAGAGCATGCTCGGGGATCTCAGAGATGCTGTAATCGTGACCATCGCCAACAAAGGGGACAAGTCCGATCACGGTAATTATAGAGGAGTTTCTCTGCTGTCTGCCACAGGGAAAGTCATCACAAGAATACTCCTCAATCGTCTTCTCCCTCTGCCAAAGAGCTCCTCCCAGAGTCGCAATCCGGATTCTGCCCACTATGGGGCATAATGGACATGATCTTCACCACGAGTCAAATATAAGAGAGATGCAGGGAACAGCACCAACCGCTGTATGTGGCCTTCCTTGACCTCACAAAAGTCTTCGACACTGTCAACCGCAAGGGATTATGGCGTGTCCTCCTCAAATTCGACTGCCCTCAAAAGTTTGTCACCATCCTCCGCCTGCTTCACGATCACATGCAAGCCGTGATCCTGACCAATAGATCCACCACAGATCGAATTCATGTACGGACCAAGGTCAAACAAGGGTGTGTCATTGCACTAACACTCTTCTCGATCTTCCTTGCTGCAATACTCCATTTCACCCCCGCTGAGTGGAGCTAATCTACAGAACAAATGGGAAACTGGTCAACCTCCGCCACCTCCAGTCCAGATCCAAGGTCATCGAATTATATTTGCATCTGCATACACTCAGAGGCCGAACTCCAAATCATCGTCAACACCTTCACCGAAGCATACGAGAGCATGGGTCTTACATTAAACATCCGTAAGACAAAGGTCCTTTACCAACCTGCCACCACCACATAGCACTGCTCTCGGTTATCAAGATCGATGACGAGGCCTTGGACAACGTGGACCATTTTCCATACCTTGGGAGCCTACTGTCAACAAGGGTTGACATCGATGACGAAAACCAACACCACCTTCAGTGTGCCAGCGCAGTCTTCTGTCACCTGAGGATGAGAGTGTTTGATGACCAGGACCTCAAACCCGGCACCAAGCTCATGGTCTACAGAGCAGTAGTGATACCTGCCCTCCTATATGCTTCATAGACATGGACCATGTACAGCAGGCATCTCAAAGCACTGGAGAAGTACCACCAACACTGCCGCCGCAAGATCCTGCAAATCCATTGGTAGGATAGGCGCGCCAACGTCAGTGTTCTCGCTCAGGCCAAATCTCCAGCATCGAAGCACTGACCACACTCGATCAGCTCTGTTGGACGGGCCACATCGTCCGCATGCCCGATTCAAAGATTCCCAATACAAGCGCTATACTCAGAGCTCTGACACGGCAAGCGAGCCCCAGCCCCAGAAGAGGAAACACTTCAGGGACACGCTCAAAGCCTCCTTGACAAAGTGCAACATCCCCACCAACACCTGGGAATCCCTGGCCCAAGACTGCTCAAAATGGAGGAGAATCATCTGGGAAGGCGGCGAACACCTTGAGTCTCTTCGCCTTTCTTTCCTCCTTTAAGATGCTCTTTAAACCTGCCTCTTTCACCAAGATTTTGGTCATCAGCCGTAATTTCTGCTATATAAATGCAAGTTGTTCTTGTTATTGTTACTGCCCTTTCCTCTGGACTCGGCCACAAGTGGAAACAATTTATTTCCATTAGCCCCATCGAACAAACATCCTAAACAAGGGGGGGGGGCCCTTCAGATCCCGAGACCCAGCTGCTAGATGCCATATCCCATCAACAACATCACTACACTTCGGGAGGCAAGATCGGCCTCTCCCCCACCTGCTCAACATTAGCCCCAGAAGCTGGTCACAGACACCACCATTGATATCCTAAGCTACAGTCTGACCGAACGTTTAATGCTATCCTTTTCTGAAAGGAAGAACTTGTATTTATATAGTGCATTTCACAACCTCAGGATGTCCCAAAGCACCTAACAGCCCTTGAAGTACATATGAAATAGGAGCAGGAGTAGGCCATTTGGCCCCTCGAGCCTGCTCCGCCATTGAATAAGATCATGGCTGATGTGATCATGGACTCAGCTCCACTTCCCCGCCCGCTCCCCATAACCCTTCACTGCCTTATCATTCAAAAATCTGTCTATCTCCACCTTAAATATATTCAATGACCCAGCCTCCACAGCTCTCTGGGGCAGAGAATTCCACAGATTTACAACCTTCTGAGAGAAAAAATTCCTCCTCATCTCAGTTCTAAACAGGCGACCCCTTATTATTAAACTATGTCCCCTAGTTCTAGATTCCCCCACGAGTGGAAACATCTTCTCTGCATCTACTTTGTCGAGCCCCCTTAATATCTTATATGTTTCAGAAGATCACCTCTCATTCTTCTAAACTCCAATGTGTATAGGCCCAACCTACTCAACCTTTCTTCATAAGCCAAACCCCTCACCTTCGGAATCAACCTGATGAACCTTCTCTGAACTGCCTCCAATGCAAATATATCCCTCCTTAAATACAGAGACCAAAACTATACGCAGTTCTCCAGGTGTGGCCTCGCCAATACCCTGTACAGTTGTAGCAGGACTTTCCTGCTTTTATACTCCATCCCCCTTGCAATAAAGGCCACCATTCCATTTGCCTTCCTGATTACTTGCTGTACCTGCATCCTAGCTTTGTGTGTTTCATGCACAAGGACCCCCAGGTCCCTCTGTACTGCCATTTAAATAATAATTTTTCACCATTTAAATAATAATTTACTTTTTTATTTTCTCTGCCAAAGTGAATAACCTTACTTTTCCACATTATACTCCACCTGCCAATTTTTTTGCCCACTCGCTTAGTCTGTCTATATCCCTTTGCAGATGTTTTGTGTCCTCCTCACAACTTGCTTTCCCAACCATCTTTTTATCATCAGCAAACTTGGCTACATTACACTCGGTCACTTCATCCAAATCATTAATATAGATTGTAAATAGTTGTGGACCCAGCACCGATCCCTGTGGCACCGCACTAGTCACTGTTTGCTAACCGGAAAATGACCCATTTATCCTGACTCTCTGTTTTCTGGTAGTTAGCCAATCCTCTATCCGTGCTAATATATTACCCCCAACCCCGTGAGCTATTATCGTGCAGTAACCTTTTATGTGGCACCTTATCAAATGCCTTTTGGAAATCCAAATACACCACATTCACTGGTTCCCCCTTATCCACCCTGCTCGTTACATCCTCAAAGAACTCAGCAAATTTGTCAAACATGATTTCCCTTTCATACATCCATGCTGATTCTGCTTGTCTGAATTATGCTTTTCCAAATATCCTGCTACTGCTTTCTTAATAATGGACTCCAACATTTTCCCAATGACAGATGTTAGACTAACTGGTCTATAGTTTCCTGCTTTTTGTCTGCCTCCTTTTTTAAATAGGGGCGCTACATTTGCAGTTTTCTGATCCGCTGGGGCCGCCCCAGAATCCAGGGAATTTTGGTAGATTATAACAAATGCATCCACTATTTCTGCAGCCACTTCTTTTAAAACCCTAGGATGTAACCCATCAGGTCCAGGGGATTTGACCACTTTTAGTCCCATTATTTTACTGAGTACTTCTTCTTTAATGATAGTGATTGTTTTAAGTTCCTCCCTCCCTATAGCCCCTTGATTATCCACTATTGTGATATTTTTAGTGTCTTCTACCGTAAAGACCGATACAAAATATTTGCCATTTCCTGTACCCCATTATTAATTCCCCAGTCTCATCCTCTGGAGGACCAACATTTACTTTAGCCACTCTTTTCCTTTTTATATACCTGTAGAAACTCTTACTATCTGCTTTTATATTTCTTGCTAGTTTACTCTCATAATCTATGTTCCCTCTCTTTATCACTTTTTTAGTCATTCTTTGCTGGTTTTTAAAAGTTTCACAATCCTCTGGCCTCCCAATAGTCTTGGCCATATTGTCTGCCCTTGTTTTTAGTTTGATACCATCCTTTATTCATTAGTTAGCCACAGATGGTTATCCTTTCTGTTAAACTCTTTCCTTATCGTTGGGATATATTTTTGTTGAGCGTTATGGAATATCTCCTTAAATGTCTGCCACTGCTCATCAACCATCCCATACTTTAATCTATTTTCCCAGTCCACTTTAGCCAACTCTGCCCTCAAACCTTTGTAGTCTCCTTTATTTAAGCTTAGACAATGGTTTGAGAGCCAACTTTCTCACCCTCCAACTGAATTTGGAATTCAACCATGTTATGGTCACTCATTCCTAGAGGATCCTTTACTATGAGATAATTTATTTATCCTGTCACATTACACAGTACCAGATCTAAGATAGCCTGCTCCCTGATTGATTCCACAACGTATTGTTCAAGGAAACTATCCCGGATACACTCTATGAACTCTTCCTCAAGGCTACATTGGCCAATTTGATTTGTCCTCTCAATATGAAGATTAAAATCGCCCATGATTATTGCTGTTCCTTTATTACAAGCCCCATTATTTCTTGATTTATACTCTGGCCGACAGTGTAGCTACTGTTAGGGGGGCCTATAGACTGCACCCACCAGTGACTTATTTCCACCCAAACTGATTGTACATCTTGATCTTCTGAGCCAATATCATTTCTCACGACTGCACTGATCTCATCCTTTACTGACAGAGCTACCCCACTTCCTTTTCCTTTCTGTCTATCTTTCCGAATTGTCAAATACCCCTGAATGTTTAGTTCCCAGCCTTGGTCACCTTGCAACCACATCTCTGTAATAGCTATCAGACCATACCCATTTGTGCCGTCAACTCATCTATTTTGTTACAAATGCTGCGTGCATTCAGATAAAGAGCTTTTAAATTTTTTTTTTTACCATTTTTTCCTGCTTTGACCCCACTTTCTGATTCACCTTTATGTTTATACATTCTGTTCCTTCCTGCCACGCTCTGGTTTTCACTTCCCCCAGTGCTACTCTGCTCTATTGCCTTCTCCTTAGTCTTTGACTTTTTAAATTTCCATTCACCTGAACCCTCCCCCCACAATATTTAGTTTAAAGCCCTCACTACAGCCCTAGTTATTTGATTGGCCAGGACCCGAGTCCCAACACGGTCTAAGTGGAGCCCGTCACAAAGGAACAGCTCCCTTTTACCCCAGTACTGGTGACAGTGCCTCAGGAACCAAAACCCATTTCTCCCACACCAGTCTTTGAGCCACATGTTTAACTCTCTGATCTTATTTACCCTCTACAAATTTGCTCGTGGCTCAGGTTGTACCTTTGTGGTTCTGCTTTTTAATTTGGCCCCTAGCTGCTCATACTCCCTCAACAGAACCACTTTCTTTGCCCTACCTATGTCGTTGGTATCCATGTGGACGACGACAACTGGATCTTCCCCCTCCCATTTCAAGTTCCTCTCCTGCCCAGAGGAGATGTCCTTAACTGTGACACCGGGCAGACAACACAGCCTTCGGACTCACGCTCTCGGCTGCAGAGACCAGTATCTATCCCCCTAATGATTCTGTCCCCTACCACTACAACGTTTCTTTTTACTCCCCCCACTTGAATGGCTCCCTGTACCATGGTGCTGTGGTCAGTTTGATCATCCTCCCTGCCGTCCCTGCTCCCGTCCACACAGGGAGCAAGAATCTCGTGCCTGTTGGACAATTGCAAGGGCTGAGGCTCCTCCAATGCTAATTCCTGAGTCCCCATACCTTCCTTACTCATAGTCACACCCTCTTGTCCCTGACCACAGATCGAATATGAATTAATTAATCTAATGGGTGTGACTGCCTCCTGGAACACAGCGTCCAGGTAACTCTCCCTCTCCCTGATGTGTCGCAGTGCCTGAAGCTCGGACTCCAGCTCATCAACTCAGAGCTGAAGTTTCTCGTGCAGCCAACACTTACTGCAGATGTGGTCGCCGTGGGTCACACTGGTGGCCACCTGCTCCCACATGCTGCAGCTGTAACACATCGCCTCCCCTGACATCTATAATGTATTTAATTAATTAGATTTAGTTTTTAATCATGGCCCTTAATTCAAAGCAATGCCCAAGAAAAGCGAGAGAAACTCACCAACCAATCACTTCCCTGCTTTCCTGTGATGTGGAATGTAGTCGCCCTGTTCTGGGCTGCTTGCACTGCTCCCTGTGGGGGCTGGCTGTGTGCTTGGGCTGGGCTGACTCTTTTATCCCCGCTGCTTCTCCTCCGCTGTTCCCACACAGGTCGGCGGGGGTTGGCCCTACTTTAGGATTGCAGTCACTATTGTCATCAGCATCATAGACAGTCCCTCGGAATCGAGGAAGACTTGCTTCCACTCTTAAAATGAGTCTTTAGGTGGCTGAACAGTCCAATACAAGAACCACAATCTCTGCCACAGGTGGAGCAGATAGTCGTTGAGGGAAAAGGAGGATGGGACATGTTTGCCGCAAGCTCCTTCCGCTGGCTGCGCTTGATTTCTGCGTGTTCTTACTGATGAGACTCGAGGTGCTCAGCGCCCTCCACTTAGGACGGTCTTTGGCCAGGGACTCCCAGGTGTCAGTGGGGATGTTGCACTTTATCAGGGAGGCTTTGAGGGTGTTCCTGTAACGTTTCCTCTGCCCACCTTTGGCTCATTGTCCGTGAAGGAGTTCCGAGTAGAGCGCTTGCTTTGGGAGTCTCATGTCTGGCATGCGAACAATGTGGCCTGCCCAGCGGAGCTGATCGAGTGTGGTCAGTGCTTCAATGCTGGGGATGTTGGCCTGGTCGAGGCCTGGTCACTGTTGTAATGTAGGAAACGTGGCAGTCAATTTGCGAACAGCAAGCTCCCACAAACATCAATGTGATAATGGCCTGGTAATCTGTTTTAGTGATGTTGGTTGAGAGATAAATGTCGGCCAGTGTAAGGATATGGGTTTATGCAGGTATATTTTAGAGATTAGGCATTGTGAGAGTTAAATGACCCAAAGCTTTTATCTAAAGCTACTGTTCTGAAAAAATACACTTATTTGGGCTGTCTGCTGGCCTCGTTGCAGGATCACAAGTGGTCTTGTTGCAAAAAGTAATTATTATTGCTGGAAGAGAGGGGAAATGAAGAGAGTGAGACTTAGAGCTGTCTAAGCCTTATCTCTGATCCCCTGCCATGTTTGTGCACAAACTTTTGTAAGTTGTTGAAATATAATCAAATATAATCCCCGTTACTATTTTCAGCATTAAGCTTTGCGAGGTTGCAGTTCAATATTACGTTTACTAGTCTATAGGTTTATTGCTTTAGCTTTATTTCTCATCTGTTCGAATTAGGAAAAAGTGTGTTAAAAGCTAGTTTTTATCTGCAGGTCGAACTTTTGTTGACCTCAAGGTCCTGAGTTGTTTCATCAACCATGGAAACAGAAAATAAGCATAGAAAACAGCTTGAGCGACGGCTAAGGAACATCGTGGGCCTGTGCTTGAACACACAACTTACAGTGCCTGTCATTGAATAGATTTTGCTGCAGGTCTGCTTTTTGGGGCATTTCCTAGTGGGTTTGGGTCATTCTCAGAGTAGAAGGGCCAGGAAGTGCAGACAGACAGACACCAAAGGACTTCACATTTATTACACCAGGACACCGGGGATAACTCCACTGCTCGTCTTTGAAATAGTGCCGTGGGATCTTTTACATCCACCTGAGAGAGTAGACGGGGCCTCGGTTTAACGTCTCATCCAAAAGACGGCACCTCCGACAGTGCAGCACTCCCTCAGTGATGCCCAAGACTACCTGAGCCAATGGTCAAGCTGCCGATCCGTCTGCCTCTGGCACCGGTCTGCTTCCGTGTGTAACCCATAGCCCTGCGTCAATGGTCGGCACCCTATTTTAATTTTCTGTTCGGAGTGTGTGGGTTGCGTAGTGCACAAGCTCTGCCCATGTGGAGAAGGCAGTGAGCGGCTGAACCAGCAGCCCTGAGCTGGCAATGTCTCAGCAATAGGCTCAGAATAGTTTTTTCTCAAGGGTTTTTTTTGGGCGGGATTACTCCTGCTGGCTCTCCTGGCCCAGCGCTCCGCTGGGATCGGCTCATTCCCGCACACCCACGCTGCACGTGAGCTGGCTGTTTGCCCGCCCACCCCAAAATGGGCGAGGTGCAGCAGGGTTCCCGCAGCTCATGGTGTTTAAATAAAGCCCCAAATGAAAGTGGCTCCGATGTCCCGACACGTGTTTTGGGTTGGGGGGGTGCGGGGAGAGGGGGTGGGGGGGCAGGGAGTGGGGGGTGGGGGGGTGGGGAATCCTGGTCTTGGCAGGAGTAGAAGGAAAAAAGAAAGAAATGCATTTATATAGCGCCTTTCATGACCACCGGACGTCCCAAAGCACTTTACAGCCAATGAAGTACTTTTGGTGTGTAGCCACTGTTGTAATGTGGGAAACGCGGCAGCCAATTTGCACACAGCAAGCTCCCACACACAGCAATGTGATAATGAGCAGATAATCTGTTTTTTTAATGTTGAGTGAGGGATAAATATTGGCCCCAGGACACCGGGGATAACTTCCCTGCTCTTCTTTGAAATAATGCCATGGGATCTTTTACATTCACCTGAGAGAGCAGATGGGGCCTCAGTTTAACATCTCATCCATACGACGGCACCTCCGACAGTGCAGCACTCCCTCAGCACTGCACTGGAGTGTCAGCCTAGATTTATGACCTCAAGTCCCTGGAATGGGAATTGAATCCACAACCTCCTGACTCAGAGGTGGGAGTGCTACCCACTGAGCCACAGCTGACACTATGTAAGATAACTACGAAGGGCAACTAAGTTTGTGCACCTGAGCTATGCTTTGAACAACGTACGTGTCACATCCTGAGACCTGTGCTCTATCCCTCAAGCTACATAAGATCATAAGAAATAGGAGCAGGAGTAGGCCATTTGGCCCCTCGAACCTGCTCCGCCATTCAATAAGATCATGGCTGATCTGATCATGGACCCAGCCTCCACAGCTCTCTGAGCAGGGAATTCCACAGATTTACAACCCTCAGAGAGAAGAAATTCCTCCTCATCTCAGTTTTAAATGGGCAGCCCCGTATTCTGAGACTACAGGCCTGAACTTGCTCAATGAGCCATCCAATACCGTCCACAGCCACCAAGGTAGCGCCTCCAAAAAATGTTTTCTGCCTAAATTCCTCATGTACCGCCCATCCGCTGCTGCGGTGCCACGTGGCGGGAGTTTCTTCAGGGAAATACTGCCGGCGCAACCTCCTACCGTCCGCCCGCGCTGGAGGCTCCAACAATGGGATTTTGGTGGTCTCAGATCCTCTGAGATGCTGCTCCCACCCACCAGAACGCCCGCTGGGGAAAAGGTGGGTCTGAGCCAGCTGAACATCGGGCGGCAGGTACAATCGCCCAGAGGGCCAGAGCTGTACCTCCTGGGTAACGTACATACGCTGCACCTTTATCAGAGGCTCAGAACACGTTCACAGCTGGAAATTAACCTGCACAGAAAGACTCCACGGATGTAAATGAAAAGTACCCCGTTGAAGGGCAGGTGTGGTAGAGGAAGTGGAAATGAGCTACGAGATACAATAAGACTGCCACACCAGTCTTTGAACCACATGTTTAATTCTCTGATCCTATTTACCCTATGCAAATTTGCTCGTGGCTCGGGTAGTAATCCAGAGATTATTACCTTTGTGGTTCTGCTGTATTTCACCACTACTCTCAGAGGAGAAGCAGCAATAATCAGAGAAGAAAACTAGGCTCTCACCAACTCCGATCGGCCAGTTTATGAAGATCCTGAGATGCCGATTAATATCCCGGGATCCCTGCTGGCTTACGGTTGAATCTCTCGAAGCCTCAGCCCCCGTCACATGGAGACAAGTGGCACGGGATGTGGGAGACCAGTGGATCAAGGTTCAGGACCTTATTTATGGATGCAATCACCCGGCTTCACCCTGTCACGTATAATATGGGTGACTGAGAACGTGCCGGAACTTCATATGGGCA
The DNA here is from genome assembly GCF_044704955.1 of Pristiophorus japonicus. Taxonomy (NCBI): domain Eukaryota; kingdom Metazoa; phylum Chordata; class Chondrichthyes; family Pristiophoridae; genus Pristiophorus; species Pristiophorus japonicus. The sequence goes on from NC_091982.1 coordinate 121,874,142, forward strand.
CTGTAACCACCAGCTATATCAATGGGAGGTGAAGGGGAGCCAGGTGTGTGATTGTGTGGGGGCTAAACAAACCACAGAGCATCTTACATAACAACATAAGAAATAGAAACAGGAGTAGGCCATACAGTCTCTCGAGCCTGCTCCGCCATTTAATACGATCATGGCTGATCTGATCATGGACTCAGCTCCACTTCCCCACCCGCTCCCCATAACCCTTTATCCCCTTATCGTTTAAGAAACTGTCGATTTCTGTCTTAAATTTAGTCAATGTCACAGCTTCCACAGCTCTCTGAGGCAGCGAATTCCAGATTTACAACCTTCTGAGACAAGAAATTTTTCCTCAACTGTGTTTTAAATGGGCTGCCCCTTATTCTAAGATCATGCCCTCTAGTTCTAGTCTTCCCCATCAGTGGAAACATCCTCCCTGCATCCACCTTGTCAAGCCCCCTCATAATCTTATACGTTTCGATAAGATCACCTCTCATTCTTCTGGACGCCAATGAGTAGAGGCCCAACCTACTCAACCTTTCCTCATAAGTCAACCCCCTCATCCCCGCAATCAACCTAGTGAACTTTCTCTGAACTACCTTCAAAGGAAGTATATCCTTTCGTAAATATGGAAACCAAAACTGTATGCAGTATTCCAGGTATTGTGGACCATTGCCCCATAAGATCCTTCCCTGGTTGAATGACGTTTATTTGCTCCTATCACCAGATCCCATGGAGTGGCAGACAATCTTGGACGGCAACACTGAATGCTGCTTTCCAAGCTGCCATGCACAAGAAGAACTACCATTGAGTATTGAATAGATATATTGGCCTCAGATTCTATCATTTAAGTTTAAAAGGGATTCCATTACAACAACAACAACTTGAATTTACCTAGCTCCTTTAATGTAGTAAAACATCCCAAGGCGCTTCGCAAGACTGTTCTGAAACAGAATTTGAAACCAAGCCACATAAGGAGATATTCGGACAAAAGCAAAATACTGCAGATGCTAGAATCCGAAATAAAAACAGAAAGTGCTGGAAATACTGTGGAGAGAGAAACAGAGTTAACGTTTCGGGTGTGTGACCCTTCATCAGAACTGGCAATGTTCGAGATGTAACAGGTTCTTAAGAAAGTGTAGGGGCAGGGAAAGGGGGAGGGGAGGAAAGAACAAAAGGGAAGGTCTGTGATAGGGTGGAAGGCAGGAGAGATTAGGGAGACAAAAGGGATGATGGTCAAAAATGAGATGGCAATGGGACAAGTTCGGAAACAAAAGATGAGACTAGATAGGATGTGAATGGCGGATTCATATCAGCTGCCCGGGAAACAGAGAGACAAAAGGGCGGGGTGGGGTTTGTTAAAGAAAAAGGACGAAAGGGAAAAAAAATATGGTCCCGGTTCTGGTCTGAAATTGTTGAACTCGATGTTGAGTCCAGAAGGCTGTAAAGTGCCTAAATGAAAGATGAGGTGCTGTTCCTCGAGCTTGCATTGAGCTTCATTGGACCAGTGCAGGAGGCCGAGGACAGAGAGGTCAGAGTGGGAATGGAGTGGGGAATTAAAAGACAAATGACCAAATGTTTGGTCAAAGGAATATGTTCGAAGGAGCTTCTTAAAGGAGGATAGAGAGGTAGAGAGGCTGAGAACTATAGGGAGGGTGTTCCAGCGTTTAGGGCCCAGGCAGCTGACGGCACAGCCACCAATGATGGGGTGGTGGAAATCGGAGATGTACAAGACACCAGAATAGGAGGAACGTAGAGATCTTGGATGGTTGTAGAGGTGGAGGGTTACCACAAGATATTGTACCACTGTTGGAATATTTGTAAAGTGCACTAGGCTGTGTTTTTGCGGATCTGGTCATATTTCACTAAGTCCAGGGGAAGCGGGAAGTTAGAAGCTGAAGGTTTTATGACTTGAAAGCAAATGTAGTAAAACTCCTGGCAAAGGAGAAACTGATTAAATTACATTGTTAATGGAAGCATATCGAATGAAAAATGATAAATAATGTGATGCAATCAATTTTATAGGATGCAAAGCAAGACATAAAGTACTCCCACGTTGCTAGTTCAGTATATTCAATGTTATATCTCTTATAATCGAAGGTAACTACACCAACCAGTGTCCAAATTGATTAAATTAATTTATAATCAAATTGGGATTTAAAAAAATATTTGGACTCAATTTTCAGAACTTTTACTCCAACAATGTTTGATCCTGACTCAGAATATTCAGAAGCTTGAGTTTGTGAGCAACTTCAGCTCGTGTTACTGATGCTTGAGTAAGTGTGGCTGTTTTTGTAAGAATTGAGAAGAACAACCATGATCTAATTGAATGAGGCTCTGGAAAGGGTGCAGGAGGGCCACTAGACTAATTCCAAGTCTAAAGCATCTGAGTCATCAAAATAGGTTAAAAGAGTTGGGACTCTATACTTTAAAGCAACGTAGACGTAGGGGGGATATGATTGAGGTTTATAAGATAATGAAGGGAACAATGTTCCAGCTGACCGTTCACTTCAACTAAATAGGTTAGGCAGGATCAGGGGGCATAAATATAATTTGTATTGGGCTAGATCTAGGTTAGATGTCAGGAGGTGGTTCTTTTCCCAGAGAATAGTCCACCTCTGGAACAAGCTGCCCTCTCATGTGGTGGATGCAGACTCACTGAATTCTGTAAAGTCCTGTCCCCTCAGTACAGATTCACACGAGGCATGTAGTGAAGTCAAGGTCACTCTGGACCTGCACCTTTTATTTCACAGCTCTGGAATGCTGCACTTGCCTGAGACCTGTCTTTATATACCTGTCTCTTACAAGTGCACCCCCGGTGGTAAGGTATGCTGGTGGTTACAGGTCATATCTTATTACAGTCATGTATAGCATGTTAGGATACAGTTATATATAATAATGTAAGATACATGACATCACCCTCCCCCAAGGTCTTATTTTCTTTATAGGTTCAGTCTCTCAGGTGGTCTACGCTCTCGCGCGGAGCGTCTGAGTTGTGGTTCAGTTGTTTGCCTTGGTGTCTGTTTATCTTTGGGTGTGGTTGCTGGTATCTCGCCTGGGCTGTCTGTTTCGATTGGTGTGATTGTTGTTGACTTGCCTGGGCTGTTGGGATTGCCCTTTCCTCAGGTTGTTCCCTCTGTCTGTCCACCAGGTGTGGTGCGAGTTCCACATTGTAGTCTGCCTCTGGTTCCGCAGTGCTGTTGGTAAATCTGCTTTTGACTTCGTCTACATGCCTCCGGCAGGTTTTGCCATTGTCCATTTGTACTACCAGTAGCCTGTTTCCTTCCTTGCCCGTTACTGTCCCTGCAAGCCATTTGGGACCCCTGCCATAGTTTAGTACAAACACTTTGTCCCCTATCTCATTCCATCTCCCCCTCGAATTTCTGTCATGGTACTCAGTCAGCTTACGGCGCTTTGCCTCAACGATTTCGTGCATGTCTGGGAGAATTAATGAGAACCTTGTTTTTAATGTCCTTTTAATCAACAGTTGCACGGAGGGGATCCCAGTCAGTGAGTGCGGACGAGATCTGTATGCCAACAGCAGTCGCGACAGGCGACCCTGCAGCGTAGGACCTTGGATTTTAAGCATGCCTTGTTTAATGATTTGCACTGCTCTCTCCACCTGGTCGTTGGAGGCCGGCTTGAACGGTGCCGTCTTGACGTGATTTATGCTGCGGTCAATTATAAAGTCTTGGAATTCTGCGCTGGTGAAGCACGGACCATTGTCACTGACTAATATGTCAGGGATTCCGTGTGTTGCAAACATGGTTGCGAGGCTCTCCACAGTGGTGGAGGTTGTGCTCGAGTTTAAAATGGTGCATTCGATCCACTTTGAAAATGCATCTACAACTACGAGGAACATTTTGCCCATGAATGGGCCCGCATAGTCTATGTGCACCCGCGACCACGGTTTGGTAGGCAAGGGCCAGGGGCTCAGTGGAGCCTCTCTGGGGTCATTGCTGAGTTGGGCACAAATGGTGCACCTTCGGACGCAGAGCTCCAAGTCCGCGTCAATACCAGGCCACCAGACGTGGGATCTGGCTATGGCCTTCATGAGAACGATCCCCGGGTGCTCGCGGTGGAGCTCCTGGTCAAATGCCTCTCTGCCTCGCAGAGGCATGACTACTCGGCTGCCCCACATCAGGCAGTCTGCTTGTAGTGATAGCTCATGCATGTGCCTGTGAAAGGGTTTTAATTCCTCGGGGCAGGCATCGCGAGCCTCTGCCCAGTCACCGGTTAGGACACATCTTTTTACTAAGGATAACGTGGGGTCACTGGACGTCCAGGCTCTGATTTGGCGAGCCGTCATGTGCGAACCTGTGGACTCAAAGGCATTGATTGCCATGACTATCTTACAGTCCTGTTCATTAGACCCTTCCGTGGTCACCAGGGGTAGCCTGCTGAGCGCGTCGGCACAGTTGTCTGTGCCTTATGGTATAGTCGTAGGACGCCAGCATGAGTGCCCACTGTTGAATTCGCGCCGAGGCGTTGGCGTTTGTTGCTCTCGGATAGGAGGGACGTGAGGGGCTTGTGGTCGGTTTCTAATGCGAACTTGGCCCCGAAAAGGTATTGGTGCATCTTTTTGACACCGTACACGCACGCACTTCTTCTCTACCATTCCGCACCCGCGCTCCGCCAGCAAAAGTGACCTGGAGGCATAAACTATGGGTTGTAATTTTCCCGCACTATTGACATGTTGCAAAATGCACCCGACCCCATATGCTGACGCATCGCATGTGAGAACTAGCTTTTTACCTGGGTCAAAGAAAGTCAAAACACTGTTGGAACACAGAAGGTTGCATGCCTTATTGAAGGTGCGTTCCTGGGCGTTCCCCCAAAACCACTCGCACCCCTTCCTGAGTAGCACGTGGAGAGACTCCAGCAGCGTGCTTAAGTTCTGCATAAAGTTCCCAAAGTAATTGAGCAGCCCGAGAAAGGCGCGCAGTTCTGAGATATTCCGGGGCCTGGGTGCCAGGCGAATTGCTTCTGTTTTGGACTCTGTTGGGCGGATTCCATCAGCGGCAATCCTTCTGCCCACAAATTCAACCTCGGGTGCGAGAAACAGACACTTGGATTTCTTGACTCGTAGGCCTACCCGATCCAACCGCTTTAGTACTTCCTCCAAATTACGGAGATGGGAGTCGGTGTCCCTGCCCGTGATAAGTATGTTGTCTTGAAATACAACCGTCCCCAGGATGGACTTGAGCAGACTCTCCATGTTGCGCTGGAATATGGCAGCTGCCGACCTGATGCCGAATGGACATCGATTGTACATGAAAAGGCCTCGATGTGTGTTGATGGTGGTGAGTAGCTTGGATTCCTTGGTCAATTCTTGCGTCATATATGCAGATGTGAGGTCTAATTTTGAGAAAAGTTTACCTCCAGCCAATGTGGCAAATAAGTCCTCCGCTCTGGGCAGCGGGTACTGGTCCTGTAAGAAGACTCTGTTTATGGTAGATTTGTCGTCCCCACAGATTCGTACGGATCCATCAGGCTTCATTGCTCGGGATTGCTACCGGCGCCACGTGATAGTCAGAGTAGGAATCGCAGGATAGCGCAGATGAATACGTGGCTTGAGCAGTGGTGCAGCAGGGAGGGATTCAAATTCCTGGGGCATTGGAACCGGTTCTGGGGGAGGTGGGACCAGTACAAACCAGACGGTCTGCACCTGGGCAGGACTGGAACCAATGTCCTAGGGGGAGTGTTTGCTAGTGCTGTTGGGGAGGAGTTAAACTAATATGGCAGGGGGATGGGAACCAATGCAGGGAGACAGAGGGAAACAAAAAGGAGGCAAAAGCAAAAGACAGAAATGAGATGAGGAAAAGTGGAGGGCAGAGAAACCCAAGGCAAAGAACAAAAAGGGCCACTGTACAGCAAAATTCTAAAAGGACAAAGGGTGTTAAAAAAACAAGCCTGAAGGCTTTGTGTCTTAATGCAAGGAGTATCCGCAATAAGGTGGATGAATTAACTGTGCAAATAGATGTTAACAAATATGATGTGATTGGGATTACGGAGACGTGGCTCCAGGATCATCAGGGCTGGGAACTCAATATCCAGGGGTATTCAACATTCAGGAAAGATAGAATAAAAGGAAAAGGAGGTGGGGTAGCATTGCTGGTTAAGGAGGAAATTAAGGCAATAGTTCGGAAGGACATTAGCTTGGATGATGTGGAATCTATATGGGTAGAGCTGCAGAATACCAAAGGGCAAAAAACGTTAGTGGGAGTTGTGTACAGACCTCCAAACAGTAGTAGTGATGTTGGGGAGGGCATCAAACATGAAATTAGGGGTGCGTGCAATAAAGGTGCAGCAGTTATAATGGGTGACTTTAATATGCACATAGATTGGGTTAACCAAACTGGAAGCAATACGGTGGGGGAGGATTTCCTGGAGTGCATAAGGGATGGTTTTTTAGACCAATATATCAAGGAACCAACTAGGGGGGAGGCCATCTTAGACTGGGTGTTGTGTAGTGAGAGAGGATTAATTAGCAATCGCATTGTGCGAGGCCCCTTGGGGAAGAGTGACCATAATATGGTGGAATTCTGCATTAGGATGGAGAATGAAACAGTTAATTCAGAGACCATGGTCCAGAACTTAAAGAAGGGTAACTTTGAAGGTATAAGGCGTGAATTGGCTAGGATAGATTGGCGAATGATACTTAAGGGGTTGACTGTGGATGGGCAATGGCAGACATTTAGAGACTGCATGGATGAACGACAACAATTGTACATTCCTGTCTGGCGTAAAAATAAAAAAGGGAAGGTGGCTCAACCGTGGCTATCAAGGGAAATCAGGGATAGTATTAAAGCCAAGGAAGTGGCATACAAATTGGCCAGAAATAGCAGAGAACCCGGGGACTGGGAGAAATTTAGAACTCAGCAGAGGAGGACAAAGGGTTTGATTAGGGCAGGGAAAATGGAGTACGAGAAGAAGCTTGCAGGGAACATTAAGACGGATTGCAAAAGTTTCTATAGATTATGTAAAGAGAAAAAGGTTAGTAAAGACAAACGTAGGTTCCCTGCTGTCAGAATCAGGGGAACTCATAACGGGGAACAAAGAAATGGCAGACCAATTGAACAAGTACTTTGGTTCGCTATTCACTGAGGAGGACACAAACAACCTTCCGGATATAAAAGGGGTCGGAGGGTCTAGTAAGGAGGAGGAACTGAGGGAAATCCTTATTAGTCGGGAAATTGTGTTGGGGAAATTGATGGGATTGAAGGCCGATAAATCCCCATGGCCTGATGGACTGCATCCCAGAGTACTTAAGGAGGTGGCCTTGGAAATAGCGGATGCATTGACAGTCATTTTCCAACATTCCATTGACTCTGGATCAGTTCCTATGGAGTGGAGAGTAGCCAATGTAACCCCACTTTTTAAAAAAGGAGGGAGAGAGATAACAGGGAATTATAGACCGGTCAGCCTGACATCGGTAGTGGGTAAAATGATGGAATCAATTATTAAGGATGTCATAGCAGTGCATTTGGAAAGATGTGACATGATAGGTCCAAGTCAGCATGGATTTGTGAAAGGGAAATCATGCTTGACAAATCTTCTGGAATTTTTCGAGGATGTTTCCAGTAGAGTGGACAAGGGAGAACCAGTTGATGTGGTATATTTGGACTTTCAGAAGGCTTTCAACAAGGTCCCACACAAGAGATTAATGTGCAAAGTTAAAGCACATGGAATTGGGGGTAGTGTGCTGACATGGATTGAGAACTGGTTGTCAGACAGGAAGCAAAGAGTAGGAGTAAATGGGGACTTTTCAGAATGGCAGGCAGTGACTAGTGGGGTACCGCAAGGTTCTGTGCTGGGGCCCCAGCTGTTTACACTATATATTAATGATTTAGACGAGGGGATTAAATGTAGTATCTCCAAATTTGCAGATGACACTAAGTTGGGTGACAGTGTGAGCCAATGTACTCCTACTCTTTGCTTCCTGTCTGACAACCAGTTCTCAATCCATGTCAGCACACTACCCCCAATCCCATGTGCTTTAACTTTGCACATTAATCTCTTGTGTGGGACCTTGTCGAAAGCCTTCTGAAAGTCCAAATATACCACAGCAACTGGTTCTCCCTTGTCCACTCTACTGGGAACATCCTCAAAAAATTCCAGAAGATTTGTCAAGCATGATTTCCCTTTCACAAATCCATGCTGACTTGGACCTATCAAATCACATCTTTCCAAATGCACTGCTATGACATCCTTAATAATTGATTCCATCATTTTACCCACTACCGATGTCAGGCTGACCGGTCTATAATTCCCTGTTATCTCTCTCCCTCCTTTTTTAAAAAGTGGGGTTACATTGGCTACACAGGATGCTATGAGGCTGCAGAGCGACTTGGATAGGTTAGGTGAGTGGGCAAATGCATGGCAGATGAAGTATAATGTGGATGAATGTGAGGTTATCCACTTTGGTGGTAAAAACAGAGAGACAGACTATTATCTGAATGGTGACAGATTAGGAAAAGGGGAGGTGCAAAGAGACCTGGGTGTCATGGTACATCAGTCATTGAAGGTTGGCATGCAGGTACAGCAGGCGGTTAAGAAAGCAAATGGCATGTTGGCCTTCATAGCGAGGGGATTTGAGTACAGGGGCAGGGAGGTGTTGCTACAGTTGTACAGGGCCTTGGTGAGGCCACACCTGAAGTATTGTGTACAGTTTTGGTCTCCTAACCTGAGGAAGGACATTCTTGCTATTGAGGGAGTGCAGCGAAGGTTCACCAGACTGATTCTCGGGATGGCGGGACTGACCTATCAAGAAAGACTGGATCAACTGGGCTTGTATTCACTGGAGTTCAGAAGAATGAGAGGGGACCTCATAGAAACGTTTAAAATTCTGACGGGGTTAGACAGGTTAGATGCAGGAAGAATGTTCCCAATGTTGGGGAAGTCCAGAACCAGGGGACACAGTCTAAGGATAAGGGGTAAGCCATTTAGGACCGAGATGAGGAGGAATTTCTTCACCCAGAGAGTGGTGAACCTGTGGAATTCTCTACCACAGAAAGTTGTTGAGGCCAATTCACTAAATATATTCAAAAAGGAGTTAAATGGAGTCCTTACTACTAGCGGAATCAAAAGGTATGGTGAGAAAGCAGGAATGGGGTACTGAAGTTGCATGTTCAGCCATGAACTCATTGAATGGCGGTGCAGGCTAGAAGAGCCGAATGGCCTACTCCTGCACCTATTTTCTATGTTTCTATGTTTCTATTACTGGGACGATGGGACTTGCCCAGTCGCTAAATTCCACAGGTGATATAATGCCTTCCCGCAGAAGCCTGTCTAGTTCGTGTTCAATCTTTTCCCTCATCACATAGGGTAGAGCTCTGGCCTTGTGATGGACCAGTCTAGCATCCTGTGTGATGTAGATTTTGACTTTGGCCCCTTTGAAAGTGCCCACACCTGGCTGAAAGAGATGTTCAAATCGCTTTATAACTGTTGAGCAGGAGGTCCATTCCTCTAATGACATGTCATGGACATCATCCCATTTCCAGTTTAGTTTTGCCAGCCAGCTTCTCCCCAGCAGTGCTGGGGGATCTCCGGGGACAATCCACAGGGGAAGTCGGTTCACTGTCCCTTTGTGTGTGACAGAGAGCATGGCGCTGCCGAGGACTTGTACGATTTCTTTGGTATAGGTCCTTAGTTTGGTGTCGACCCTTGTGAGTTTTGGCCTGTCTCTTTTATGCGGCCACAGTTGTTCAAATTGTTGAGCGCCCATGAGAGATTGACTCGCTCCTGTATCCAGCTCCATGTTGACAGATATCCCGTTGAGTAGGACCCTCATCATTTTAGGAGACGTCCTGTTGTAGGAGCAGCGGCCATTGATCGTGTTGACCCGCTGTACATCGCTGTCCCGGGTACTGTCCCCACGGTCTTCTGGTCCGCTTTCCGACCCATCCGATTCATATACCAGCCGAGCTGCCATTTGTTTTGCACATGCGGGCCAAATGTCCTGTATATTCACAATTTCTGCAAACAGCCTGCTGAAATCGACACCATCTTGACGAGTGCCCACCCCCACATCTCCAGCACAGACTGCTTGCAAAGAATGAGCTGCGTCTGGCTGATCTCTCTTGAGCTTCTCTCAGTTTGTAGTTGATTGCTCGCATTGTGGATTGATGAGGTGTGAACGGCCGTTCCTGTGGCCCTTGATGGCTTCTGTTGCCACTGCTTGCTGTCGAAAGCCTGTTCTGCCGGTTTTGTCTGAGTGTGGGGGTAGCAGCTTTTCTAATGCTGTGAACTCCTTGTTCCATTATTTCATTAGTTGTCGTACCTGCATTGTAAATCAACCTCGTTTCTTCTTCCCCTACCAAGAATGTCTGTGCAACCAATGCTGCTGCCTCTAAGGTCAGGTTCTTGGTCTCTATGAGCTTTCGGAATATGCCTGCGTGGCCTATTCCTTCAATGAAAACATCTCTCAGCATTTCTCTCCTCAGTTCATCGGAGAACTCACATAAACTAGCCACTCTCCGAAGTTCCGCCACGAAGTCGGGTATGCTCTGGCCCACACAGCATCTGTAGTTATAGAACCTGTGTCTGGCCATGTGTAGGCTGCTCACTGGCTTCAGGTGGTCTCTTACCAGTGTGCTCAATTCTTCAAACGACTTGCTTGCTGGTTTCTCGGGTGCCAACAGATCCTTCATTGAAGCGTATGTTTTCGAGCCACAGCTGGTCAAGAGATGGGCTCTTTTCTTGTCTGCCTTATCGTCGCCTAACCAGTCTTTGGTTACAAAGCTTTGCTGGAGCCTTTCTATAAAGTCCTCCCAATTGTCTCCCGCATTGTACTTTTCATCTGATCCGTTGTTTGCCATTCTGTGGATTCTGTAATCCCGTAACCCGTCGCCACTGTAAAGTCCTGTCCCCTCAGTACAGATTCACATGAGGCATGTAGTGAAGTCAAGGTCACTCTGGACCTGCACATTTTATTTCACAGCTCTGGAATACTGCACTTTCCTGCGACCTGTCTTTATATACCTGTCTCTTGCAAGTGCACCCCTGGTGGTAAGGTATGCTGGTGGTTACAGGTCATATCTTATTACAGTCATGTATAGCATGTTGGGATACAGTTATATATAATAATGTTAGATACATGACAAATTCCTTCAAGCAAAAGCTGGATTTGTTTCTGGCTGCGGTGGAGATTACCTCTTACAGAAGGTCGGTACTACATGGAGTTTAATGGCCAAAGTGATCTCCTGGACTAGTTTCAATCACCTAGATTTGTCGGAGAGGAATTTTCCAGATTTTTTTCCCCAAATTGGCCTGGGTTTTTATCTGTTTTTTTTCCTCTCCCAGGAGATTACATGGTTTGGGGTGGGGTGGAGTGTATATGTTGTGATACACAAGGTATCGCAATGGTGTGGGACGGGCTCGATGGACCAGATGGTCATTACCTGTCTGTCATTGTTCATATGTTCGGAATGGCGGAATCGGCTCGCGCTGTTCTTTTCAGCGTAATTTACCTGAAGCCGGTACCAAAGGTCGCAGAATTTTAAGTGCAAATTACATCCAGAGCAATCGAGTTTCTGCGATCTCTTGCGCTGGTTTAAACATCATCGTGTTAGAAGCAGGCCCCGCCCCCAAACTGGCCACACCCCCCACATCGAGTTAATCACCATTGGGAGTTACCGCTAATTGCGCTCGTTTTCAGGCCTTTCAGGACGCTCTAACAATTAAGCTGGATATTTTGGGCACTTATAGGCGCGATTTTAAAACTTCTCCATGTCATTTCAAAAAAATTTACTAAGAAAGTGACTACTGCACACCAATGTAACTAGGAAATGATTCAGTATATTTTTAATGTCATTTTCAGTGCTTTAAAATTGGGTTACTCACAGGGATGGACCAGACAATCTGATATAAAGTGCTTACTTTTTGTGATAAACCCATTTTCAGCTGTGTTAATAAAACTGCACCAAGTTACCTCTCTTAAATATATCAAGCAATATTTGTTGAAGCAAAAAAAAAATGATTAAAAAATGACGTTCTAAAACCTGCCCGATTGCACTGGTCATGGTAGATTTTATGTTCGGTGATAGGCAAATGTGTTTGAGCAGAAAAAGCACATCTCAAAATGAGCGTACTTTTAGGGCACAATTTGCGTTGGATTCACCTATTGCACCCAAAGCAGAAGCTTCAGGCCACATTTCTCTGTACCTGGATTGCAGGCTGGTTTGATGGAGGTGTTTAAAATTATGAAGGGATGGAACAGAATGGATAGAAGCAGACTGTTCCCGGTGATTTGATGGGTCTAAAACAAGGGGACATAGATATAAAATAAAACGTAAGAGATTTCGGACAGAGAGCAGGGGAGTTTTTTTACACGGCAGACTGTGAGGTTGTGGAATGCACAACTTATGATTGAAGCAGAGGCCAGAATAGATTGGAGAGGTGGTTGATGAAAAGGGCGATAAAGGGGTATGGGAACGGGGCAGATACATGGGATTAGGGTACTGCTCGTGTGCAGAATGAACACCAATAAATGGCCTGTGTCCATGGTGGTGTAATTCTATTGTGCCGTTATCAATCCTTGTCCAAAGGTGGGCAGAGGAAACATTACAGGGACACCCTCAAAGCCTCCCTGATAAAGTGCAACATCCCCACTGACACCTGGGAGTCCCTGGCCAAAGACCGCCCTAAATGGAGGAAGTACATCCGGGAGGGCGCTGAGAACCTCGAGTCTCATCGCCGAGAGCATGCAGAAATGAAGCGCAGGCAGCGGAAGGAGCGTACGGCAAATCTGTCCCACCCTCCCCTTCCTTCAACGACTATCTGTCCCACCTGTGACAGGGACTGTGGCTCTCGTATTGGACTGTTCAGCCACCTAAGGACTCATTTTAAGAGTGGAAGCAAGTCTTCCTCGATTCCGAGGGACTGCCTATGATGATGATGATGACCATTTTCAAGGCTCTAATCAGCACCAATCATTGGATTGAATGCACTGTGTGATGTATTTGCAGCCATGCTCTGCACCATGTAATTACATGTAACAGCCAACAGATGGGGAAAGCCTGGGAGGCACACATTACTGCACCTCGTGCTGCCTCCCTATATAAAGCAGGCTCCCCCTGCAGTGCTCACTTTTGAAGTTTACATTAAACTTAAAGGTCACAAGATGATCAGCTCCAGCATGGGCCACTTGTGATTTATTATAATGATAAGCATATGTATCACATTGGATTTTCTTTTTCCCATCCCTCCACTCGGTCTAGGTGAGTCTTCTGCCCCCTGGTTAGGTCATGTAATTTGATGAGACTTTCTTCAGATGACACGCTGACATTGACAGTAACTGAGTTAAAGCCAATGGGATGGAGGGAAATAAGCCCCAACTCCACTTCACCACATTCTGTTTGGCTACAAAGCAGCAATTGGTAGAATATGTCATTGGTCAATCATCCAGAGTCAATAGTGGGCAACAGTGGACAAAACACAGGAGATGAAATCAAGAACAAGAAACGCATAGGAATGCAGTATACACCAACTCGAAGCCATGCTTTATTGCAGGCTGTCCAGTTTTTATGTATAGGACTAGTTTGGTGCCAGTCCTTCATGCGTTAAGGTGATATATATGGACTCATTGGGTTCGCCGGTGCCACAAGGTTCATTTGTTGGCGACAAGTCATGGGGCCGCAAACTACAGCCTCTCCGGGTGTGTATGATGTACGTACTCACCCGAAGAGGCCCCGCAAGTTCCAGGTTTAAACACGCGACACGTAGAGATTTGGGTTATTTGCCCAACTCCTGCCCAGCGAATGTCCTTCAAACTCTTATGCCTGGTAAAAGCAGGCCTAAGGCGTGCTTTTACCAGTGTAAGGGCTAGACTTTTCTATCATTTACGGCGGGTTCTCTGCGATTTTCTCGGCTCTTTTTCTGCCCGGTGAAAGTTTCTCCATAATTTTTTTAGTGTTATCATCCAACTCTGAAAATGCCCGCCGGGACCAAACCGGCGACATGGTCTGCTGAAAAAATCGCCAGGGCGAAAGTTTGGCTTAAACAAAAGGCCGTCCAGATCGCTGAGGAACCACCCTGTGAAAACTGCTTAAGCAGTGCGGTAGGTGAGCACTCTGCAAAGAAAGGTAAGTTAAAAGTTCTCTATTTATTTAAAAAAAATGTAAATAGCGATTAGGTATAAAAGTGTCTTGGGAATGCTTTTTACTTTTTAATTTTTTTTTTAGTGAAATTTAAAAAAAATGTTTTCCCCTCTCCCTCGGCCCAACCGCAGCCTCAGACTAAATTTTTTAAACAGCGCCCGTTTTACTTAGTTTCCCCTTCAGCACCGAGAAAACTGCCGAGAATAAAGATGCAATGCCCATTTTCTCGCGGGCAATTAGTTTGAATTAGTTTTAACATAAAAGAGGAAACTTTCGCCAGCGTTACTTACCAAACGTTAGCGGTTTTTCTGGGCCAGCAATCGGTCGTTGAGGGGCTCTCGGGAAAGCCTAGCCCTAATTGTTTTAAAAGACAGAAAAAAATAAATGTTATTAATTATTTTTATATTAAAAACCCTGCCCATGAAGGTAAGTTTATGTTTAATACAATTAAAACATTTTTTTTTAATTTCAAAAAAATATTTTTTGTTATAAAACATTGAATTAAATTTAATTTCTATTACTTTAAAAAAAGTAAAGCGTTCTTTTTATTTGTATGTGCGTTTTTAATTTGTTTTTAGGAGTGTTCTCATTGACAGTAATGGGAGCTCGGAGCTTCGATTACTATGAATGAGAATACTACATTGTGATTGGTGGTCCAGGCTCACGTGATCCCAGGTTGCGCTAACGTTCCTGACTGCGTGGGCCTCTGTACTGGGCTGCACAGCTAGGCCTCAGAGCCGAAGTGTTCATTCCTCCGGGACCACTGGACATTTTCGGAAAAAGAATCTTGGTTGGAGACGTTCGCCTCTGACCGGAAGCCTCCGACCGCAATCTTTGACCCATTAATATTTTATATCTGCTTCCCTACGATGCCTCAAAAGCCGCAGCAAAGGGGGATGTGGTGAAAATAACATACGTGTGAAGATAAAACAAATAGGAGATTTGAGCAAAGGTCAGACCCAGATAAGGAATAAGGGGAACATAACCTGTCAGGGAACCAATACAGTTATAGAACGGAAGTATAAAATGACTGTTAAAAGAAAGTGAGGGGAACAATTGATAAAAACAAATTAAATTGCCTGAACAGCATTGTACACAGCATCCAAAACAAAATGGGGGAACAGGAGATAGTAATTTGTAGTGAGGAGTCAGATGTAGTCGGGATAATTGAAATATCACTACATAAAGAACAGGACTGGCAGTGAAATATTAAGTAGAATATAAAAGAAATAGTAAAGTATTCTACAGACACATAAATAACAAAAGAAACATCTGGATAGGGATAGGGCCACTAAGGGCTACACAAGATAAACTCACAGGAAATGACAGGGAAATGCAGAAATACTAAAGAATTACTTTGCCTCGGTATTTACCAGGAAGACTAAGCGGGTGGACATGACATCAGGAGAAGAGAACAAAAATGATATAAAGACAGTTAAGATAGATAAATCAAACTTAGAGAGTTTAAAACCACTCATTTATTAAAAGAAGTTAGGGAAGAGATAGCAGAGGCACTGTTATATATAAAATTCATTAGATAAAGCAGTAGTGCCAGAGAACTGGCGGACAGTTAATGTGATGCATGTACATATAAAAAGGAACATAGAACAAGCCCAGTTATATTAACATTGGTGGTAGGAAATAAAATGGAATCTTTACTCAAAGATGTAATTGAAAAATATCTAGACTCCAATAATACCATAAGGAATGGTTGGTACGGAATTCAAAAGTGAAGGTCATGCTTGACCAACATTATTGAATTCTTTGAAAAATTAACAGAAAGTGTAGACAAGGGTAATGTAGCAGACACAATATATTTGGATTTTCAAAAGGCCTTCCATAAGACACCACATTGTAGATTCGTGCCTCAGGTTAGACCATGCGGATACAGGTAACAGAATGGAGAGCAATCTGGCTGCAAAATAGAAAACAGAGAGTAGGGGTTAAGGGTAGCCATTCAGACTGGCAAAAGGTGGCATGTGATATTCCACAAGGAGCGGTGCAGGGAACACTGTTCTTTACAATTTACATCAATGATTTGGACTCGGAAATCGGAAATCCAATTTCAAAATTTGCGCACAACACCAAATTGGGGGGAGGGGGGAGTGGGGGAGGGGGTAAGGGTGAGGTGGTTAACATAAATGAAGAATGCGACAAAATACAAAAAGGTATTAATACATTTGCAGAATGGGTGCGTAATTGGCAAATTAATTTCTATTTAGGCAAGTGTGAGGTGGTGCGTTTTGGTAAGAAGGATAAAGAGGCCACAGACGGCTTGGTTAATAAGAGCCTAAATGGGTTAGAGGAGCAAAAGGACCGAGGGAAATAGATTCACAAATCAGTAAAAGTAGCAACACAGGTTATTAAGGCCATCAAAAAACAACACCAAGCATTGGGGCTCATTTCTAGAAGGATAGAATTGAAAAGCACAGAAGTTATGTTAAACTTGTATCGAACATTGGTTAAAACATACGAAATATACGAACAATGATGGACAGGTAAAGACCATCTGGCCATCGAGCCTGTCCCACACAATTGCGATACCTTGTGTATCACAACTTATACACTCCACCCTGTCCAAAACCATGTGATCTCCTGGGAAAGGCAAAAAAACAGATAAACAACCCAGGCCAATTTGGGGAAAAAAATCTGGGAAATACCTCTCCAACCCATCTAGGTGATCGAAACTAGTCCAGGAGATCCCTCTGGCCCTGAATTCCCTACAGTACCCACCTTCTGTAAGAGTTCATCTCTGCCGCGGGGTTCAGTGAGTCTGCATTCACCACATGAGAGGGCAGCTTGTTCCAGAGGTGGACTATTCTCTGTAGACGGCACTTGGAATCCTGTGCATGGTTCTGGTGTCCATATTATAAACAGAGATCGAGGCAGTACAGAAGATGCAAAAAGGATTCACGAGGATGATACTGAGAGGAAATACTTATGATGAAAGGCTGAACACGCTGAAAGGCTTAAGAGAAGGCTGAGATGTGGCACGATTGTGATCGTTAAGATAATGAAAGCGTTTGATAGGGTAGACATAGAGAAATTATTCCCACTTGTGAGGAGTCCAAAAATAGACATCATAAATATAAGATAGTCACTAATATATCCATTAGGGAATTCAGGAGAAACTTCTTTACCGAAAGAGTGGTTAGAATGTAGAATGCACTACCACAGGGAGTAGCTGAGGTGGATAGCATTAATGCATTTAAGGGGAAGCTATATAAGCACGTGAGGGAGAAAGGAGTAGAAGGATATGCTGATGGGGCGAGATGACGAGGGTGGGAGGAGGCTCGTGTGGAGCGTAAACACCAGTTAGGTTGAGTGGCTTATTTCTGTGGTGTAGACTTAATGTAAAGGAATTAGAAGTGTCATGCATATAGCTGTATCTTACCATGCTATACATGACTGTAACTGGATATGACCTGTAACAATAAGCATACCTTACCACCACGTACTTGTCCCACTGTGGTATAAAAAGTGAGGTCTCAGGCAAGTGCAGCACTGGAGAGCTGGAATTAAAGGTTCAGCTCCTGAGTGACCTTGACTTCAGCATGTGTCTCGTGTAAGTCAGGACTTTACAGTGGCGATGAGTTACGGGATCACAGAATCCACAGAATGGCTACCAACAGCTCAGATGAGAAATACAATGCTGGAGACAATTGGGATGACTTTATAGAAAGGCTCCAGCAAAGCTTTGTGACCAAAGACTGGCTGGGCGACGATAAGGCAGACAAGAGAAGAGCCCATCTCTTGACCAGCTGTGGCTCGAAAACATACGCTTTAATGAAAGACCTGCTGGCATCCGAGAAACCAGCAAGCAAGTCATTTGAGGAGTTGAGCACACTGGTGAGAGACCACCTGCAGCCAGCGAGTAGCCTACATATGGCCAGACACAGGTTCTACAACTACAGACGCAATGTGGGCCAAAGCATAACCGACTTCGTGGCGGAACTTTGGAGGCTGGCTAGTTCATGTGAGTTCCCGATGAACTAAGGAGAAAAGTACTGAGAGACTTTTTCAATTGAAGGAATAGGCTTTTTAGCAACTAAGAACTTGACTCTAGAGGAAGCAGCACTGGTCGTACAGACGTTCTTGGCAGGCGAAGAAGAAACGAGGCTGATCTATACCTCGGGTACGACAATCAACGAGGCATCGGAACAAGGGGTTCACATTGTGAAACAAACTGCTACCCCCACACACAGACAAAGGCAAGAGCGCAGGCCTTCAACAGCAAGCAGTGGCGCCAGAAGCCATCAAAATCAAGGGCCACATGAACGGCCGATCACATCTCATCAACCCACAATGCGAGCAATCAACAACAGATTGAGAGTAGCTCAAGGGAGATCAGCCAGACGCAGCTCATCCTTTGGAATCAATGGAAACGGTCTATGTTGGAGATGTGGGGGAAGGCACTCAACCAGGGTGTGTCGATTTCAGCATGCCGTTTGCAGAAACTGCAACTACACAGGGCATCTGGCTCGCATGTGCAGAAAAACAGCAGCTGGTATACGAATCGGAAGGGTCGGAAAGCGGACCAGAAGGCGGTTGGAACAATGCATGGGACGCCGAGGTACAGCAGGTTAACATGATCAATGTCCACTGTTCTTACACCAAGATGCCTCCAATTATGATAAGGATACCCGTCAACATGGAACTGGACACAGGGGCCAGTCAATCGCTCATGAGCGTTCAACAATTTGAACAGCTGTGGCCGCAAAAAAGCAGCAGACCAAAACTCACAAAGATCGGCACCAAACTAAGGACCTATACGAAATAAATCATCCCAGTCCTTGGCAGCGTCATGCTCTCAGTCACACACAAAGGGATGGTGCACCGACTTTCCCTGTGGATTGTCCCCGGGGATCTCCCAGCCCTGTTGGGGAGAAGCTGGCTAGCAGAACTTAATTGGAAATGGATGATGTTCACGCCATGTTGTCAGAGGAATGGACCTCCTGCTCAACAGTTCTAAGCCGTTTTGAACATCTCTTTCAGCCAGGTGTGGGCACCTTCAAAGGTGCTAAAGTTAGAATCTACATCACACAGAATGCCAGACCGGTCCATCACAAGGCTTGAGCTGTACCTTACGTGATGAGGGAAAAGATTGAAAACGAACTGGACCGGCTTCTGCGAGAAGGCATAATTTCTCCCGTGGAATTCAGCGACTAGGCAAGCCCCATTGTCCCCGTCATGAAGCCTGATGGATTCGTGCGAATCTGTGGGGATTACAAGTCGACCATAAACAGAGTCTCCCTACAGGACCAATACCTGCTGCCCAGAGTGGAGGACCTATTTGCCACGTTGGCTGGAGGAAAACTTTTCTCAAAACTTGACCTCACATGTGCGTATATGACGCAAGAACTGACTGAAGAGTCTAAGCTACTCACCACCATCAACACCATCGAGGCATTTTTTGTGTACAATCGATGCCCATTCGGCATCAGGTTGGTAGCTGCTATATCCCAGCGCAACATGGAAAGTCTGCTCAAGTCCATCCCGGGGTCAGTTGTGTTTCAAGATGACATACTCATCACGGGCAGGGACACCGACTCTCATCTCCGCAATCTTGAGGAAGTACAAAGTCAATTAGGTCGGGTAGGCCGAAGAGTTAAGAAATCCAAGTGTCTGTTTCTTGCGCCTGAGGTTGAATTCTTGCGCAGAAGGATTGCTGATGATGGAATCCGCCCAACCGAATCCAAAACCGAAGCGATTCGCCTGGCACCCAGGCCCCGGAATGTCTCGGAACTGCGCGCCTTTCTCGGGCTACTCAACTACTTTGGGAACTTTATGCAGAACTTGAGCACGCTGCTGGAGTTCTCCAGGCGCTACTCAGAAAGGGGTGCGATTGGTTTTGGAGGGACGCCCAAGAACGCGCCTTCAATAAGGCACGCAACCTTCTATGTTCCAAGAGTGTTTTAACCTTTTTTGACCCAAGTAAAAGGTTAGCCCTTATGTCTGATGCATCAGCGTACGGGGTCGGGTGCGTTTTACAGCACGTCAATGATGCGGGTAAATTGCAGCCCGTTGCTTATGCCTCCAGGTCACTTTCGCGGGCGGAGCGCGGGTACGGTATGGTTGAGAAGCAGGCGCTCGCGTGCATGTACGGTGTCAAAAAGATGCACCAATACCTTTTCGGGGCCAAGTTTGCATTAGAAACTGACCACAAACCCCTCACGTCCCTACTATCCGAGTGCAAGGCAATCAACGCCAACGCCTCGGCGTGCATTCAATGGTGGGCACTCATGCTGGCGGCTCACAACTACACGATAAGGCACAGACCAAGCACAGATAACTGTGCCGACGCGCTTAGCAGGCTACCCCTGGCAACCACAGAAGGGTCCGACGAACAGGACTGTGAGATGGTCATGGCAATCAATGCCTTTGAATCCACAGGTTCGCCCATGACGGCTCGCCAAATCAGAGCCTGGACGACCAGTGACCCCACATTATCTCTAGTTAAAAGATGCATTTTAACCAGTGACTGGGCAGAGGCTCGCGATGTCTGCTCCGAGGAGGTCAAACCCTTCCATAGGCGCATGCATGAACTCTCACTACAGGCAGACTGCCTGATGTGGGGCAGCCGAATAGTTATGCCCTTATGAGGCAGGGAGGCATTTGTCCGGGAGCTCCATCGCGAGCACCCGGGGATCGTCCTTATGAAGGCCATAGCCAGATCTCATGTCTGGTGGCCTGGCATTGACGCGGACTTGGAGTTCTGCGTCCGTCGGTGCACCATTTGTGCCCAACTCAGTAATGACCCCAGGGACGCTCCCCTAAGCCCCTGGCCCTGGCCCACCAAACCGTGGTCGCGGGTGCATGTAGACTATGCGGGCCCATTCATGGGCAAAATGTTCCTCGTAGTCGTTGATGAATTTTCAAAATGGATCAAGTGCACCATTTTAAACTCGAGCACCACCTCCACCACTGTGGAGAGCCTTAGAACCATGTTTGCAATGCACGGCATTCCTGACATATTGGTCAGTGATAATGGTCCATGCTTCACCAGCACAGAATTTCACGATTTTATAGTTGACCACGGTATAAATCACGTTAAGACGGCATCTTTCAAGCTGGCCTCCAATGGCCAGACGGAGCGAGCAGTGCAGGTCATTAAACAAGGCATGCTCAGAATCCAAGGTCCCACGCTGCAGAGCCACCTGACGCGACTGCTGCTGGCATACAGATATTGTCCGCATTCATTGACTGGGGATCCCCCCGCGCAACTATTGATGAAACGAACTTGAAAGACCGGGCTCTCATTAATCCTCGCAGACATGCATGAAATTGTTGAGGCTAAGCGTCAAAAGCTAACTGAGTACCATGACCGAAATTCGAGGGGGAGGTGGAATGAGATAGGGGACAAAGTGTTTGTCCTAAACTATGGCCGGGGTCCCAAATGGCTTGCAGGGACAGTAACAGACAAAGAGGGAAACAGTCTACTGGTTGTACAAATGGACAATGGCCAAACCTGCCGGAGGCATGTAGACCAAGTAAAAAGTAGATTCACTGATAAAACTGAAGAACCAGAGGCAGACTACAATGTGGAACTCACACCACACCTGGTGGACAGACAGGTGGAACAACCTGAGGAAAGGGCAGTCTCAACAGACAGCCCAGGCGAGATACCAGCAATTACACCGAACGAAAAACAGGCACCAAGGCAAACAACTGAACCACAACTAAGACGGTCCACGCGAGAGCGCAGACCACCTGAGCGACTAAATCTATAAAGGCAATAAGACCTTGGGGGAGGGTGATGTCATGTATCTCACATTACTGTATGTAACTGTATCTTCCCATGCTATACATGACTGTAACTGGATATGACCTGTAACAATAAGCATACCTTACCACCAGGAGTGCACTTGCAGGAGACACTTCATACCTGTCCCACTGTGGTATATAGAAACATAGAAACATAGAAAATAGATGCAGGAGTAGCTCATTCGGCCCTTCTAGCCTGCACCGCCATTCAATGATTTCATGGCTGAACATGCAACTTCAGTACCCCATTCCTGCTTTCTCGCCATACCCCTTGATCCCCCTAGTAGCAAGGACTTCATCTAACTCCCTTTTGAATATATTTAGTGAATTGGCCTCAACTACTTTCTGTGGTAGAGAATTCCACAGGTTCACCACTCTCTGGGTGAAGAAGTTTCTCCTCATCTCGGTCCTAAATGGCTTACCCCTTATCCTTAGACTGTGACCCCTGGTTCTGGACTTCCCCAACATTGGGAACATTCTTCCTGCATCTAACCTGTCTAAACCTGTCAGAATTTTAAACGTTTCTATGAGGTCCCCTCTCATTCTTTTGAACTCCAGTGAATACAAGCCCAGTTGATCCAGTCTTTCTTGATAGGTCAGTCCCACCATCCCAGGAATCAGTCTGGTGAATCTTCGCTGCACTCCCTCAATAGCAAGAATGTCCTTCCTCAAGTTAGGAGGGAGGTCTCAGGCAAGTGCAGCACTGGCGAGCTGGAATTAAATGTGCAGGTCCTGAGTGACCTTGACTTCAGCATGTGTCTCGTGTAAGTCAGTACATTAGAGTCAGGACTTAACAAGAAGATTCTTCCGAAGCTTCCCAATCACAGCATACCATGCTTTATATGGTATTGCACAGAAGAAGTGATGCTTGGGTGATCAGGGCCAAGGTTGTCTCTTTGTCTGCACCTTCAAGATGCCACCAAACATTTCTGTGGGATTTGGCAAACCCAGCAGGGGATAGCTGTGCTAACTTGCCTTCTGATGGTCTGGGTCCCCAGAGGGAAGGACACCATGCTCTCCCATCTGCTGCAGGGATGACAGTAGCCATTGTACATCATTAATAAGGAGAAGTTTTGTCTGTTGTCATAAACTTCTGACAGACACCTGTATGTCCATCAGTTGATCAATTTTCTTTTTATTCATTCTCGGGATCTGGACGTTGCTAGCGAAGCCAGCATTTATTGTCCATCCTTAATTACCCGTGTGAAGGTGGTGGTGAGCCGCCTACTTGAACGTCTGTGAAGGTACTCCCACAGTGCTGCTAGATAGGGCGTTCCAGGATTTTGGCCCAGCAATGATGAAGGAAGGATGATTATATGTACAATTTAAGTGCTGTAATTGGAGAAGACTGGATCTGTGCAGTGGCTGTGGTTTAAAGATCTACCCCATTATTCTGGAATTTCAAACTCCAATGCAACGAGAATAAACAAGGTTCATTAATATGCTTGGCCTCCGATCAAGGGAACATACGGTAATTTGAAAATTACCTTTAGTTATCTGGACTATTCTGGTGACTATATAGCTTTCAGGAGAGCAGCCAGACCCTTACATTGTGTGCTGTTCTGCATGTATGTCTCCGAGGATTACAGCGAATGTACGAGGCCGGCTTACAGTCGAATCCAAAACAGCTGATATATTCAGAAAGACCCTAATATAATAGTGAAGTGTCAAAAGCAGGCTGTGGCCAAAACTGTTTGGACATAGCCCTGGAGATTTCATCACCTGGCCTCCCACTGCCAACTGCCCCTGCCCCATCCCACCCCACCCCGTCCCGTCCCAACCCGTCCCGCCCCACCCCACCCCGACCCACCCCACCCCGTCCCGTCCCATCCCGTCCCACCCCACCCCGCACCAAACCACCCCGACCCACCCCACCCCACACCACCCCACCCCACCCTGACCCACCCCAGCCCGTCCCACCCCGACCCACCCCACCCCGTCCCGTCCCATCCCGTCCCACCCCACCCCGCACCAAACCACCACGACCCACCCTGTCCCACCCTACCCCACCCCATCCCACCCCGTCCCACCCTACCCCACCCCGTCTCACCCTGTCCCACCCCGCCCCACCCCACCCCGTCCCACCCTACCCCACCCCGTCTCACCCTGTCCCACCCCGCCCCACCCCACCCTGTCCCACTCCGCCCCACCCTGCCCCACCCCACCCCGACCCACCCCACCCCGTCCCGTCCCACCCCACCCTGTCCCACCCCGCCCCACCCCACCCCGTCCCACCCCGTCCCGCCCCACCCCGTCCCACCCTACCCCACCCCGTCCCACCCCGTCCCAAACTACCCCACCCCATCTCACCCTGTCCCACCCCACCCTGTCCCACTCCGCCCCACCACGTCCCACCCCGCCCCACCCCGTCCCACCCCGCTCCACCCCGCCCCACCCCGTCCCACCCCACCCCGTCTCACCCCGTCCCACCCTACCCCACCCCATCCCACCCCGTCCCACCCCGTCCCACCCTACCCCACCCCGTCTCACCCTGTCCCACCCCGCCCCACCCCGCCCTGTCCCACTCCGCCCCACCCCGCCCCACCCCACCCCACCCCGCCCCACCCCACCCCATCCCACCCTACCCCACCCCACCCCACCCCGTCCCACCCCATCCCACCCTACCCCACCCCATCCCACCCTACCCCACCCCACCCCGTCCCACCCCGCCCCACCCCACCCCGTCCTACCCCACCCCGTCCCACCCCGTCCCACCCCGCCCCACCCCGTCCCACCCCGCCCCACCCCACCCCACCCCGTCCTACCCCGTCCCGTCCCACCCCACCCCCTCCCACCCCACCGCGTCCCACCCCCTCCCACCCCACCGCGTCCCACCCCATCCCACCCCACCCCGTCCCACCCCGTCCCACCCAGTCCCATCCCGACCCACCCCGCCCCACCCTGTCCCACCCCATTGCCCTTATTCCCTTATCATTTAAGAAACTGTCTATTTCTGTCTTAAATTTATTCAATATTCCGGCTTCCGCAGCTCTCTGAGGCAGCGAATTCCACAGATTTACAACCCTCAGAGAGAAGAAATTTCTCCTCATCTCAGTTTTAAATGGGCGGCCCCTTATTCTAAGATCTTATCCTCTAGTTCTAATCTCCCCCATCAGTGGAAACATCTTCTCTGCATCCACCTTGTCAAGCCCCCTCATAGATGTAATGTATGTATGCCTGGGTTTATCTGCCAGCAGGGGGTGCGACCGTCGGAGGTCATTGGGCCACAGACACACACGTGCAGCCCATGTATGTAAAGAAAGCCTCCTTGTTTAATCCTCACTTTGAGAGCTCATAAAGTAGAGTCAGGTTGCACCTGATTGAGTTCACGGTACTAAGCCTTTTGAGTTATTGCATACGCAACATTTGGCGACGAGACACAATATGAACTTTCACACACAAAAAAAAATGAACACCGTTGTAATCCTGGAGCGATTCGTGGAGGGAGAAGACTGGGAGGATTTTACAAATCGCCTCGACCAGTACTTCGTGGCCAACAAGATGGATGAAGATGCTGACGCAGTTAGACGCAGGGCAGTTTTCCTCACGGTTTGTGGTCCAAAATCTCTGGCCTCATAAAGAATCTGCTCTCACCTGCACATCCAACTGAAAAGACCCCGAGTAATTGTGTGTTCTATTTCGGGAACATCTCAAACCTAAAGAAGGCATCATTATCTTGAGATATCACTTTTACAAGTATGTTTGTTCTGAGGGCCAGGACGTGGCTGAATTTGTTGCCGAACTGAGACGTCTCGCTGGGCCGTGTAAGTTTGGAACCACGTTGGAAGACATGCTGCGCGACGTCTTTGTAATAGGCATAAACCACGAGGTGATCCTGCGGAAGCTGTTGGCTGCGGAGACACTGGATCTGAGCAGGGCCATCACGATCATTTGCCTGACCATGGTCGATAGTACAAAGCAGATATGCTCGCAGAGTCGGAACTCCACGGCAAGTACTATGCACCAGATTACGTCGTCGGTTGGCAGTGATGCACCTGGCAGGACCTACCCGACTGTGTTTGCAAAACCTGTAGCTGCTCGAAGTCTGCCATTGGGCACGAATCTGATTTCACCCTGTTGCGGGGGCAATCATCGGTCTCATCAGTGCCGTTTCAGACAGTATATTTGTAGAGGCTGTGCGAAAATGGGCACCTTCAGCGGATGTGTCCGCAGCTCAGGAAGCGTGCTGCGACACACCACGTGGGTGATGATGAGCGATCCAGAGCGGATCCGGTAATGCAACCCGAGATACCCGAGGAGGAAGTGTATAGTGTACATTCGTTCCTGACAAAGAGCCAACCGATAATGATTGAAGTAAAATTGAACGGCATGTCGGTATCTATGGAATTAGACACGGGTGCGAGTCAGTCAATTATGAGCCAGAGGGCTTTCGAAAAGCTGTAGGACACCAAGGCCGTGAAACCCAAGCTGAGTCCAGTAGATGCAAAATTGCATACCTACACCAAAGAGCTCATACCAGTGATTGGCAGTGCAGCAGTCAAGGTGTCGTACGATGGGGCGGTTCATGATCTATCGCTGCGGATCGTTCCAGGCAATGGTCCAACGCTGTTCAGCACGAGTTGGCTTGAAAAATAAAGTGGAACAGGAACGATATTAAAGTTTTGCCATAGGTGGATGACACTTCGTGTGCTCAAGTGCGGAGCAAATTTCCCGGTTTGAACCGGGCATCGGCAACTTCACGGGAGCCAAGGTGCAGATCCACCTGGACTCGGATGCAAGACCCGTCCATCACAAAGCCCGGGCGATCCAGTATATGAAGAAGGAGAAAGTTGAAATCGAACTGGACAGACTCCAACGTGAAGGGGTCATTTTACTAATCGAATTTAACAAATGGGCTAGTCCCATTGTTCCTGTGCTGAAGAATGATAGTACTGTCAGGATTTATGGAGACTACAAGTTTATGATCAACTGAGTTTCGCACAGGATCAGTACCCATTATCAAAGGCTGATGACCTGTTTGCAACGCTAGCCAGGGGTAAATCATTCACTAAATTGAATCTGACGTCAGCCTATATGACACAGGAGCTTGTCGACTCATCGAAGAAACTTACGTGCATCAATACGCATAAAGGGCTGTTCATTTACAAAAGGTGTCCTTTCAAAATTCACTCGACTGCAGCCATATTTCAGAGAAATGGAGAGTTTACTGAAGTCGGCTGCTTGAATCGTCGTGTTCCAAGACGACATTCTGGTCACAAGTCGTGACACTGCTGAACATCTGCACAACCTGGAAGAGGTTCTACGTCGTCTGGACAAAGTGGGGCTCAGGCTGAAACGTTCAAAGTGCGTCTTTATGGCACTGGAAGTCGAATCCCTGGGAAGGAAGATTGCTGCAGACAGCATCAGGCCTATGGACTCGAAAACAGAGGCCATCAAAAATGCACTCAGACCCCACACTGTGACCAAGCTGCATTCGTTTCTTGGTCTTCTCAACTACTTTGGTAATTTCTTACCTAAATTGAGCACATTATTAGAGCCACTGCACAAGCTGCTCAGAAAAGGTGACAACTGGGTTTGGGTTGTATCTCAGACAGGCCCTTCGAGAAGGATAGAAATCTGCTTTGCTCCAACAAATTTCTGGTACATTATGACTCGTGCAAGTGTTTAGTATTGGCCTGTGATGCTTCATCACATGGGATTGGTTGCGTGCTCCAACAATCCAATGAGTCGGGCAAATTACAACCTGTTGCATACACGTCGAGAAGCATGTCTAAAGCGGAAAGAGCCTGTAGCAGGGTTGAGAAAGAAGCTTTAGCCTGTGTATATGGGGTTAAAAAGATGCACCAGTATCTGTTTGGGCTTCGTTTCAAGCTTGAAACCGATCACAAACCGCACATATCTTTGTTTTCAGAGCATAGCGGTATCAATACCAACGTGTTGTCCCGCATCCAGAGGTGGGCGCTGACATTATCTGCCTATGATTATGTCATTCGCCATAGACCTGGCACCGAGAATTGTGCTGGTGCATTGAGCCGTTTACCATTGCCCACGCCAGAGGTGGAAACACCACAGCCCGCAGATCTACTGTTGGTCATGGATGCCTTTGAGAGCAAAGGGTCGCCTGTCACTGCTCAATAAGTTAGGACCTGAACCAGCCAGGATCTGATCTTATCGGTTGTAAAACATTGTATCCTTAGTGGTGATTGTTCGGCCATTCCCAGGGACGTGTGTGATGGGACCAAACCTTACAACCGTCGCAAAGACGAACTATCCATTCAATCTGATTGTTTGCTATGGGGTAATCATGTTGTTATGCCCAAGAAAGGCAGGGAGAGATTTGTATGGGATTTACACAGTACCCATCCTGGTATTGTAATGATGAAGGCCATTGCCAGCTCTCACGTTTGGTGGCCTGGTATTGACTCTGATTTGGAGTCATGTGTGCATCAGTGTAACACTTGCATGCAGCTAAGGAATGCACCTGTGGAATCTCCGCTAAGTCTGTGGTTATGGCCATCGAAACTATTGTCGAGGATCCACATCGACTAGCAGGTCCTTTCTTGGGCAAAATGTTTTTGGTGGTGGTGGATGCGTAGTCCAAATGGATAAAATGTGTAATCATGTGATCCAGCACATCCACAGCCACCATTGAGCACCTTCGTGCCATGTTCGCCACTCATGGTCTGCCCGACATTGTTGTGAGCGACAATGGATCGTGCTTCAGGAGTTTGGAGTTTCAAGAGTTTATGATGCTCAATGGTATCCAGCACGTAAGGTCAGCACCATTCAAACCCACATCCAATGGTCAAGCAGAGTGGGCCATCCAAACCATCAAGCAGAGCCTGAAATGCGTAACTCACGGTTCTTTGCAGACTCGCTTGTCACGCATACTGCTTAGTTACAGGACGAGATCCCACACGCTTACTGGGGTCCCCCCTGCTGAACTGTTGGTGAAGAGAGGTCCCAAGACCAGGATCTCGCTTCTCCACCCTGACCTTAACGATCACGTCGAAAACAGACGTCAACATCAGCTGTGGTATCATGATCGCAGTGCCGTGTCACGCGACATCTCTATTAATGATCTTGTGTATGTGCTAAATTATGGTCAAGGCCCCAAGTGGGTCACTGGCACTGGTACGGTCAAGGAGGGTAACAGGTGCTTATTGTCAGGCTCACTAATGGGCAAACCTGCAGGAGGCACATTGATCAGACGACCTGGAACAGCTTGAAGAAGACACCAACAATGACCAATCGATTCATATTCAGCCATCAGACAACCCTGCTGTTGTCAATGAATCTGGACCTTCAGTGCCCGACATGAACACTGCCACTCCCATTAGATCGGCTACCCAGCCTCAAGTCATGAATGACTCGGAGAGCTCACCCAGATCTGGAATTGAACTGAGACAATCAACTAGGGAGTGGAAAGCCCCGTCCGTCTCAATTTGTAAATAGGACTGATACCAAGATCATGGCGGGGGAATGATGTATGTATGCCTGGGTTTACCTGCCACCAGGGAGAGTGACCGTCGGAGGTCATTGGGCCACAGTGCAGCCCTTGTATATAAAGAAAGCCTCCATGTATAATCCTCACTTTGAAAGCTAATAAAGTAGAGTCTGGTCGTATCTGATTGAGTTCACAGTACTAAGCCTATTGAGTTATTGCATACGCAACAATAACCTTCTACGTTTCGATAAGATCACCTCTCATTCTTCTGAATTCCAATGAGTAGAAGTCCAAACTCCTCAACCTTCAAATGAACTCATTGTACAGTATGTGAACATTGCTGAGAGGTGCAATTTGTTATAAGACTGTCGATCTATGTTTGTTTGTTTTAAGCCTCACAGAACTTCCCAGCGAGCTAATAATTCTGATTTTTGATGTCGGATATCTTTGTCTAAGACCAATTAATTTTCAGCCCAAGGAACTGATTTATTTCCCAGTGAAAATCTGACACATCAATCGCACCCAAAGTTGACAGTAATCTGTGAAGTCTACAGCGGTGGCCTTTTCGACAGCCTGCCATGCTTTCAGTCTAGACAATATTGTAAATCGTGTGCTTGATAGACTTCCTGTTCAGAGATATTGCTCACTTTGATTTATGCTCAATTCATGTAAATTGAAACCAAAGTTACTGAATCACAAGCTCCCACAGAGGTGAGATCGGCCCACAATTCGCAACGGGCTCTGTCAATTGCATATTTTTCCTTCCTTCTCTTCTTCTTCGGCAGTCCCCCAGAGTCGAGGATGACTTGCTTCCACACTAATGAGTTCTCAGGTGACTGATGAGTCCGATGTGGGACCTACAGTCTCTGTCACAGTGGGGCAGACGGTGGTTGGAGTGACGGGGGGTGGAGTACTTGGGTTGCCGTGCGCTCCTTCCGCTGTTTGTACTTGGCTTCCGCGTGCTCCCAACGAAGAGACTCGAGGTGTTCGGCGCCTTCCCGGATGCTTCTCCTCCACTTTGAGCGGTCCTGCGCCAGGGATTCCCAGGTGTCGGTGGGGATGTTACATTTTTTTAAGGAGGCTTTGAAAGTGTCCTTGAAGCGTTTCCTCTGCCCACCTGGGCTCGCTTGCCATGCTGGAGCTCCGTGTATAGCACTTGTTTTGGGAGTCTCGTATCGGGCATGCAGACAATTTGGCCCATCCATCGGAGCTGATCGAGCGTGGTCAATGCCTCGATGCTGGGGATGTTGGCCTGAGCGAGAACACTGAC
The DNA here is from genome assembly GCF_044704955.1 of Pristiophorus japonicus. Lineage (NCBI taxonomy): Eukaryota > Metazoa > Chordata > Chondrichthyes > Pristiophoridae > Pristiophorus > Pristiophorus japonicus. Next base: position 121,904,671 of record NC_091982.1, read on the forward strand.
GGTGTGCCTATCCTGCCAATGGATTTGCAGGATCTTGTGGAGGCAGCGTTGGTGGTACTTCTCCAGTGCTTTGAGGTGCCCATTGTACATAGTCCATGTCCCTGAAGCATATAGGAGAGTGGGTATCACCACTGCTCTGTAGACCATGAGCTTGATGCCGAGTTTGAATTCTTGGTCTTCAAACATTCCCTTCCTCAGGCGACCGAAGGCTGCACCGGCGCACTGAAGGCAGGGTTGGACCCCATCATCTTTCAGATCGCTCAATATTTGCACCGAAAATGAATGGAAATGCGATTTGATAAGGGTACACGCAGTCAACCGGGCATCTGGGACCTTCTGAGCGTCCGATCCAATGGCTTATCTCCTTAACCAAGGATAGAAAAAGATTGAGAGAGAAACAGGGGAATGGCGGAGGAGGAAATTGGGTGAATTCATCATCATAGGCAGTCCCTCGAGTTGAGGATAACTTGCTTTCACGCCAAAAAGTTCACAGGTGTTTCAATGAAGGACCTAATATTCCATGTCCCGAACTACTTCCTGAAGGGTGGAAGATGCCTGTGCATGGATTTTTTTAACGTGGATTGGCCTTTGCACACCTGCCATCACACGGGCTTGACAGAGCTAGGTCTTGGTCCAGTGGCAAGGGTTACCCAAGGCGACTGGAGACCAGCTCTGCTGCACGGACCTAGTGCGCACACATATCACAGTGTGGGCTGGCCCGTGCTGCCCCCGGGCCCTCGCCTCTCCTGGGCCCTGATCACGTCCCTCCACAATCTCTCGCTGCTCCTTTGTCCCGACCTCGCTGCTCCTGCTGTACCTGCCCACGTTCCAATCACCTGGACCTTGGTGACATCCAATCCAATCGCCCTCTTCAATGCTGTTGCCCTCCTGCTCCAGCATGTGCTGCTCCCTGGAGTGGTATGCTGCCACGCTGCTCCTTCCGCTCCCTGGCCTGCTCCGATGCTGGGCCAGGGTGAATTAGAGTCAAATTAGATATAGAAAGAGAAATAAAGTGAGTGGATTAAGAGAGAGAAAAAATAGACAGAAAGGAAAAGTAAGAAAAAAATGTAAAATTAAAAATATATCTAAGAATAATTTACTACCTGCAGGAGTGAGACTCCACAGTTTCAACTGTTCTCTTTCTGAACCTTCAAGGTTTATTTTTATGTCAGGACTATAAATTGAGTCCTTACAACCACTAATACCAGTCCTAAATGTCTGCGCCGCGATTAATCTGCATTAAGGGCGTAAATCGGGAAATGTCCTGGCACGCGATGAACTTTGATGGAGCGACACACGACGAGGTTGTGATTTTTGGGGATTTGTCGATGTTTGCGGTGGAGTGACCAGCAATTTGTGGTGAATCGGAAATCACGGATTGACTTCTTCCACGCCACCAATTGCTGGTTTTTACAACGATGTAATAATGCTGGCGAGCGGCGGGAACTGCCCATTATTGTTCCAGCAATGTCAGGGCTGATACCATGACGATCCTCCCTGTTAGTCTGAGCTTTCTTTTCAGCAATTGTGTGTTTTTTAAATAAGTATTTAAAATATAATTTGAGGAAGCCAGCAAGGAAATGTAATTCAAAACTTGGCAGGGTTCCTCATAAAACCATAAATTTCAATCGAATAAAAATGCCACCAAGCACAGCAATTTTTTACAAATAAAGTTGGCAATTGCTTCTCAGTTAGAGAACATTCCCATTGCGTTTATGACCAGCACATTCATTGCACAGTGTGACAGAAGTGTCACTGCGGGCCAGGTCATGGAAAGGTTGCCAAATTGCTGTCGGCACAACACTGAGGCCTAGAAACTGCCCTCATTATCGCCTCCGGGGGGCGATAATGGGTGCTAACCAGGTTGTGACCGGGTGTGGCGACGATATCGGCTCCCACCAATTCAGCGGGAGTTTTGCGGCAGCAATATGGCGTTGTGCCCCTATCTCCGTCGCCCGGAGATTGTTGTGTCATCGCCTTGCACATTGCCCGGGTAGTGCCCCAGACCCAACCTTGGGTTCCGTCCCCTGCAGCATCGCCGGGCAACAACACCGCCAGCTGCAGGAGGCGTCCAACAGGAGGCCGGGCGCTCCGGGGCCGAGGCTTAAAGGACAGATGGCCGAGGTATGTAAAAATTAAAAATGACCTTCTCTTTTGAAGGCTTTTCACCGCTCTTCGTAGCCTGCAATCGATCAGCCCAGAATTCTGCTTCACTGCATCAGGCTGATTGGGCGGGATCGCGGCTGCTGTCGTGGAGAAGGTAAATTTATATTTTTTGCAGAGCCTGCAGCGATGGCCCTTCTCTATAAGGAAGGGAAGAGGCCTTTCAATGCGGAAGCACTGCACGGCCCGGTGTGTAAAAGCTGCTCCACTCACAACCCGCCTGCTGCCCATCGCGCTCCAGGAAGTAGATGGACCATGTGATTTAACGCTCCACATCCTTCCTGGAGCGCAAACACTGAATTTTTTTAAAGTACAAACCGATTAGCACCTGGCCAAACGGGCGCTCCCAAATTTCTCCCCGTGAATACAAATGTAACGAAAGTCAGATCACGGCTTAAAATGTGGCGGTAACAGCTGCGAGGCGGGAGTTCCTGCTCCAGTTGCAGAAGTCCCGCCCCGCGACTGATATTGGGCTTAACGCCCCCCCGACATGAACTGCAGCCCAAAATCCCATACTGCAGGCAGGACCGGGGCACAACTGACGCTAACTTTCCAGCGCTATGCGGCGGGACATCAAGCACTGGTGGGAAGACAGGCCTCTCCCCTTCCCAGGTGCAGTGCCAAGGTGCTGACTCTGCAGGGGGGGAGAGTGGACCATCCCTGGACTACCAGGGAGCGGGGTTCCATGGCAGCAGCCCGGTACACAAGCGGAGCGCTGAGCAGCAACATCATCACTGCACTAGAGTGTGAGGGAATACTCTCCACTCCAACTCCAACTCCAGTGCAACTCCAACAACACTCAAGAAGCACGACATCATCCAGGACAAAGCAGCCTGCTTGATTGGCACCCCATCCACCACTTTTAACATTCACTCCCTCCACCACCGGCACACCATGGCTGCAGTGTGTACCATCTATAAGATGCATTGCAGCAACTCGCCAAGGCTTCTTCGGCAGCACCTCCCAAACCCATGACCTCTACCACCAAGAAGGACAAGGGCAGCAGGTGCATGGGAACACCACCACTTCCACGTTCCCCTCCAAGTCACACACCATCCTGACTTGGAAATATATCGCTGTTCCTTCAATCGTCGCTGGGTCAGAATCATGGAACTCCCTCCCTAACAGCATTGTGCGAGCACCTTCATCACATAGACTGCAGCGGTTCAAGAAGGCTTCTCGAGGGCAATTAGGGATGGACAATAAATGTTGGTCTTGCCAGCGATGCCCACATCCCATGAAATAATAAAAATAAACCTCCCCGTGAATTTTAGCCCCACAAGCGGCCTACAGCGGTACGTGCCCCGTGACGCTATTGCGGGCATTGCCCACGACAGCTTAATGTGAGGCTACCAAATTACTGCTCTGGGGCGAAAACAGGTCACTGCGCATGGTGATTGTTAAGCTCAAAATAAAGTAATGTAACTGTTATGTATGAATATAGAGTCTGAATAGATACTGTGAGCTCAAAGTAAAGTGTGACCTTCGTCTTTTATTGCAGGTCTCCAGAGTGCCTCTCCAGCCTGTGAGGCCTCCTTAAGTACCTGTGCTCCCAAGGGATTGGGGGATCCCTTGGGACTCCAGGGGATGAGCCCTCTGGTGGTTAAACAAGGTATTTACAAGTTTACATATATAACAACACTCCCCTCCCCCCCCTCCCCCCGCAGCAACCCCTCCACCCAAAGTCAATAGTGTAACTATTTACAATGTGAGTCGATCTGGGGCCTTCCTTTCCCTGGTTGATCGTCTCGGTGCAAATGCTGGTTTTGGTGAGTCATTTGTTGAGCCCTCGCTGGGCTGCTGTGCAGTTGGCCTTGCTGGGCTGCCTGTTGTGGTGAATCCTGCTGGGCTGCTGCGGGTGATGGGTTCTGCTTCATGGTCAACCGCTGTGTTGGTTACCACTGGTGTGTATGTTGGGGGGTCAAAAAAGTTAGGGTCTAATGTGGGTTGCTCTGGATCGTCTGTGAATCTGAGATTGGTTTGAAACATAGAATCATAGAAAATAGATGCAGAGAAGGCCATTCGGCCCTTCGAGCCTGCACCACCATTCAATAAGATCATGGCTGTTCATTCCCTCAGTACTCCTTTCCTGCTTTCTCTTCATACCCCTTGATCCCTGCAGCCGTAAGGGCCATATCTAACTCCCTCTTGAATATATCCAATAAACTGGCATCAACAACTCTCTGAGGCAGGGAATTCCACAGGTTAACAACTCTCTGAGTGAAGAAGTTTCTCCTCATCTCAATCCTAAATGGCTTACCCCTCATCCTAAGACTGTGCCCCTGGTTCTGCACTTCCCCAACATCGGGAACATTCTACCCGCATCGAACCTGTCCCGTCCCATCAGAAACGTATATGTTTCTATGAGTTCCCCTCTCATTCTTCGAAATTCCAGTGAATATAAGCCGAGTCGATCCAGTCTCTCCTCATATATCAGTCCTGCCATCCCGGGAATCAGTCTGGTGAACCTTCGCTGCACTCCCTCAATAGCAAGAACGTCCTTCCTCAGATTAGGAGACCAAAACTGAACACAATATTCCAGATGAGGCCTCACCAAGGCCCTGTACAACTATAGTAAGACCTCCCTGCTCCTATACTCAAAACCCATAGCTATGAAGTCCAACATACCATTTGCCTTCTTCACTGCCTGCTGTACCTGCATGCCAACTTTCAATGACTGATGAACCATGACACCCAGGTCTTGTTGCACCTCCCCTTTTCCTAATCTGCCGCCATTCAGATAATATTCTGTCTTCGCGTTTTTGCCCCCAAAGTGGATAACCTCACATTTATCCACATTATACTGCATCTGCCATGCATTTGCCCATTCACCTAACCTGTCCAAGTCACCCTGCAGCCTCTTAGCGTCTCCCTCTCAGCTCACACTGCCACCCAGTTTAGTGTCATCTGAAAACTTGGAGATATTACACTCAATTCCTTCATCCAAATCATTGATGTATATTGTAAAGAGCTGGGGTCCCAGCATTGAGCCCTGCGGCATTCCATTAGTCACTGCCTGCCATTCTGAAAAGGGACCCGTTTATCCCGACTCTCTGCTTCCTGTCTGCCAACCAGGTCTCTATCCACGTCAGTATATTACCCCCAATACCATGTGCTTTGATTTTGCACATCAATCTCCTGTACGGGACCGACTTCAGAAAGCTTTCCATGTTTCTCTGGAAAATCGCTGCGGCTGATCGAATCACAAATGGGCATCTGTTAGAAATGAAGAGACCTTTGTGCGTGTTGATGCAGGTGAGGCCCTTCGATGATTCCTCCAGCTTCTGCTTCATGTAGGCCGAGGTCAAGTCCAGCTTCTCCCGCCAGCATCGCAAAAAGATCGTCTGCCTTTAGTAGTGGGTATTTATCCTGGAGGGAAGAAATGATTGATAGTTACTTCATAATCAGCACAGAATCTGACGGTGCCATCTCCCTTGAGGACTGGAACAATCGGACAGGCCCACTCATTGAATTCAATCGGCGAAATGAAGCCCTCTCGTTGCAGCCGGTCCAGCTCGATCTCCACCCTCTCTCTCATCATGTACGGTACTGCTCTCGCCTTGTGATGGATGGGTCGCGTCTGCAGAATCAGGTGGATCTGCACTTTTGCTCCTTGGAACTTCCCGATGACTGGTTCGAACAGCGAGAGGAACTTGTTTAAGACCTGGGTACACGAAGTATCGTCAACGGACAAGAGCGCTCGGCCATCATCCCAGTTCCAGCGTATCTTCCCCGGCCAGCTCCTGCCGAGCAGCGTGGGACTATTGCCCGGTACCACCCAGAGTGGTAGCTTGTGCACCACTCCATCGTAGGAGACCTTTACGGTAGCACTGCCGATTATGGGAATCAGTTCCTTTGTGCACATTATCAGTTTAGTGCGAATGGGAGTCAGGACTGACCTTGAGGCCTTGCTGTACCATAATTTATCGAAAGTCTGTTTGCTCATAATGGACTGGCTCGTGCCCGTGTCCAGCTCCATTGACACCGGGAGTCCATTTAATTCAACCCTCAGCATTATTGGGGGACACTTTGTGGTAAATGTGTGCACCCCATGTACCTCTGCTTCCTTGGCCTGAGGCTCTGGTTCACCGTGATCTGCCATGGATCTGTCCTCCTCTGCAACATGGTGGTTTGCAGGATTAGCAGGGTTTGCAGCTCACCTGCAAATAGGTTGGAGGTGCCCCATTGTTCCACAGCCCTTACAAATGTATACTTTGAAGTGGCATGAATGGAAACTATGATCACCCCCGCAGCACCAACAAAGTGTTAATGGTCTAGCACTCATCACCCTTGATGGTGGACTCTGAGACATTTGCGGATGTGCAGCTGCAGGCATGTGAGGTTTGCCCTGTACATTGCAATTCGAAAACAACATTACTTTGTTCACAGTACTTGTAGCAGCACTCGTGTGCTGAGAGATTTGCTTGGTATTGTCACTGGTGGCAATGAACGCCTGGGCTATCACTGTGGCTTTACTCAAGGTTGGGGTCTCTATATTCAAATGTTTGCGAAGTATCACTTCATGACCAATGCCAAGTAAAAAGAAGTCCCTGAGCATGTGCTCCAAATATCCTTCAAATTCGCAATGTCCTGCAAGGTATCATAGCTCGGTGACATAGATCTCCACTTACTGGCCTTCAGACCTTTTGTATGTGTAGAACCGGAACCTCGCCATCAGAACGCTTTCTTTAGGGTTAAGATGCTCCCGGACCAGTGTGCACAAATCATCATACTATTTCTCTGTGGGTTTCGTTGGAGCAAGCAGATTTTTCATGAGGCCATTTGTTGGTGCCCCGCAAATGGTGAGGGGAATCGCCCTTTGTTTGGCAGCGTTCGCTTCTCCTTCCAGCTCGTTGGCCATGAAGTATTGGTTGAGTCGCTCCATGAAGGTTTCCCAATCATCTCCCTCCGAAATTTTCTCCAGGATACCCACTGTTCTCTGCATCATTGCAGTGGGGTTTGTCATCTGTATCTCATCACATTGTTATGTATGAATAAAGAGTCTGACCAGATACCGTGAGCTCAAAGTAAAGTGTGACCTTAGTCTTTTATTACAAGTCTCCAGAGTACCTCTCCAGCCTGTGAGGCCTCCTTAAGTACAGGTGCTCCAAAGGGATTGTGGAATCCCTTGGGACTCCAGGGCATCAGCCTTCTGCTGGTTAAACAAGGTATTTACAGGTTTACATATATAACAGTAACTAAGTACTGTAGACAATGAGTAAATGTGACCTTAGCTCCCTTATTTAAACTCCAGAGTGCTGGTACAGCATGGTTGGCCTGCTTATATACAGTGCTCCCAAGTGATGCTGGGATCCCTTGGGACTCTAACAGGTATGCCCTCTGGTGGTGGTATGATACAGGTTGCCTGGGTTGGCATACATAACATCGCTCCCTCCCAAAGTCAATAGTACACTTATTTACAGGGTGAGACGATCTCGGGCTTTTTGCTCGCTTGTTGATCATCTCGTTACAAGTGCAGGTGTGGGTGAGTTGGTTGACTCTTCGCTAGGCTGCTGGGCAGCTGGCCTTGCCGGGCTGTTGGGAATGGTGAGTTCAGCTTCGTGGTCAACCGTGATGTCAGTTGCTACTTGTGTGTGTGTTGGAGGGTCGAAGTTGGTGGTGTCCTCTTCGGGTTGCTCGTGGCTGTCTGTAAATCGCAGTTTGGTTTGGTCCAAATGCTTTCTGCAAGTTAGTCCATTGACAAGTTTGATCTGAAACACCCTACTCCCTTCTTTGGCTATGATGGTGCCAGCAAGCCATTTGGGACCATGTCCATAGTTGAGTACAAATACAGGGTCATTGACTTCAATATCGCGTGACAAGTTTGCGCGATCATGGTACATGCTTTGTTGTTGCCGCCTGCCCTCGATGTGATCATGGACAAGAGAGAGCCTTGTTTTGAGCACCCTTTTCATGAGCAGCTTGGCTGGGGGAACCCGGTGAGCGAGTGGGGTCTGGTGCAGTAGCTGAGCAGGACTCGGGATGGGCAGGTCTGCAGGGAGCCTTCCGATACATGTTTCAAGCTTTGCTTGATGATTTGGACTGCCCGTTCTGCCTGGCCGTTGGATGCGAGCTTGAACGGGGTAGATGTGACGTGCTTGATCCCATTGCGGGTCATGGCCAACAAGGCCAACAGGCAGGCCGTGCGTGGTAAACATGGCTTGTAGGCTTTCGATGGTGGCAGTGGATGTGCTTACAGACATTATTACACATTCAATCCATTTTGAATAAGCATCCACAACAACCAAAAACATTTTGCCTAGAAACGGGCCCGCATAGTCCACGTGGATCCTTGACCACGTTGTGGAGGACCATGACCACAAACTTAGCGGTGCCTCTGGGTGCATTGCTCAGTTGAGAGCAAGTGTTGCATTGGCGCACGCATGACTCTAAATATGAGTCGATGCCAGGCCACCACACATGGGATCTGGCTAAAGCTTTCATCAATACTGTGCCTGGGTGGGTACTGTGTAGGTCGCGTATGAACATTTCCCTGCCTTTCTTAGGCAAAACCCTGCGATTGCCCCACAACAGACAGTCTGCCTGTATGGACATTTCGTCTTTGCGCCGCTGGAACGGCTTAATCTCTTCCTGCATCTCCACTGGGACGCTGGACCACCTCCCATGGAGGACAGAGTTTTTTACAAAGGACAGAAAAGGATCCTGGCTGGTCCAGGTCATCATCTGGCGGGCCATAACGGGTGACTTTTCGTTTTCGAATGCATCCAACACCAAGAGCAAGTCTGCAGGCTGTGCCATTTCCACCCCGGTGGTGGGCAACGGTAGCCGACTGAAAGCATCAGCTCAGTTCTCTGTGCCTGGTCTGTGGCAGATTACAAAGTTGTATGCAGACAGCGTGAGCGCCCATCTTTGGATGCGGGCAGAGGTATTGATATTAATCTCTTTGCTCTCTGAGAATAGCGATATGAGCGGCTCATGGTCAGTTACTAACTCAAACTTGAGACCAAACAGATATTGGTGCATTTTTTTCACCCCGTAAATGCATGCCAGAGCTTCTTTTTCAATATACTGAAGGCCCTTTTGGCCTTGGACAAACTCCTGGACGCATAGGCGACTGGTTTGAATGTTCCCGATTTGTTAGCTTGTTGTAACACACACCTGACCCCATATGAAGATGCGTCGCAAGCTAGAACGAAACGTTTACATGGGTTATACAGAACAAGCAGTTTGTTGGAATATAACAGATTTATGGCTTTCTCAAAAGCAGCCTCTTGTGATTTCCCCATACCCAGTCGTCTCCCTTGCATAGCAGCACATGTAGGGGTTCTAGCAAGGTGCTTAACCCGATAGGAAATTACCGAAATAGTTGAGGAGTCCCAGGAACGACTGCAGCTCCGTCACGTTCTGTGGTCTCGGCGGGTTCTTGATGGCCTCCGTCTTGGCGTCGGTGGGTCTGATGCCATCTGCCGTGATTCTTCTCTCTAAGAACTCGACCTCTGGTGCCAGGAAAATACTCTTCGAGTGTTTCAACCCGAGTCCCACAAGATCTAGCCGACTTAGAACCTCTTCCAGATTCTTCAATTGTTCGATAGTGTCCCGACCTGTGACCAGCATATTGTCCTGGAAAACCACAGTGCGCGGAACCGACTTCAGCAGTCTCTCCATGTTCCGTTGGAAAATTGCCGCGGCCGATCTAATCCCTAACGGGCATATATTGTAGATGAACAGACCTTTGTGCGTGTTGATGCAGGTGAGGCCTTTTGAAGATTCCGCCAGCTCCTGCATCAAATAGGCCGAGGTCAGGTCCAACTTGGTGAACGTCGTTCCTCCAGTCAGGGTCGCAAATAGGTCATCTGCCTTGGATAGCGGGAACTGGTCTTGGAGTGAGAAATGATTAATCGTTACTTTATAGTACCCACAAATTCTGACCATGCCATCGCCTTTGAGAACCGGAACAATCGGACTGGCTCACTCATTGAACTCCACCGGCTCGATGATGCCTTCTCGCTGCAGCCTGTTCAGCTCAATTTCCACTTTCTCTCGCATCATATATGGCACCGCCCGTGCCTTATGGTGGATGGGTCGTGTACCGGGAACCAAGTGGATCTGCACTTTCGCCCCTGAGAAAATTCCGATGCCTGGCTCAAACTACGATGGGAACTTGCTCAGAACCTGGGCACATGAGGCGTTGTCAACGGACGAGAGCGCTCGGAGGTCCCAGTTTCAGCAAATTTTTCCCATCCAGCTTCTGCCGAACAGTGTGGGGCTATCTCCTGGTACTATCCATAGTGGGAGTTTGTGCACTGCTCCATCATAGGAGACTTTTACTGCTGCGCTGCCATTAACAGGGATCAGCTCTTTAGTATAAGTTCTTAGCTTGGTATGAATGGGGCTAAGCTTGGGCCTGTGTGCCTTGTTACATAGAAACATAGAAAATAGGTGCAGGAGTAGGGCATTCGGCCCTTTCAGCCTGCACCAATATTCAATAAGATCATGGCTGATCATTCCCTCAGTACCCCTTTCCCGCTTTCTCTCCATACCCCTTGATATCTCCATACCATTTGATCTCTGCAGCCGTAAGGGCCATATCTAACTCCTTCTTGAAGATATCCAATGAACTGGCATCAACAACTCTCTGCGGCAGGGAATTCCACAGGTTAACAATTCTCTGAGTGAAGAAGTTTCTCCTCATCTCAGTCCAAAATGGCCTACCCCTTATCCTAAGACTGTGTCCCCGGTTCTGGACATCCCCAGCATCGGCAACATTCTTCCCGCATCTAACCTGTCCAGTCCCGTCAGAATCTTATACGTTTCTATGAGATCCCCTCTCATCCTTCTAAACTCCAATGTATAAAGGCCCAGTTGATCCAGTCTCTCCTCATATGTCAATCCAGCCATCCCTGGAATCAGTCTGGTGAACCTTCGCTGCACTCCCTCAACAGCAAGAATGTCCTTCCTCAGATTAGGAGACCAAAACTGAACACAATATTCTAGGTGAGGGTCTCACCAAGGCCCTGTACAACTGCAGTAAGAGCTCCCTGCTCCTATACTCAAATCTCCGAGCTATGAAGGCCATTTGCCTTCTTCACCGCCTGCTCTACTGCATGCCAACTTTCAATGACTGATGAACCATGACACCCAGGTCTCGTTGCACCCCCCTCTTTTCCTAATATGCCACCATTCAGATAATATTCTGCCTTCGTGCTTTTGCCCCTATAGTGGATAACCTCACACTTATCCACATTATACTGCATCTGCCATGCATTTGCCCACTCACCTAACCTGTCCAAGTCACCCTGCAGCCTCTTAACATCCTCCTCACAGCTCACACTGCCACCCAGTTTCGTGTCATCTGCAAACTTGGAGATATTACACTCAATTCCTTCATCTAAATTATTAATTTATATTGTAAAGAGCTGTGGCACTCCACTAGTCACTGCCTGCCATTCTGAAAAGGACCCGTTTATCCCGACTCTCTGCTTCCTATCTGCTAACCAGTTCTCTATCCACGTCAGTACATTACCCCCAATACCACGTGCTTTGATTTTGCACACCAATCTCTTGTGTGGGACCTTGTCAAAAGCCTTTTGAAAGTCCAAATACACCACATCCACTGGCTCTCCCTTGTCCACTCTGCTTGTTACATCCTCAAAAAACTCCAGAAGATTCATTAAGCATGATTTCCCTTTCAAAAATCCATGTTGACTTGGACTGATCCTGTCACTGCTTTCCAAATGTGCTGCTATTTCATCCTTAATAATTGATTCGAACATTTTCCACACTACTGATGTCAGGCTAACCGGTCTATAATTACCTGTTTTCTCTCTCCCTCCTTTTTTAAAAAGTGGTGTTACATTAGCTATCCTCCAGGCCATAGGAACTGATCTAGAGTCGATAGACTGTTGGAAAATGATCACCAATGCATCCACTATTTCTATGGCCACTTCCTTAAGTACTCTGGGATGCAGACTATCAGACCACAGGGATTTATCGGCCTTCAATTCCATCAATTTCCCTAACACAATTTCATGCCAAATAAGGATATTCTTCAGTTCCTCCTTCTCACTAGACCCTTGGTCCCCTAGAACTTCCGGAAGATTATTTGTGTCTTCCTTTGTGAAGACAGAACCAAAGTATTTGTTGAATTGGTCTGCCATTTCTTTGTTCCCCATTATAAATTCACCTGAATCTGACTGCAAGGGACCTATGTTTGTCTTCACTAATCTTTTTCTCTTCGCATATCTATATAAGCTTTTGCAGTCAGTTTTTTTGTTCCTGGCAAGCTTCCTTTCATACTCTATTTCACCCCTCTTAATTAAACCCTTTGTCCTCCTCTGCTGAATTCTAAATTTCTCCTAGTCCTCAGGTTTGCTGCTTTTTCTGGCCAATTTACATGCCTCTTCCTTGGATTTAACACTATCCTTAATTTCCCTTGTTAGCCACGGTTGAGCCACCTTCCCCTTTTTATTTTTACTCCAGACAGGGATGTACAATTGTTGAAGTTCATCCATGTAATCTTTAAATGTTTGCCATTGCCGATCCACCGTCAACCCTTTAAGTATCACTCTCCAGTCTATTCTAGCCAATTCACGTCTCATACCGTCGAAGTTACCTTTCCTTAAGTTCAGGTCCCTAGTTTCTGAATTAACTGTGTCACTCTCAATCTTAATAAAGAATTCTACCATATTTTGGTCACTCTTCCCCAAGGGGCCTCGCACAACAAGATTGCTAATTAGTCCCTTCTCATTACACATCACCCAGTCTAGGATGGTCAGTTCTCTCGTTGGTTCCTCGACATATTGGTCTCGAAAACCATCCCTAATACACTCCAGGAAATCCTCCTCTACCGCATTGCTACCAGTTAGGTTAGCCCAATCAATATGTAGATTAAAGACGCCCATGATAACTGCTGTACCTTTATTGCACACATCCCTTATTTCTTGTTTGATGCTGTTCCCAACCTCACTACTACTGTTTGGTGGTCTGTACACAACATCCACTAACGTTTTCTGCCCTTTGCTATTGCGCAGCCTGTCGAAGGCCTTTTTGTTCATGATATACTGACTTGCACCCGTGTCCAGTTCCATGGATACTGGAATTCCGTCCAGTTCGATATTTAGCATGATCGGTGGACATTTCGTGGTGAAAGTGTGTACCCCATACACTTCTGTCTCCCCGGTTCGAGTCTCTAGTTCAGCCTGATCCACCATGGATCGATCCTTCTCTGCAATGTAGTGGTTTGCAGGGTTTGCAGCTCATCTGCACATTCACTGGAGGTGTCCCATTGTTCCACAGCCTTTGCTCACATAGTGTTTGAAGCGGCATTTATGGGCTCAATGATCACCTCCGCAGCACAAGGTATTTTCTGCCTCACATTAACGATTGATGTGCAGCTGCCGGCATGTACGTTCTGCCTTATGCATTCCTGCCTGAAAACAACTGTGTACAGTAGTTGCCGAAACCTCTTTATGCTGCGAAATTTGTTCTGTGTTATTGCTAGTGGACTAAAATGCCTGGGCTATTGTTATGGCTTTGCTCAGATTCGGTGTTTCAACAGTCAATAGTTCGCGAAGGATAACCTCATGGCCAATGCCAAGCACAAAAAAGTCTCTTTGCATTTGCTTAAGGAATCCATCGAATTCGCAATGTCCTACAAGGCGCTTCAGTTCAACGACATAGCTCACCACTTCCTGGCCTTCAGACCGTTGACACATGTCGAATCGATACCTTGCCAGCAGAACTCTTTCCTTCGGATTTAGCTGCTCCCGGACGAGCTTACACAGTTCTTCATACGATTTGGTTGTTGGTTTCACCGGAGCTAGAAGATTCTTCATGAGGCCACAGGTTGTTGCCCCACAGACAGTGAGGAGGATCACCCTTCGTTTGGCAGCGTTCTCATCCCCTTCCAGCTCATTGGCCACGAAGTATTGGTCGAGTCGCTCTACGATGACCTCCCAATCGTCCCCTTCTGAGAATTTCTCCAGGATACCAACAGTTCTCTGCATTTTCGCGTGGCTGTTCGTTATCTCATCGCCAGTTGTTAAGCTCATAATAAAGTAATGCAACTGAGTACAGCAGACAGTGAGTAAGTGTGACCTTAGCTCCTTTATTCAAACTCCAGGGTGCTGGTACAGCGTGGGAAGCCTGCTTATATACAGTGCTCCCAAGGAATGCTGGGATCCCTTGGGACTGCAACAGGTAAGCCCTCTGGTGGCTGTATAATACTGGTTACATAGGGTTGCATACATAACAGTGATGACATTGTCATTGCCGATGCACTGACCTGGGGCGTTACTGGGAGGAGCGGATCGCTATATATTAGCGCTGTCGCCAAACTCCCGCAGAATTTCACAGGGGTTGGCAGCGGTGCCGTGCCCGGGCGAGACGTTGTTTGTGCCCTGTTAGTGCCGTTAACGTGAGGCACAAAAGACCCGAAATTCCCCCCATAATGATGTAATGAACAACATGTTCAATTAAGTGAAAACTATCCCAGCTGTGACTCTTTCTCTGGTGCACACTCTCTACGTTGAATGATACGTTTCACATCAACATTTTTTTTTTTAAATTGTTGCAGTATCATTAGTCTCATAAGACGAGGAACATAAGAACAGGAGGAGACCATTCTGCTCCTCAAGCCTATTCCGCCTTTCAATTAGATCGTGGCTGATCTGTATCTAAACTCCACCTACTCGCCTTGCTTCTGTAACTGATCTGTATCGAAACTCCACCTACCCGCTTTGCTTCTGTAACTGATCTGTATCTAAACTCCACCTACCCGCCTTGCTTCTGTAACTGATCTGTATCGAAACTCCACCTACCCGCCTTGCTTCTGTAACTGATCTGTATCGAAACTCCACCTACCCGCCTTGCTTCTGTAACTGATCTGTATCGAAACTCCACCTACCCGCCTTGCTTCTGTAACTGATCTGTATCGAAACTCCACCTACCCGCCTTGCTTCTGTAACTGATCTGTATCGAAACTCCACCTACCCGCCTTGCTTCTGTAACGAATAATAGCCTTGCCTAACACAAATCTATGAATCTCAGTTTTGATATTTACAATTAACCCCCCCCAGCCTCAACTGCTTTTTGGGGGAGGGAGTTCCAGATTCCACTACCCTTTGTGTGAAGAAGTGCTTCCCTGAACAGCTTGGCTCTAATTATAAGGTTATGCTCCATTGTTCTGGACTCCTCCACCAGAAGAAATATTTTTTCCCTATATAGCCTATCAAATCCTTTAATTATCTTACACTCCCCAATTAGATCCCCCTTAATCTTCGATACTCCAGGAAGTACAAGCCCAGTCTATGCTCATAATTTATATTTTATAGCAATGGGATCACTCTAGTGAATCTGCACTGCACCCACTCCAAGGCATATCCTTCCTTTGGGGCAGTGCCCAGAACTGAACACAGTGCTCCAGATGGGGTCTGACCAGAACTTTCTATAACTGTAACATCACTTCCACCCAAGTGTATCCCTGCCTCCTCCAGATAAAGGCCAACATTCCATTAGCCTTTTAAATTATTTTTTGTACCTGTCCTGCAGTGTTTAGTGATTTCTGTACGTCCCCATAATCTCTCTGCTCATTCTCAGTCCGGAGCTTGTCATCATTTAGAAAATACTCTGATCTATCTTTCTTAGGCACCAAGTGACTGATCTTGCACTTCCCCATGTTAAACTCCATCTGCCACAGATTTGCTGGCTCCCTTAATCTATTTACTGTGCCACCAAACTTAGTGTCGTCAGCAAACTTGGATATATGTGATAGTGGTACTAGAAATCTACGGAACTGAAAGACGTTCCAAAGTGCTTTACGACCAATGACGTTCTTTTGAAGTGTAGTCAACTTTGAAATGTAGGACACGCAGCAGCCAATTTGCACACAGCAAGGTCCAACAAACAACAATGAGAATTCCCCTATTCATAGAATCATAGAGTCATAGACATTTACAGCACGGAAGGAGGCCATTTCGGCCCATCATGTCCGCGCCAGCTAACCAAGAGCTATCCAGTCTAATCCCACTTTCCAGCTCTAGGTCCGTAGCCCTGTAGGTTATGGCACTTCAAGTGCACATCCAGGTACTTTTTAAATGTGGTGAGGGATTCTGCCTCTACCACCCTTTCAGGCAGTGAGTTCCAGAACCCCACCACCCTCTGGATGAAGAAATTTCCCCTCAAATCCCCTCTAAAGCTCCCCCCAATTACTTTAAATCTATGCCTCCTGGTTGTTGACCCCTCTGCTAAGGGAAATAGGTCCTTCCTATCCACTCTATCCAGGCCCCTCATAATTTTATACACCTCAATCAGGTCTCCCCTCAGCCTCCTCTGTTCCAAAGTAAACAGCCACAGACTATCCAATCTTTCTTCATCGCTAAAATTCTTCAGTCCAGGCAACATCCTTATAAATTTCCTCTGTACCCTCTCTTGTGCAATCACATCTTTCCTTTAATGTGGTGACCAGAATTGCATGCAGTACTCCAGATGTGGCCTAACTAGTGTTTTATACAGTTAAAGCATAACCTCCCTGCTCTTGTATTCAATGATTCCTTCAGAGATCTGTGGACCTGCACTCCCAGGTTATTCCTCTTCAAAATACTGCAGCAGGGTCTTTCCTGTTCACTTGAGAGGACAAACGGAGCACACCGCAGCGGTGTGAGCCCATGAGTGTGGGACTCAGAGGCGAGAGTGAAACCATTGAGCCAAAGCCGACCTGCGTTGCTGGTCATACCTGCTGCACAGCGGAGCAATAGGAGCAATCTCTTATCAAGAAGGGTAGACATCGACAACAAGGTTCAACACAGCCTCCAGTGCGCCAGAGCAGCCTTCGGCCGCCTGAGGAAAAGAGTATTCGAAGGTCAGACCCTCAAATCTACCACCAAGCTCATAGTCTACAGGGCTGTAGTGATACCCGCCCTCCTGTATGGCTCAGAGACGTGGACCATGTACAGTAGACACCTCAAATCGCTGGAGAAATATCACCAACGACATCTCCGCAAGATCCTGCAAATCCCCTAGGAGGACAGATGCACCAATGTTAGCGTCCTTGACCAGGCCAACATCCTCAGCATCGAAGCTCTGTTGGGCAGGCCGCATTGTTCGCATGCCCGACACAAGACTCCCAAAGCAAGCGCTCCTACTTGAAACTCCTTCATGGCAAGCAAGCCCGAGGTGGGCAGAGGAAATGTTACAAGGACACTCTCAAATGTTACAAGGACACTTGATAAAGTGCAACATCCCCACCGACACCTGGGAGTTCCTGGCCAGAGACTGCCCTAAGTGGAGGAAGTGCATCCGGGAGGGTGCTGAGCACCTCGAGTCTCATCGCCGAGAGCATGCAGAAACCAAGCGCAGGCAGCGAAAAGAGCGTGTGCCAAACCTGTCCCACCCACCCTTTCCCTCAACGATTGTCTGTCCCACCTGTGACAGGGACTGTAATTCTCATATTGGACTGCTCAGTCACCTAAGAACTAATTTTTAGAGTGGAAGCAAGTCTTCCTCGATTCCAAGGGACTGCCTATGATGATTAGGGGCAAGGTTCTTCTTGTATCTCAGCACACATCGCATGGAAATTAAAGCATTTGCATATAAATAAATTAGCATACATAGAGCTGGATATAAACAGAGCATTATAGTTAGGCAACTGAGGTTTTGCTTAGCACGTAAATGAGTTTTAGTGATAGTCTTTGCATATAAATGTGTTTCAGTGTCTTGTGGCAATAACTGACCTATAGTATCATAAAATTGGTGTTCACACTTGGGATGAAGATGGAAGTGTGCTGTAATGAAGTGTGAGGTAGCGATTAAGAATTCGCACTCAGTCAGTGCACACTATCAGAGCATGTCAGTGGCTCTGCCTCTGTTGTACTTTGTGCTAATTAAAACTGCCCTCTTGTTTATTCATAACCTTCCTAAAATAGATTCGATTAGTGGCGAGATCCAGCGTCAAATGTCAATCTGGCACGTGTTGATTATCAAATCCAAGCTCATTATCTTACAAAATATTTTGCTGTTAAAAAAAAATTAGAAGCTAATAAGTGATTCATTTAGATTTAAATTAAGGATTGTAAAACAGCACTGCAATTTATTGACTTATCTAGTCAATGTGCTATCCATGGTGAGTCAGAGAACACGCTGGTTTGTAATAATAGGGGTGTTGATGGGCGTGGGGACTAACAACAGCGCCATGAATTACAGCCATGGAATGAGTCACATTTCCTTTTCATTCTGTGACTGTTTTTCTGACTGGCACTTTGGGGGCTGAGTCACACAAATGTATAATCCTTTATGCCTATAGTTACATTTTATCTCTCTCAATATTTAAGGCTGAAAATACACAGCAAGATGGTTTACAAATTTTTTTTTTTTTTTTTTTTTTTTTTTTTTAAATTCATGTCCAATCGTTATCCAATCGTTACAATTCTTTGTCAAACGCCAGAGGTCACCCTGCACCAGTCAAGGATCACTCTGCGCCAATGCTCTTAGCCAAAAGGCCTAGAGCCACTGCACCGTTCCTGGAAGTACTGCAATACCAGGTTCGTGCCATGGAGGTGGATGGGTCAGGTCCCCCACACACCTCCGTGGAGGTGGATGGGTCACCAATCCCACCCACCTCCTGTTTACAAAAATGTAAGCATATACCTTCCTGACCAGGGAGAAACCACCCGGACGTCATGGTGGCTGGTCAGGTTAGTTATGCAGATCTTAGCCAAAAGGCCGAGAAGCAAGATGGTTTACAAATGCACCACTACAAAAAAAATGTGTATTTATATAACGCCTTTCACATAGTGAAATGTCCCAAGTCCGGGGTCGGCGAGAGGCCTATAAAGGCCAGCGGGAGTCAGGCAGTTCGAGCAGTCAGTCGAGGAGGCGGGAGCTCGGAGCAGCGCGAGTCCGGGGTCGGCGAGAGGCGTACCGGTACAGCTACAGGGAGAAGGCAAAGAAAGAAACAAAGGTGACGTCACAGCCTAGGGGGTAAGTGATTGGCTGGTGATTGGTGAGTAGTTTTTCTTTTTCTTCTTATATTAGTCAGTAACTTTTAACATTGTTGTTGCCAATTTAAGTGTATCTAAGGGTTAAGTCATGGCAGGAGAGCTCGGTCGGGTGTTATGCTCCTCCTGTACCATGTGGGAACTCAGGGACACTTCTGGTGTCCCTGACGACTACGTGTGCAGGAAGTGTATCCACCTCCAGCTCCTGACTGTCCACGTTGCGGAGTTGGAGCTGAGGGTGGATTCGCTCTGGAGCATCCACGATGCTGAGAATGACGTGAGTATCACGTGTAGTGAGTTGGTCTTACCACAGGGAAAGGGTCCACAGCCAGCTAGGGAATGGAAGACCAGCAGGAAGAGTAGTGCAAGGAAGGTAGTGCAGGGGTCCCCTGCGGTCATCCCCCTGCAAAACAGATACACTGTTTTGAGTACTGTTGAGGGGGATGACTCATCAGGGGAGGGCAGCAGCAGCCAAGTTCATGGCACCGTGGCTGGCTCTGCTGCACAGGAGGGCAAGAAAAAGAGTGGGACAGCAAGAGTGATAGGGGATTCAATGGTGAGGGGAATAGATAGGCATTTCTGCGGCCGCGACCGAGACTCCAGGATGGTATGTTGCCTCCCTGGTGCAAGGGTCAAGGATGTCTCGGAGCGGGTGCAGGACATTCTGAAATGGGAGGGAGAACAGCCAGTTGTCGTGGTGCACATTGGTACCAACGACATAGGTAAAAAAAGGGATGAGGTCCTACGAAACGAATTTAAGGAGCTAGGAGCTAAATTAAAAAGTAGGACCTCAAAAGTAGTAATCTCGGGATTGCTACCAGTGCCACGTGATAGTCAGAGTAGGAATCGCAGGATAGCGCAGATGAATACGTGGCTTGAGCAGTGGTGCAGCAGGGAGGGATTCAAATTCCTGGGGCATTGGGACCGGTTCTGGGGGAGGCGGGACCAGTACAAACCGGACGGTCTGCACCTGGGCAGGACCGGAACCAATGTCCTAGGGGGAGTGTTTGCTCGTGCTGTTGGGGAGGATTTAAACTAATATGGCAGGGGAATGGGAACCAATGCAGGGAGACAGAGGGAAACAAAAAGGAGGCAAAAGCAAAAGACAGAAAGGAGATGAGGAAAAGTGGAGGGCGGAGAAACCCAAGGCAAAGAACAAAAAGGGCCACTGTACAGCAAAATTCTAAAAGGACAAAGGGTGTTAAAAAAACAAGCCTGAAGGCTTTGTGTCTTAATGCAAGGAGTATCCGCAATAAGGTGGATGAATTAATTGTGCAAATAGATGTTAATAAATATGATGTGATTGGGATTACGGAGACGTGGCTCCAGGATGATCAGGGCTGGGAACTCAACATTCAGGGGTATTCAATATTCAGGAAGGATAGAATAAAAGGAAAAGGAGGTGGGGTAGCATTGTTGGTTAAAGAGGAGATTAATGCAATAGTTAGGAAAGACATTAGCTTGGATGATGTGGAATCTTTATGGGTAGAGCTGCAGAACACCAAAGGGCAAAAAACGTTAGTAGGAGTTGTGTACAGACCTCCAAACAGTAATAGGGATGTTGGGGAGGGCATCAAACAGGAAATTAGGGGTGCATGCAATAAAGGTGTAGCAGTTATAATGGGTGACTTTAATATGCACATAGATTGGGCTAGCCAAACTGGAAGCAATACGGTGGAGGAGGATTTCCTGGAGTGCATAAGGGATGGTTTTCTAGACCAATATGTTGAGGAACCAACTAGGGGGGAGGCCATCTTAGACTGGGTGTTGTGTAATGAGAGAGGATTAATTAGCAATCTCATTGTGCAAGGCCCCTTGGGGAAGAGTGACCATAATATGGTGGAATTCTGCATTAGGATGGAGAATGAAACAGTAAATTCAGAGACCATGGTCCAGAACTTAAAGAAGGGTAACTTTGAAGGTATGAGGCGTGAATTGGCTAGGATAGATTGGCGAATGATACTTCGGGGGTTGACTGTGGATGGGCAATGGCAGACATTTAGAGACCGCATGGATGAATTACAACAATTGTACATTCCTGTCTGGCGTAAAAATAAAAAAGGGAAGGTGGCTCAACCGTGGCTATCTAGGGAAATCAGGGATAGTATTAAAGCCAAGGAAGTGGCATACAAATTGGCCAGAAATAGCAGCGAACCTGGGGACTGGGAGAAATTTAGAACTCAGCAGAGGAGGACAAAGGGTTTGATTAGGGCAGGGAAAATGGAGTACGAGAAGAAGCTTGCAGGGACCATTAAGGTGGAATGCAAAAGTTTCTATAGGTATGTAAAGAGAAAAAGGTTAGTAAAGACAAACGTAGGTCCCCTGCAGTCAGAATCAGGGGAAGTCATAACGGGGAACATAGAAATGGCAGACCAATTGAACAAGTACTTTGGTTCGGTATTCACTAAGGAGGATACAAACAATCTTCCGGATATAAAAGGGGTCAGAGGGTCTAGTAAGGAGGGGGAACTGAGGGAAATCTTTATTAGTCGGGAAATTTTGTTGGGGAAATTGATGGGATTGAAGGCCGATAAATCCCCAGGGCCTGATGGACTGCATCCCAGAGTACTTAAGGAGGTGGCCTTGGAATAGCGGATGCATTGACAGTCATTTTCCAACATTCCATTGACTCTGGATCAGTTCCTATGGAGTGGAGGGTAGCCAATGTAACCCCACTTTTTAAAAAAGGAGGGAGAGAGAAAACAGGGAATTATAGACCGGTCAGCCTGACCTCAGTAGTGGGTAAAATGATGGAATCAATTATTAAGGATGTCATAGCAGTGCATCTGGAAAATTGTGACATGATAGGTCCAAGTCAGCATGGATTTGTGAAAGGGAAATCATGCTTGACAAATCTTCTGGAATTTTTTGAGAATGTTTCCAGTAAAGTGGACAAAGGAGAACCAGTTGATGTGGTATATTTGGACTTTCAGAAGGCTTTCGACAAGGTCCCACACAAGAGATTAATGTGCAAAGTTAAAGCACATGGGATTGGGGGTAGTGTGCTGACGTGGATTGAGAACTGGTTGTCAGACAGGAAGCAAAGAGTAGGAGTAAACGGGTACTTTTCAGAATGGCAGGCAGTGACTAGTGGGGTGCCGCAAGGCTCTGTGCTGGGGCCCCAGCTGTTTACATTGTACATTAATGATTTAGACGAGGGGATTAAATGTAGTATCTCCAAATTTGCAGATGACACTAAGTTGGGTGGCAGTGTGAGCTGTGAGGAGGATGCTATTAGGCTGCAGAGTGACTTGGATAGGTTAGGTGAGTGGGCAAATGCATGGCAGATGAAGTATAATGTGGATAAATGTGAGGTTATCCACTTTGGTGGTAAAAACAGAGAGACAGACTATTATCTGAATGGTGACAGATTAGGAAAAGGGAAGGTGCAACGAGACCTGGGTGTCATGGTACATCAGTCATTGAAGGTTAGCATGCAGGTACAGCAGGCGGTTAAGAAAGCAAATGGCATGTTGGCCTTCATAGCGAGGGGATTTGAATACAGGGGCAGGGATGTGTTGCTACAGTTGTACATGGCCTTGGTGAGGCCACACCTGGAGTATTGTGTACAGTTTTGGTCTCCTAACTTGAGGAAGGACATTCTTGCTATTGAGGGAGTGCAGCGAAGGTTCACCAGACTGATTCCCGGGATGGCGGGACTGACCTATCAAGAAAGACTGGATCAACTGGGCTTGTATTCACTGGAGTTCAGAAGAATGAGAGGGGACCTCATAGAAACGTTTAAAATTCTGACGGGTTTAGACAGGTTAGATGCAGGAAGAATGTTCCCAATGTTGGGGAAGTCCAGAACCAGGGGTCACAGTCTGAGGATAAGGGGTAAGCCATTTAGGACCGAGATGAGGAGAAACTTCTTCGCCCAGAGAGTGGTGAACCTGTGGAATTCTCTACCACAGAAAGTAGTTGAGGCCAATTCACTAAATATATTCAAAAGGGAGTTAGATGAGGTCCTTACTACTCGGGGGATCAAGGGTTATGGCGAGAAAGCAGGAAGGGGGTACTGAAGTTTCATGTTCAGCCATGAACTCATTGAATGGCGGTGCAGGCTAGAAGGGCTGAATGGCCTGCTCCTGCACCTATTTTCTATGTTTCTATGTAAGGCGCTCCACAGGAGTATTATGAGATAAAAATTTGACACCGAGCCACATAAGTAGAAATTAGCGCAGGTGACCAAAAGCTTGGTCGAAGAGGGTGGTTTTAAGGAGCGTCTTGAAGGAGGAGAGAGAGGTAGAGAGGCGGAGAGGTTTAGGCAGGGAGTTCCAGAGCTTGGGGTCCAGGCAACAGAAGGCATGGCCACCAATGGTGGAGTGATTATAATCGGGGATGTTCAGGAGGGCAGAATTAGAGGAGCGCAGACATCTCGGGGGGTTGATGGGCTGGAGAAGATTACAAAGAAAGGGAGGGGCGAGACCATGGAGGGATTTGAATATAAGGATGAGAATTTTGAAATTGAGGCATTGCTTAACCGGGTGTCAATGTTGGTCAGCAAGCACAGCGGTGATGGGTGGGCGGGACTTGGTGCCAGTTAGGACACGGGCAGCTGAGTTTTGGATCACCTCAAGTTTTTGGAGGGTGGAACTAGGGAGTCACCCGTTACGGCCCGCCACATAAACTAGCCCACCTCCGAAATTCCGCCACGAAGTCGGATATGCTCTGGCCCACACAGCATCTATAGTTGTAGAACCTGTGTCTGGCCATGTGTAGGCTGCTCGTTGGCTTCAGGTGGTCTCTTACCAGTGTGCTCAATTCTTCAAACGACTTGCTTGCTGGTTTCTCGGGTGCCAACAGATCCTTCATTAAAGCGTATGTTTTCGAGCCACAGCTGGTCAAGAGATGGGCTCTTTTCTTGTCTGCCTTATCTTCGCCTCACCAGTCTTTGGTTACAAAGCTTTGCTGGAGCCTTTCTATAAAGTCCTCCCAATCGTCTCCCGCATTGTACTTTTCATCTGATCCGTTGTTCGCCATTCTGTGGATTCTGTAATCCCGTAACCCGTCGCCACTGTGAAGTCCTGTCCCCTCAGTACAGATTCACACAAGGCATGTAGTGAAGTCAAGGTCACTCTGGACCTGCACCTTTATTTCACAGCTCTGGAATGCTGCACTTGCCTGAGACCTGTCCTTATATACCTGTCTCTTGCAAGTGCACCCCTGGTGGTAAGGTATGCTGGTGGTTACAGGTCATATCTTATTACAGTCATGTATAGCATGTTAGGATACAGTTATATATAATAATGTAAGATACATGACAGGGAGTATCCTGGGTATCAGTCACACCGGGAGAGGGAGGGTCCCGGGTATCAGTCGCACTGGGGACGGGGAGAGGGTCCTGGGTATGAGTCGCACCGGGAGAGGGAGGGTCCCGGGTATCAGTCGCACTGGGGACGGGGAGAGGGTCCTGGGTATCAGTCGCACCGGGAGAGGGAGGGTCCCAGGTATCAGTCGCACTGGGGACGGGGAGAGGGTCCTGGGTATCAGTCGCACTGGAGGCAGGGAGAGGGTCCTGGGTATCAGCCGCACTGGGGGCGGGGAGGGGGTCCTGGGTATCAGTCGCACTGGGGGCGCGGAGAGGGTCCTGGGTATCAGCCGCACTGGGGGGGAGAGGGACCTGGGTATCAGCCGCACTGGGGGGGAGAGGGTCCTGGGTATCAGCCGCACTGGGGGGGAGAGGGACCTGGGTATCAGCCGCACTGGGGGGGAGAGGGTCCTGGGTATCAGTCACACTGCGGGGGAGAGGGTCCTGGGTATCAGTCACACTGCGGGGGAGAGGGTCCTGGGTATCGGCAGCACTGGGGGAGGGAGGGTCCTGGGTATCGGCAGCACTGCGGGGGAGAGGGTCCTGGGTATCGGCAGCACTGCGGGAGGGAGGGTCCTGGGTATTGGCAGCACTGGGGAATGTGCAGTGAGTCGACGGGTGATGGAGGATTCGACCTGAACCGGTGCTCGTGCTCCCAACAGGAGACACTGAGTCCAGTCCCAGCCCAAGAAGAGCAGGAAGGTGTTGTGCGGTGAGATATTCAACATGCGTGTTGCTGATCCTGTCGGGCTACCACTCAGCTGAATGGAAGATAAAAGTTTTCACACCATCAATCAGATCAATGTTCCCTGGGGGCGATCACGACCCATCTCCATGGGAAGGTGTTTTTGATTTTTCCCCCAAAACCCACCTTTGGTTTCCAGCTGCAGGGACGGCATTATGTGGTGGCTATGCGGCACCCGGTGAAGGGAGGGTGGTGAAAACGGGTAGCATTTGGTCCAAGGCTTTTGTAAAGTATGTTCAGATGCAGTATTACAACAGCAACTTATATTGATATCGCGCCTTTAACGTAATAGCAGCTCGCAAGGCGCTTCACAAGGAGTGTTATCAAAACATGTTTGTCACACTCTGCCATATAAGAAGATGTTAGGACAGATGACCAAAAACTTGGTCGAAGAGTTAGGTCTTAAGGAGCATCTTAAATTAGGAAAAAGAAGTGGAGAGGTAGAGAGGATTAAGGAGGAAGTTCCAGAGCTTAGGACCCAGGCAGCTGAAGGCTCGACCATCGATGGTGGAGCGATTATAATCAGGGATGTTCAAAAGGCAGAGTGAAGACATCTCGGGGGGTTTGTGGGGCTGGAGGGGATTACAGAGATAGGGAGGGGGCATGGCCGTGGAGGGATTTTGAGCACAAGGATGAGTATTTTAAAATCAAGGTGTTGCTTAACCAGGAGCCAATGCAGTTCGGCGAGCACAGGGGTGATGGGTGGGCGGGACTAGGTGCCAGTTAGGACACGGGCAGCCGAGTTTTGGATCACCTCAAGTTTATGGAGGGTGGAACTAGGGAGTTGGAATAGTCAAGTATGGAGGTGATAAAGGCATGGATGAGGGTTTCAGCAGCAGAGAAGTTGAGGTAAGGACAGAAACGGGCGATGTTTCGAAGGTGGAAATGGGCGGTCTTAGTGATAGAATGGATACGAGGTAGGAAGCTCTCAATTCATGATCAAAATAAAGCCAATAATGAGATTTATAAACCAAAAAATAGCAACTCGTGATTTCTTATCAAATCTCATGATTTATAAAAATCTGCCGTATGATGTATAAGATGGTAGATATAAGATAAGATTAGCATTACTGTTGGTGAGGTGTATAATGGCAGAAATCATCGCTGGCATTGTTGCTGCATGGATTCTTACTGTGTCTGTACCAAACTCCTCCTTATTTTAACTGAGGTGTAAAACTGCATATGTGGCTGCAGTGTGTACCATCTACAAGATGCACTGCAACATCTTCGTCAGCACCTCCTAAACCCGCGACCTCTACCGCCTAGAAGGACAAGGGCAGCAGGCGCAAGGGAACACCACCACCTCCACGTTCCCCTCCAAGTCACACACCATCCTGACTGGGAAATATATCGGCCGTTCTTTCATCGTTGCTGAGTCAAAATCCTGGAACTCCCTCCTGAACAGCACTGTGGGAGCACCTTCACCACACGGACTACAGCGGTTCAAGAAGTCAGCTCACCATCACCTTCTCAAGGGGCAATTAGGGATGGGCAATAAATGCTGGCCTTGCCAGCGACGCCCACATCACAGGAATGAATAAAAAAATATATAAGAACAGAAAATCCCTGAAATATTCGCAGGTCAGGCAGCATCTGTGGAGAGAAAAACAGAGTTAATGTTTCAGGTCGAAGATTTTTCAACATAACTTGGTAAAACTGCTAATGCATTTAATACACTTAAAGGGTGAGATCCTATTCATTTAAAGTACTGTCTGACCAAGATTCAGTGCGACACCCCATATGGATTTGTGCTGAGCCCTGCCTGCTGAAGTAGTCTGCTTGTGAACCTGGATCGGGACACCTAGACCAGGTGACTGCTGTGCCTGGCCAAGAGGCACTGATATGAAAAAATGTCCCATCACCATCACAGACGGTACCTTCAGTTAAACTGCACAGCCAGTTCCACACAGCACAGAGCGAGGTCAGTGCGCCCTAGTTGAGGAATTTCGGGAGCCCTGCAAATCATGTTCCTTGACATCAGCGACACATTCTCCAGTTCCCACTCACATCGTGCAAGCCTCACTGGAATAACCATTACATGGAGATTGCGGGAAGGGAATACTGCTGGAGACCAGAGGGATTTATAACAACTCATTTTACCATTTAGAATTATTTACAAGCAAATGACAATTTCCGTGCGATGTGTGCTGAGATACACGAAGAACCTTGCCTCTCATCATCATAAGCAGTCCCTCGGAATCAAGGAAGACTTGTTTCCATTCTTAACATGAGTCTTTAGGTGGCTGAACAGTCCAATACGAGAGTCCCTGTCACAGGTGGGACAGATAGTCGTTGAGGGAAGAGGTGGGTGGGACTGGTTTGCCACACACTCTTTCCGCTGCCTGCACTTGATTTCTGCATGCACTCGGCGATGAGACTCGAGGTGTTCAACGCCCTCCCGGATGCACTTCCTCCACTTAGGGCGGCCTTTGGCCAGGGACTCCCAGATGTCAGTGGGGATGTTGCACTTTATCAGGGAGGCTTTGAGGGTGTCCTTGTAACGTTTCCTCTGATCACCTTTGGCTCATTTGCCGTGAAGGAGTTCCGGGTAGAGCACTTGCTTTGGGAATCTCGTGTCTGGCATGCGGACAATGTAGCCTGCCCAGCGGAGCTGATCGAGTGTGGTCAGTGCTTCAATGCTGGGGATGTTGGCCTGGTCGAGGATACTAATGTTGGTGCATCTGTCCTCCCAGGGGATTTGTAGGATCTTGCGGCGACATCGTTGGTTAATTTCTCCAGCGACTTGAGGTGTCTACCCATGGCTCAGTTGGTAACACCCTCGCCTCTGAGCCAGAAGATTATGGTTTCAAGCCCCGCTCCAGAGACCTGAGTACATAATCCAGTCTGACACTCCAGTACAGTACTGAGGGAGCGCTGCACTGTCAGAGGTGCGGTCTTTCAGATGAGACATTAAACCGAAGCCCTGTCTGCCCTCAACGATAGTCATAATAGAGGCCATGGAACTATTCAAAGAATCATAGAACCAATGGGGTAGAATTTCCCCAAATCCTCCCACCACGTTATCGCCACCCAAAAAAACGCTGCAGCCGGTGAAAACCTCCCGAAAAATTTTTAAAAATCTACCCAGCCAAAAAAATGGGCCTGGCCCCCAATCTGGGTGGGAAAGTGCAATTTCCACTAGAGTGGACGGTGGCTAAAGAAAATAGGCAATAAATTAAAAATCTATAACAATTTACCGCGAGGCTGCGGGTTGGGCCTAACACGAGAAAAATAATTAAAATAATTTTTTAAAAAACCGAACCAAAATAATCAATTAAATATTCCCAAGGTCTTTTTAAATTAAATCACCCCGACAGATTTTGAAAATACACAGTAAAAAGCCAATCACTTACCTTTTTCTTGCAGACCGACTTATCTCACGCCCAGCTCCGCTGATCCTCAAGGGCGGTGAAAACATTTTGTTTATACTTCCCCACGGTCCCCGCTCAGCCAAAGATGGCGCCAGGATGATCTGTGGAGGGTACACGCCGACGGTCCGCTCCCTTGCATCAGCTGGGGAATTTTTCACTGACCCGGTTCGTGCCCAAAATGACCAATACTGCCGAGAAACCAGGCAGTGAACCACATCAAATTCTAGCCATATATAGAAGATTGTAGCACGGAAGGAGGCCATTTCGGCCCATCGTGTCAGCGCCGGCCGACCAAGAGCGACCCAGCCTAATCCCACTTTCCAACTCGGTCTGTAGCCCTGTAGGTTACGGCACTTCAAGTGCACATCCAAGTATTTTTTAAATGTGGTGAGGGTTTCTGCCTCTGCCACCCTTTCAGGCAGTGAGTTCCAGACCCCCACCACCCCCTGGAGAAGAAATTTCCCGTCAAATCCCCTTTAAACCTCCTAACAATTACTTTAAATCTATGCATTCTGGTTGTTGACCCATCTGCTAAGGAAAATAGGTCCTTCCTATCCACTCTATCCAGGCCCCTCATAATTTTATACACCTCAACCAGGTCACCCCTCAACCTCCTCTGTTCCAAAGAAAACAACCCCAGTCTATCTAATCTTTCGTCATAGCGAATAAACTCCAGTCCAGGCAACATCCTCATAAATCTCCTCTGCACCATCTCTGGTGCAATCACATCCTTCCTGTAATGTGGTGTCCAGAAGAGTAGGGGAGTTCTCCTCGTGTCTGCGGGCGGCACTGGAGCTGAAGGTGGATTCACTCTGGAGCATCCACGATGCTGAGAATGACGTGAATAGCATGTTTAACGAGTTGGTCACACCGCAGGGAAAGGGTACTCAGCCAAATAGTAAATGGGTGACCAGCAGGAAGAGCAGTGTAAGGAAGGTAGGGCAGGGGTCCCCTGCCGTCATCCCCATGCAAAACAGATACACCGCTTTGGGTACTGTTGAGGGGGATGACTCATCAGGGGAGGGCAGCAGCAGCCAAGTTCATGGCACCGTGGGTGGCTCTGCTGCACAGGAGGGCAGGAAAAAGAGTGGGAGAGCTATAGTGATAGGGGATTCGATTGTAAGGGGAATAGATAGGCGTTTCTGTGACCGCAACCGAGGCCCCAGGATGATATGTTGCCTCCCTGGTGCAAGGGTCAAGGATGTCTCAGAGTGGGTGCAGGACATTCTGAAAAGGGAGGGTGAACAGCCAGTTGTCATTGTACACATAGGTACCAAAGATATCGGTAAAAAATGGGATGAGATCCTACGAGACGAATTTAGGGAGCTAGGAGCTAAATTAAAAAGTAGGATCTCAAAAGTAGTAATCTCAGGATTGCTACCAGTGCCACGTGCTCGTCTGAGTAGGAATCGCAGGATAGCTCAGATGAATACGTGGCTTGAGGAGTGGTGCAGAAGGGAGTGATTCAAATTCCTGGGGCATTGGAACCGCTTCTGGGGGAGGTGGGACCAGGACAAACCGGATGGTCTACACCTGGGCAGGACCGGAACCAATGTCCAAGGGGGAGTGTTTGCTAGTGCTGTTGGGGAGGAATTAAAGTTAAATGGCAGGGGAATGGGAACATATGCAGGGATGCAGAGGGGAAAAAAAGGGAGACAGAGGCAAAAGATAGAAAGGAGAATATAAAAGTGAAGGGCAGAGAATCCCAAGGCAAAAACAAAAAGGGCCACATTACAGCAAAAGTCTAAAGGGACAAGATGTGTTAAAAAGACAAGCCTGAAGGCTCTGCATCTTAATGCAAGGAGTATCCGTAATAAGGTGGATGAATTAACTGTGCAAAGAGATGTTCACAGATATGATGTGATTGGGATTACAGAGACGTGGCTCCAGGATGATCAGGGCTGGGAACTCAACATCCAGGGGTATTCAACATTCAGGAAGGAGAGAATAAAAGGAAAAGGAGTTGGGGTAGCATTGCTGGTCAAAGAGGAGATTAATGCAATAATTAGGAAGGAGATTGGCTTGGATGATGTGGAATCTATATGGGTAGAGCTGCAGAACACCAAAGGGCAAAAAACGTTAGTGGGAGTTGTGTACAGACCACCAAACAATAGTAGTGATGTTGGGGAGGGCATAAAACAGGAAATTAGGGGTGCATGCAATAAAGGTGCAGCAGTTATCATGGGTGACTTTAATATGCATATAGATTGGGCTTACCAAACTGGAAACAATATGGTGGATGAGGATTTCCTGGAGTGCATAAGGGATGGTTTTCTAGACCAATATGTCGAGGAACCAACTAGGGGGGAGGCCATCTTAGACTGGGTGTTGTGTAATGAGAGAGGATTTATTAGCAATCTCATTGTGCGAGGCCCCTTGAGGAAGAGTGACCATAATATGGTGGAATTCTACATTAGGATGGAGAATGAAACAGTTAATTCAGAGACCATGGTCCAGAACTTAAAGAAGGGTAACTTTGAAGGTATGAGACGTGAATTGGCTAGGATAGATTGGCGAATTATACTTAAGGGGTTGACAGTGGTTGGGCAATGGCAGACATTTAGAGACTGCATGGATGAACTACAACAATTGTACATCCCTATCTGGCGTAAAAATAAAAAAGGGAAGGTGGCTCAACCGTGGCTATCAAGGGAAATCAGGGATAGTATTAAAGCCAAGGAAGTGGCATACAAATTGGCCAGAAATAGCAGCGAACCCGGGGACTGGGAGAAATTTAATACTCAGCAGAGGAGGACAAAGGGTTTGATTAGGGCAGGGAAAATAGAGTACGAGAAGAAGCTTGCAGGGAACATTAAAACGGACTGCAAAAGCTTCTGTAGATATGGAAAGAGAAAAAGGTTAGTAAAGACAAACGTAGGTCCCCTGCAGTCAGAATCAGGGGAAGTCATAACGGGGAACAAAGAAATGGCAGACCAATTGAACAAGTACTTTGGTTCAATATTCACTAAGGAGGACACAAACAACCTTCCGGATATAAAAGGGGTCAGAGAGTCTAGTAAGAAGGAGGAACTGAGGGAAATCCTTATTAGTCGGGAAATTGTGTTGGGGATTGAAGGCTGATAAATCCCCAGGGCCTGATGGTCTGCATCCCAGAGTACTTAAGGAAGTGGTCTTGGAAATAGTGGATGCATTGACAGTCATTTTCCAACATTCCATAGACTCTGGATCAGTTCCTATGGAGTGGAGGGTAGCCAATGTAACCCCACTTTTTAAAAAAGGAGGGAGAGAGAAAACAGGGAATTATAGACCAATCAGCCTGACATCGGTAGTGGGTAAAATAATGGAATCAATTATTAAGGATATCATAGCAGCGCATTTGGAAAGAGGTGACATGATAGGTCCAAGTCAGCATGGATTTGTGAAAGGGAAATCATGCTTGACAAATCTTCTGGAATTTTTTGAGGATGTTTCCAGTGGAGTGGACAAGGGAGAACCAGTTGATGTAAGAACATAAGAACATAAGAATTAGGAACAGGAGTAGGCCATCTTGCCCCTCGAGCCTGCTCCGCCACTCAACAAGATCATGGCTGATCTGGCCGTGGACTCAGCTCCACTTAGCCGCCCGCTCCCCACAACCCTTATTGGTTAAAAATCTATCTATCTGTGATTTGAATACATTCAATGAGCTAGCCTCAACTGCTTCCCTGGGCAGAGAATTCCACAGATTCACAACTCTCTGGGAGAAGAAATTCCTTCTCAACTCGATTTTAAATTGGCTCCCCCGTATTTTGAGGCTATGCGCCCCAGTTCTAGTCTCCCTGACCAGTGGAAACAACCTCTCTGCCTCTATCTTGTCTGTCCCTTTTATTTTAAATGTTTCGATAAGATCACCCCTCATCCTTCTGAACTCCAACGAGTAAAGACCCAGTCTACTCAATCTATCATCATAAGGTAACCCCCTCATCTCCGGAATCAGCCGAGTGAATCGTCTCTGTGCCCCCTCCAAAGCTAGTGTATCCTTCCTTAAGTAAGGTGACCAAAACTGCACGCAGTACTCCAGGTGCGGCCTCACCAATACCCTGTAAAGTTGCAGCAGGACCTCCCTGCTTTTGTACTCCATCCCTCTCGCAATGAAGGCCAACATTCCATTCGCCTTCCTGATTACCTGCAAACTAACTTTTTGGGATTCATGCACAAGGACCCCCAGGTCCCTCTGCACCGCAGCATGTTGTAATTTTCTTTTTTACTGTTTTTTTTTCCAAGGTGGATGACCTCACATTTTCCGACATAGTATTCCATCTGCCAAACCTTAGCCCATTCGCTTAACCTATCTAAATCTCTTTGCAGCCTCTCTGTGTCCTCTACACAACCCGCTTTCCCACTAATCTTTGTGTCATCTGCAAATTTTGTTGCACTACACTCTGTCCCCTCTTCCAGGTCATCTATGTATATTGTAAACAGTTGTGGTCCCAGCACTGATCCCTGTGGCACACCACTAACCACCGATTCCCAACTCGAAAAGGACTCATTTATCCCGACTCTCTGCTTTCTGTTAGCCAGCCAATTCTCTATCCATGCTAATACATTTCCTCTGACTCCGCGTACCTTTATCTTCTGCAGTAACATTTTGTGTGGCACCTTACCGAATGCCTTTTGGAAATCTAAATACACCATGTCCATCGGTACACCTCTATCCACCATGCTCGTTATATCCTCAAAGAATTCCAGTAAATTAGTTAAACATGATTTCCCCTTCATGAATCCATGTTGCATCTGCTTGATTGCACTATTCCTATCTAGATGTCCCGCTATTTCTTCCTTCAAGCATTTTCCCCACTACAGATGTTAAACTAACCGGCCTATAGTTACCTACCTTTTGTCTGGCCCCTTTTTTAAACAGAGGCGTTACATTAGCTGCTTTCCAATCCGATAGTACCTCTCCAGAGTCCAGAGAGTTTTGGCAGATTATAATGAATGCATCTGCTATAACTTCCGCCATCTCTTTTAATACCCTGGGATGCATTTCATCAGGACCAGGGGACTTGTCTACCTTGAGATCCATTAGCCTGTCCAGCACTAATCCCCTAGTGATCGTGATTGTCTCAAGGTCCTCCCTTCCCACATTCCCATGACCAGCAATTTTTGGCATGGTTTTTGTGTCTTGTGGTGTATTTGGACCTCCAGAAGGCTTTCGACAAGGTCCCACACAAGAGATTAATGTGCAAAGTTAAAGCATATGGGATTGGGGGTAGTATGCTGACGTGGATTGAGAACTGGTTGGCAGACAGGAAGCAAAGAGTAGGAGTAAATGGGTACTTTTCAGAATGACAGGCAGTGACCAGTCGGGTACCGCAAGGTTCTGTGCTGGGGCCCCAGCTGTTTACATTGCACAGTAATGATTTAGACGAGAGGATTAAATGTAGTATCTCCAAATTTGTGGATGACACTAAGTTGGGTGGCAGTGTGAGCTGTGAGGAGGATGCTATGAGGCTGTAGAGTGACTTGGATAGGTTCGGTGAGTGGGCAAATGCATGGCAGATGAAGTATAATGTGGATAAATGTGAGGTTATCCACTTTGGTGGTAAAAACAGAGAGACAGACTATTATCTGAATGATGACAGATTAGGAAATGGGGAGGTGCAACAAGACCTGGGTGTCATGGTACATCAGTCATTGAAGGTTGGCATGCAGGTACAGCAGACAGTTAAGAAAGCAAATGGCATGTTGGCCTTCATAGCGAGGAGATTTGAGTACAGGGGCAGGGAGGTGTTACTACAGTTGTACAGGGCCTTGGTGAGGCCACACCTGGAGTATTGTGTACAGTTTTGGTCTCCTAACTTGAGGAAGGACAT
This sequence comes from Pristiophorus japonicus, assembly GCF_044704955.1. Taxonomy (NCBI): domain Eukaryota; kingdom Metazoa; phylum Chordata; class Chondrichthyes; family Pristiophoridae; genus Pristiophorus; species Pristiophorus japonicus. The sequence goes on from NC_091982.1 coordinate 121,939,026, forward strand.
TCTTGCTATTGAGGGAGTGCAGCGAAGGTTCACCAGACTGATTCCCGGGATGGCGGGACTGACATATGAAGAAAGACTGGATCAACTTGGCTTGTATTCACTGAAGTTCAGAAGAATGAGAGGGGATCTCATAGAAATGTTTAAATTCTGACGGGTTTAGACAGGTTAGAGGTAGGAAGAATGTTCCCAATGTTGGGAAAGTCCAGAACCAGGGGTCACAGTCTAAGGATAAGGGATAAGCCATTTAGGACCGAGATGAGGAGAAACTTCTTCACCCAGAGAGTGGTGAACCTGTGGAATTCTCTACAACAGAAAGTTGTTGAGGCCAACTCACTAAATATATTCAAAAAAGAGTTCGATGTAGTCCTTACTACTAGGGGGATCAAGGGGTATGGTGAGAAAGCAGGAATGGGGTACTGAAGTTGCATGTTCAGCCATGAACTGATTGAATGGCAGTGCAGGCTAGAAGGGCCGAATGGCCTACTGCTGCACCTATTTTCTATGTTTCTATGTATCTATGTGTCCTAACCCACATTTATACCTCAACCAACACCACCAGGAACATATCCCCAGGTCATTCTTCTCATTTACCACCTGTTAGATCTTGCTGTGCCCACATCGGTTATCAACGTGACAACAATATTGTGAAGTATTTTGGGATGGCTTGGCTGTCTGATCAGACGTTACAGAAATGCAATGGTACACTGTTTTCCTGCGGGAGAGGCGCAACTTTGGACGGACTGTGTCGGACGACTGATCCGCTTGCGTGTCGCCAATTCCCACCATGCCCCTCCCTGCTTTGTGCTCTGCCATGCTGGGGCAAGAGTGTTCTCCGTCAATGACATGAATGACAATCTTTTTCATGCATTTACCTGAGGTCAGGCTGAAAATATAACACAGCTGAAATTGTGTAAAGGGTTAACCAGGGCGATTTGGACCTGGCAGCAATAATTTTTCAAAGGTGACCTTGTACTCTATCTAAATTCCAATGGCTGCTGGCAAACTGAAATGTCTCTTCTATCCATTTCTCCGAGATTTGCTTTATGTCGTTATCTAAGATAGGGATTTACATGTCTCTCTGTACTCACCCCGCTTCCGCCAGAGACAAGCCAGTTTTATTTCACTTCATTACTCTACCTGTCCAGCCGTCAAACATTCTGTGCTCGAAAGGAAGCTGAAATGTTGCTGTCATCTGTCAAAGGTCGTGTATTTGAATATAAATTGTGAGGTATAGGTTTGGGAAGTAATGAAAGTGGATCTACATTATAATAAAAGCCTTTTCACTGAAGAGCTTTATAAATGTGTGGACATATTTGTATTATGGTTCCTGCTTCTTATTAGGCCCTGTAATTGTTTAGCATCGCTCTGTCTTATTTGGAAGAACTGGTATATATTCCATATCATTAAATAGTTAAGAATTTCAAGCTTTTATTAAACAGTCTAAGCATAGGAACAGGAGGAGGGCATTCAGCCCCTCGAGCCTGTTATATAGGAACAAGAGAAGGCCCTTCAGCACTTCGAGTCTGTTTCAGAGGAACAGGAGGAGGCCATTCAGCCTTTCGACCCTGTTATATAGGAACAGGAGGAGACCTTTCAGTCTCTCGACCCAGTTATATAGGAACAGGAGGAGGCCATTCAGTCCCTCGAGCCTGTTTCAGAGGAACAGGAGGAGGTCATTCAGCCCTTCGAGTCTGTTACATAGGAACAGGAGGAGACCCTTCAGTCCCTCGACCCAGTTATATAGGAATAGGAGTAGGCCATTTCGCTCCTCGAGCCTTTTCCACCATTGAACTAGATCATGGCTGATCTGTACCTCAACTCCATTTACTCACCTTTGAACCATATCTCTTGACACCCTTACCTAACCTAACAACTCTACCAGCAACAGGAAACTGTGTGTCCCCCCATTGACAAATGCAGCCCCCCTCACAATAAGTATGTGAGACATACACCAATCATAATGAGTGTTGTTCGACCTCCACTGGGGCTGGTGAAATACCAAGCAGTCTGGGGTGCATTCACTCAGCTCACACAGCACAAACTGAGCAGCCTAACCTGCCCCCACCCCAGCACATTGACTCACCACGAGGGTCATCACAGGCAGTCCCTTGAAACAAGGATGACTTGCTTCCACGCCAAAAAGGATGAGTTCACAGGTGTTTCAATGAAGGACCTAATATTCCGGATCCCGAACAACATATTGAAGGATGGAAGATGCCTGTGTGTGGATTTTTTTAACGTGCGGTGGCCGTTGTACACCAGCCACCACACGGGCTTGACAGAGCTAGGTCTTGGTCCAGTGGCAAGGATTAACCAAGTCAACTGGAGACCAGCTCTGCTGCACGGACCTAGTGCACATACATATCATAGTGTGGGCTGGCCCGTGCTGCCCCTGGGTCTTCGCCTCTTCTGGGCCCTGAACTCTCGCCTCTCCTGGGCCTCGATCACATCCCTGTACAATCTCTCGCCGCTCCTTCGCCCCTCCTGCTGTACCTGCCCGCACTGCAATCAATGACCTGACTTCGCAGCCATTGCCCTCCTGCAGCAGCACGCGTTGGTCCATGCAGTGGTATGCCACCGCACGCTGCTCCCTACAATGGCCCCGGCCTGCTGATGGTCTTGCAGGCCGGGACCACGCCATGAAGAGCAATGGTGGTACCTCACATGACCACTACTCCTCAGGGCTTTTCTCCATCCACTGGCCTAACCTGAAGGTCCTTCTCTGGGCAACTCGGGATTGACAATAAATGGGGGTCTTGCCAGTGACTCCCTCACCCCATGAATCCCCAGAAACCATGACCAAACAAGCTGCCTCAGTCCTTTGATCTGTACTGTGTCCAGGACAAGTGCAGCCACACTGACACACTCTAATACATCAAATCATTCCTCCCTCAAGCACCGTGCAAAAAGAATACAGAAGAGTCTCATTTAACTCCCATCCGTTCTGGGCGGAAAGCTGAGCAAAAGCTCGCAGGCATGAGGCTGCCTGCTGAGACCACAGAGGTGGAGGGATATCAATGGATTGGTCAGGTGGGCAGAACATTGGTGTAAAGTCCTGTCCTCTCAATACAGATTCACACGAGGCATGTAGTGAAGTCAAGGTCACTCTGGACCTGCACCTCTATTTCACAGCTCTGGAATGCTGCACTTGCCTGAGACCTGTCCTTATATACCTGTCTCTTGCAATGCACCCCTGGTGGTAAGATATGCTGGTGGTTACAGGTCATATCTTATTACAGTCATGTATAGCATGTTAGGATACAGTTATATATAATAATGTAAGATACATGACATCACCCTCCCCCAAGGTCTTATTTTCTTTATAGGTTCAGTCTCTCAGGTGGTCTATGCTCTCGTGTAGAGCATCTGAGTTGTGGTTCAGTTGTTTGCCTTGGTGTCTGTTTTTTTTGGGTGTGGTTGCTGGTAAATCACCTGGGCTGTCTGTTTCGATTGGTGTGATTGTTGTTGACTCGCCTGGGCTGTCTGTTGGGATTGACTTTTTCTCTTGTTTTTAAAGTCCTTTTCATCAACTGTTGCGCGGGGGGGGATCCCAGTCAGTGAGTTCGGATGTGATCTGTATGCCAGCAGCAGTCGCGACAGGTGACCCTGCAACATGGGACCTTGGATTTTAAGCATGCCTTGTTTCATGATTTGCACTGCTCTCTCCGCCTGGCCGTTGGAGGCCGGCTTGAACGGTGCCGTCTTGACGTGATTTATGCTGTGGTCAATTATAAAGTCTTGGAATTCTGCGCTGGTGAAGCATGGACCATTGTCACTGACTAATATGTCAGGGATTCCGTGCATTGCAAACATGGTTGTGAGGCTCTCCACAGTGTTGGAGGTTGTGCTCGAGTTTAAAATGGTGCATTCGATCCACTTTGAAAATGCATCTACACCTATGAGGAACATTTTGCCCATGAACGGGCCCGCATAGTCTACGTGCACCCGCGACCACGGTTTGGTAGGCCAGGGCCAGGGGCTGAGTGGAGCCTCCCTGGGGGCATTGCTGAGTTGGGCACAAATGGTGCACCTTCGGACGCAGAGCTCCAAGTCTGCGTCAATACCAGGCCACCAGGCGTGGGATCTGGCTATGGCCTTCATGAGAACAATCCCTGGGTGCTCGTGGTGGAGCTCCCGGACAAATGCCTCTCTGCCTCGCAGAGGCATGGCTACTCGGCTGCCCCACATCAGGCAGTCTGCTTGTAGTGATAGCTCATGCATGCGCCTGGGAAAGGGTTTTAATTCCTCGGGGCAGGCATCGTGAGCCTCTGCCCAGTCACCGGTTAGGACACATCTTTTTACTAAGGATAACGTGGGGTTGCTGGCCGTCCAGGCTCTGATTTGGCGAGCCATCATGGGCTAACCTGTGGATTCAAAGGCATTGATTGCCATGACTATCTCATAGTCCTGTTCGTCAGACCCTTCCGTGGTCGCCAGGGGTAGCCTGCTGAGCACGTCGGCACAGTTGTCTGTGCCTGGTCTGTGCCTTATTGTGTAGTCGTAGGACGCCAGCATGAGTGCCCACCGTTGAATTCGCGCCGAGGCGTTTATTGACTTGATCTCAGATAGGAGGGACGTGTTAAATCTCTTAATTCCCAATGAAATACAAACTCCGATTGTAGTTTTAATGTCACTTTATTTCTGGCAGCTGTAAGAAGCTCTTGCCTTTAAGCCAGGTCTTTGTCCTTCTGAGACCACATGGTCAAAATGGCTGTACTTATACCTGGATCAATTTACAGAAAAGAACTCGCCTTCTTTGACCTTATTGGCTCAATTAATAGTCTTTTAACCTTTTAATTGGCTCGCTACCCTAAAATGTCAAGTTAATTGATGACTTAATGCAACATGCTGAACTGCACGCAGACATGGGAGTCTGTGTTTTCTCAAACTGTCCAAATGCAGCCTGTTTGAATTCTCTATCAGACGTGAGGGGCTTGTGGTCGGTTTCTAACGCGAACTTGGCCCCGAAAAGGTATTGGTGCATCTTTTTGCCATGTACACGCACGCGAGCGCCTCATTCTCTACCATTCCGTACCCGCGCTCCGCCCGCGAAAGTGACCTGGAGGCATAAGCTATGGGTTGTAATTTACCCGCACTATTGACATGTTGCAAAACGCACCCGACCCCATACGCTGATGCATCGCATGTGAGAACTAACTGTTTACCTGGGTCAAAGAAAGTCAAAACACTGTTGGAACACAGAAGGTTGTGTGCCTTATTGAAGACGTGTTCCTGGGCGTCCCCCCAAAATCAATCGCACCCCTTCCTGAGTAGCACGTGGAGAGGCTCCAGCAGCGTGCTTAAGTTCTGCATAAAGTTCCCAAAGTAATTGAGTAGCCCGAGAAAGGCGCGCAGTTCTGAGACATTCCGGGGCCTGGGTGCCAGGCAAATTGCTTCTGTTTTGGACTCTGTTGGGCGGATTCCATCAGCGGCAATCCTTCTGCCCAAAAATTCAACCTCGGGTGCGAGAAACAGGCACTTGGATTTCTTGACTCGTAGGCCTACCTGATCCAACCGCTTTAGTACTTCCTCCAAATTATGGAGATGGGAGTCGGTGTCCCTGCCCGTGGTAAGTATGTCGTCTTGAAATACAACCGTCCCCGGGATGGACTTGAGCAGACTCTCCATGTTGCGCTGGAATATGGCAGCTGCCGACCTGATGCCGAATGGGCATCGATTGTACATGAAACGGCCTCGATGTGTGTTGATGGTGGTGAGTAGCTTGGATTCCTCGGTCAATTCTTGCGTCATATACGCAGATGTGAGGTCTAATTTTGAGAAAGGTTTACCTCCAGCCAATGTGGCAAATAAGTCCTCCGCTCTGGGCAGCGGGTACTGGTCCTGTAGGGAGACTCTATTTATGGTAGATTTGTAGTCCCCACAGATTCGTACGGATCCATCAGGCTTCATGACTGGGATGATGGGACTTGCCCAGTCGCTAAATTCCACAGGTGATATAATGCCTTCCCGCAGAAGCCTGTCTAGTTCGTGTTCAATCTTTTCCCTCATCACATAGGGTACAGCTCTGGCCTTGTGATGGACCAGTCTAGCATCCTGTGTGATGTAGATTTTGACTTTGGCCCCTTTAAAAGTGCCCACACCTGGCTGAAAGAGATGTTCAAATCGCTTTATAACTGTTGAGCAGGAGGTCCATTCTTCTAATGAAATGGCATGGACATCATCCCATTGCCAGCTTCTCCCCAGCAGTGCTGGGAGGTCTCCGGGGACAATCCACAGGGGATGTCGGTTTACTGTCCCTTTGTGTGTGACAGAGGACTGGTACGATTTCTTTGGTATAGGTCCTTAGTGTGGTGTCGACCATTGTGAGTTTTGGTCTGTCTCTTTTATGCAGCCTCAGTTGTTCAAATTGTTGAGCACCCATGAGAGATTGACTCGCTCCTGTATCCAGCTCCATGTTGACAGATATCCCGTTGAGTAGGACCCTCATCATTATAGGAGGCATCCTGTTGTAGGAGCAGCGGCCATTGATCGTGTTGACCCGCTGTACATCGGTGTCCCGGGTACTGTCCCCACCGTCTTCTGGTCCGCTTTCCGACCCATCCGATTCGTATACCAGCCGAGCTGCCATTTCTTTGCACATGTGGGCCAAATGCCCTATATATTCACAATTTCTGCAAACAGCCTGCTGAAATCGACATCCCCCTTGATGAGTGCCCACCCCCACACCTCCAGCACAGACCTGTTCTATTGTTTAAAGTGTTCCGAAAGAATGAGCTGCGTCTGGCTGATCTCTCTTGAGCTTCTCTCAGTTTGTAGTTGATTGCTTGCATTGTGGGTTGATGAGGTGTGAACGGCCGTTCCTGTGGCCCTTGATGGCTTCTGCCTGCTGTCGAGAGCCTGTTCTCCCGGTTTTGTCTGTGTGTGGGGGTAGCCGCTTGTTTAGTGCTGTGAACTTCTTGTTCCGATATTTCTTTGGTTGTCGCACCTGCATTGTAAATCAACCTCGTTTCTTCTTCCCCTACCAAGAATGTCTGTGCAACCAGTGCTGCTGCCTCTAAGGTCAGGTTCTTGGTCTCTATGAGCTTTTGGAATATGCCTGCGTGGCCTATTCCTTCAATGAAAAAGTCTCTCAGCATTACTCTCCTCAGTTCATCGGAGAACTCACATAAACTAGCCAACCTCCGAAGTTCCGCCACGAAGTCGGGTATGCTCGAGCCCACACATCGTCTGTAGTTGTAGAACCTGTGTCTGGCCATGTGTAGGCTGCTTGCTAGCTTCAGGTGGTCTCTTACCAGTGTGCTCAATTCTTCAAATGACTTGATTGCTGGTTTCTCGGGTGCCAACAGATCCTTCATTAAAGCGTATCTTTTCGAGTCAAAGCTGGTCAAGAGATGGGCTCTTCTCTTGTCTACCTTATCGTCGCCTAACCAGTCTTTGGTTACAAAGCTTTGCTGGAGCCTTTCTATAAAGTCCTCCCAATTGTCTCCCGCATTGTACTTTCATCTGATCCGTTGTTCGCCATTCTGTGGATTCTGTAATCCCGTAACTCGTCGCCACTGTAAAGTCCTGTCCCCTCAGTACAGATTCACACGAGGCATGTAGTGAAGTCAAGGTCACTCTGGACCTGCACCTCTATTTCATAGCTCTGGAATGCTGCACTTGTCTGAGACCTGTGCTTATATACCTGTCTCTTGCAAGTGCACCCCTAGTGGTAAGGTATGCTGGTGGTTACAGGTCATATCTTATTACAGTCATGTATAGCATGTTAGGATACAGTTATATATAATAATGTAAGATACATGACAAGTGGCAAATGGAATTCAATCTGGAGAAGTGTGGGGAGGTCTAACAAGGCAAGGGAATACACATTAAATGGTACGACACTGAGAAGTGTAGAGGAACAAAGGGACCTTGGAGTGCAGGTCCACAGATTCCTGAAGGTAGCAGGCCAGGTCGATAAGGTGGCTCAGAAGGCATATGGACTACTTGGCTTTATTAGCTGAGGCATTGAATAAAAGAGCAGGGAGGTTATGCTTGAACTGTATAAAACACTTAGGCCATGGCTAGAGTACTGAGTGCAGTTCTGGTCACCACATTACAGGAAAGATGAGATTGCACTGGAGAGGGTGCAGAGGAGATTTAAGAGGAATTAAGACTGGAGAATTTTAGCTCTGAGGAAAGATTGGATAGGCTGGGGTTGTTTTCTTTGGAACAGAGGAGGCTGAGGGGACACCTTATTGAGGTGTATAAAATTATGAGGGGCCTAGATAGAGTGGATAGGAAGGACCTATTTCCATTAGCAGAGTGGTCAACAACCAGGGGGCATAGATTTAAAGTAATTGGTAGAAGGTTTAGAGAGGATTTGAGGGGAAATTTCTTCACCCAGAGTATGGTGGGGGTCTGGAACTCACTGTCTGAAAGGGTGGTAGAGGCAGAAACCCTCACCATATTTAAAAAGTACTTGGAGCCTGCAAGGCTATGTACCGAGAGCTGGTAAGTGGGATAGCTCTTTGTCGCCCGGTGCGGACACGATGGGCCGAAATGGCCTCCTTCCATGTTGTAAATGTCAATGATTCTATCTTCACATCTGGCAGGAACGCCACAGATTCATCAGATGGCATCATCAGGACCTGACGTGCACACGTATAGAAGGACCTCGCCAGATATGGGCGGGTGTCCTTGCTGCCTGCTCGGTTAAACAGGTTAAAATGGGGAACTGTCAGATCCCGGTGGCTTCAGGCCGGGTAAGTAATCTGCACCACTTTAACTCCCCACCCACTGAGGGTTAGGCTGAAAATCTCCCCCAGGTGTGTTTCTACCCAATCCTCAGGGAACAGCTACTGGTTCTAAATAAATATCAGCAAGATGTCTTATTTTGTTTTGTTTCTTTTGTCTTTTGAACCAGACAGCTATTTGTTAAGTGAGTGAGGGATCCATTTCTAAGATATGTAAGATGTTAGGTATGTAAGATTTGTATGTAAGATGTTAGGTATGTAAGATTGAGCGGTAAGTTAAATAAACTTCTCTTTGTGGTTTGACAACCTCGATTTAATTGGCAAGTTATTCAGTGTTCCAACAATATAGATTTTACACTTTGTGTACTCGAAGCAAGAAAGTCTTTGAAGATTCATGGAGGTAAATTTGGCAACAGTTCTCCCACTTCTCAGCTTGACAATCAATGATTAGGTGAAGTTAAATCTTTGGAATAAGAGAAAGCATGACAATTTTGTCTTTTCAATGTGTGGGTAAGATAGATATTCACCACTTCAGACTGACTGCAGCACTTGGGGTGAAAAATGCTTTAACTAAGCACTACTTTTAAGGTTTTTTTATTCATTCACAGGATGTTGGCGTCACTATCAAAGCCAGCATTTATTGCCCATCCTTAATTGCCCTTGAGAAGGTGGTGGTGAGTCGCCTTCTTGAACTGTTGCAGTCCGTGTGGTGAAGGTACTCCCACAGTGCTATTAGGGAGGGAGTTCCAGGATTCTAACCCAGCGACGACGAAGGAACGGCGATATATTTCCAAGTCACTATGGTGTGTGACTTAAAGGGGAGCATGAATGTGATGGTGTTCCCATGCACCTGCTGCCCTTGTCCTTCTAGGTGCTAGAGATCGCGGGGTGGGAGGTGTTGCCGAAGAAGCCTTGGCGAGTTGCTGCAGTGCATCTTGTAGATGGTACACACTGCAGCCACGGTGCGCCGGTGGTGTAGAGAGTGAATGTTGAAGGTGGTGGATGCGTTGCCAATCAAGCGGGCTGCTTTGTCCTGGATGGTGTCGAGCTTCTTGAGTGTTGTTGGAGCTGCACTCATCCGCTAGGGAGCGGGCAGGGAAGTGGAGCTGAGTCCATGGTTAGATCAGCCATGATCTTATTAAATGACGCAGCAGGCTCGAGGGGCCAAATGGCCTACTCCTGCTCCTATTTCTTAAGTTCTTATATTCTTATCCAGGCAAGTGGAGAGTATTCCATCACACTCCTGACTTGTGCCCTGTAGATGTTGGAAAGGATTTGGGGAGTCAGGAGGTGAGTCACTCGCCGCAGAATACCCAGCCTCTGACCTGCTTTTGTTGCAACAGTATGTATGTGGCTGGTCCAGTTAAATTTCTGGTCAATGGTGAGCCCCAGGATGTTGATTTTGGGGGTTTCAGTAATGGTAATGCTGTTGAATGTCAAGGGGAGGTGGTTAGACACTCGCTTGTTGGAGATAGTCATTGCCTGGCACGAGTGTTACTTGCCACTTATCAGCCCAAGCCTGAATGTTGTCCAGGTCTTGCTGCATGTGGACATGGACTGCTCCATTATCTGAGGAGTTGCGAATGGAACTGAACACTGCAGTCATCAGCGAACATCCCCACTTCTGACCTTATGATGGTCGGAAGGTCATTGATGAAGCAGCTGAAGATGGTTGGACCTAGGACACTGCCCTGAGGAACTCCAGCAGCAATGTCCTGGGGCTGAGATGATTGACCTCCAACAACCACAACCATTCTCCTTTGTGCAGGGTATGACTCCAGCCAGTGGAGACTTTTCCCCCTGATTCCCATTGACTTCAATTTTACTAGGGCTCCTTGATGCCAAACTCAGTTTAATGCTGCCTTTATGTTGAGGGCAGTCACCCTCACCTGGAATTCAGCTCTTTTGTCCATGTTTGGCCCGAGGCTGTAATGAGGTCTTGAGCTGAGTGGTCCTGGCAGAACCCAAACTGGGCATCGGTGAGCAGGTTATTGGTGAGTAAGTGCCGCTTGATAGCACTGTTGACAATGCCTTCCATCGCTTTGCTGATGATTCAGAGTAGACTGATGGGGCGGTAATTGGCCAGATTGGAATTGTCCTGCATTTTGTGGACAGGACAAACCTAGGAAGTTATCCACATCGTCGAATAGATCCCAGTGCTGGAGCTGTACTGGAACAGCTTGGCTAGAGGTGTGGCTAGTTCTGGAGCACAAGTAACTTTATTGCTGCTAGAAATGAAAGCTCTGAATCAAAGGTTGTCTATTGCACTTGACAGACAGCTAGTGGCAACAATCTAAGTGCCTAACTCCGGGATGTTGTTGGTGCCCATGGCCTTTGCTGTATCCAGTGCGCTCAGCCATTTCTTGATATCACGTGGAGTGAATTGAATTGGCAGAAGACTGGCTTCTGTGATGGTGGGGACCTCAGGAGGAGATCAAAATGCATCATCCACTCGGCACTTCTGGCTGAAGAAGGTTGCAAACACTTCAGCCTTGTCTTTTGCACTCACGTGCTGGGCTCCGCCATCATTGAGGATGGGGATATTCATGGAGCCTCCTCTTCCTGTTAGTTGTTTAATGGTCCACTACCATTCACGACTGGATGTGGCAGGACTACAGAGCTTTGATCTGATCCGTTGATTGTGGGATCGCTTTGCCTAGTCGATAGCATGCTGCTTCCCCTGTTTAGCATGCATGTAGTCCTATGTTGCAGCTTCCCTAGGTGGGCACCTCATTTTTAGGTACACCTGGTGCTGCTCCTGGCATGCTCTGACATAGAAACATAGAAACATAGAAACATAGAAAATAGGTGCAGGAGTAGGCCATTCGGCCCTTCGAGCCTGCACCACCATTCAAGAAGATCATGGCTGATCATTCCTTCAGTACCCCTTTCCTGCTTTCTCTTCATATCCCTTGATCCCTTTAGCCGTAAAGGCCATATTTAACTCCCTCTTGAATATATCCAATGAACTCTCTGCGGCAGGGAATTCCACAGGTTAACAACTCTCTGAGTGAAGAAGTTCTTCCTCATCTCAGTCCTAAATGGCCAGACCCTTATCCTAAGACTGTGTCCCCTGGTTCTGGACTTCTCCAACATCGGGAACATTCTTCCCACATCAAATTGTCCAGTTCTCTCAGAATCTTATATGTTTCTATGAGATCCCCTCTCATCCTTCTAAACTCCAGTGTATAAAGGCCCAGTTGATCCAATCTCTCCTCATATGTTAGTCCAGCCATTCCTGGAATCAGTCTGGTGAACCTTTGCTGCACTCCCTCAATAGCAAGAATGTCCTTCCTCAGATTAGGAGACCAAAACTGAACAAATATTCAAGGTGGGGCCTCACCAAGGCCCTGTACAACTGCAGTAAGACTTCGCTGCTCCTATACTCAAATCCCCTAGCTATGAAGGCCAACATACCATTTGCCTTCTTCACCGCCTGCTGTACCTGCATGCCAACCTTCAATGACTGATAAACCATAACACCCAGGTCTCGCTGCACCTCCCCTTTTCCTAATCTGCCACCATTCAGATAATATTCTGCCTTTGTGTTTTTGCCCCCAAAGTGGATAACCTCACATTGATCCACATTATACTACATCTGCCATGTATTTGCCCACTTGCCTAACCTGTCCAAGTCACCCTGCAGCCTCTTAGCGTCCTCCTCACAGCTCACACCGCCACTTGGCATCGGCAAACTTAGAGATATTACACTCAATTCCATCATCTAAATCATTAATATATATTGTAAAGAGCTGGGGTCCCAGCACTGAGCCCTGCGGCACTCCACTAGTCACTGCCTGCCATTTTGAAAATAACCGGTTTATCCTGACTCTCTGCTTCCTGTCTGCCAACCAGTTCTCTATCCACGTCAGTACATTATCCCCAATACCATGTGCTTTGATTTTGAACACCAATCTCTTGTGTGGGACCTTGTCAAAAGCCTTTTGAATGTCCAAATACACCACATCCACTGATTCTCCCTTGTTCACTCTACTAGTTACATCCTCAAAAAATTCCGGAAGATTTCCCTTTCATGAATCCATGCTGACTTGGACCGATCCTGTCACTGCTTTCCAAATGCGCTGCTATTTCATCCTTAATGATTGATTCCAACATTTTACCCACTACTGATGTCAGGCTGACCGATCTATAATTACTCGTTTTCTCTCTCCCTCCCTTTTTAAAAGTGGTGTTACATTAGCAACCCTCCAGTCCATAGGAACTGATCCAGAGTCGTTGGAAAATTATTACCAATGCATCCACTATTTCTAGGGCCACTCCCTTACGTACTCTGGGATGTAGACTATCAGGCCCTGGGGATTTATCGGCCTTCAATCCCATCAATTTTCCGAACACAATTTCCCGCCTAATAACGATATCCTTCAGTTCCTCCTTCTCACTAGACCCTTGGTCCCCTAGTACATCCGGAAGGTTATTTGTGTCTTTCTTTGTGAAGACAGGACCGAAGTATTTGCTCAATTCGTCTGCCATTTCTTTGTTCCCCATTATAAATTCACCCAAATCCGACTGCAAGGGACCTACGTCCCTTTTTCTCTTCACATATCTACAGAAGCTTTTGCAGTCATTTTTTATGTTTCCAGCAAGCTTCTTCTCATACTCTATTTTCCCCCTCTTAATTAAACCCTTTGTCCTCCTCTGCTGAATTCTAAATTTCTCCCAGTCCTCCGGTTTGTTGCTTTTTCTGGCTAATTTGTATGCCTCTTCCTTGGTTTTAACACTATCCTTAATTTCCCTTGTTAGCCACAGTTGAGCCACCTTCCCCATTTTATTTTTACTCCAGACAGGGATGTACAATTGTTGAAGTTCGTCCATATGATCTTTAAATGTTTGCCATTGCTTATCCACCGTCAACCTTTTAAGTATCATTTGCCAGTCGAATCTAGCCAATTCACACCTCATACCATCAAAGTTACCTTTCCTTAAGTTCAGGACCGTAGTCTCTGAATTAACTTTGTCACTCACCATCTTAATAAAGAATTCTACCATATTATGGTCACTCTTCCCCAAGGCGCTTTGCACAACAAGATTGCTAATTAGTCCCTTCTCATTACACATCACCCAGTCTAGGATGGCCAGCTCTCTGGTTGGTTCCTCAACATATTGGTCTGGAAAACCATCCCTAATACACTCCAGGAAATCCTCCTCCACCGCATTGCTACCAGTTAGGTTAGCCCAATCAATATGTAGATTAAAGTCGCCCATGATTACTGCTGTACCTTTATTGCACACATCCCTTATTTCTTGTTTGATGCTGTCCCCAACCTCACTACTACTATTTGGTGGCCTGTACACAACTTCCACTAGCGTTTTCTGCCCTTTGGAATTCCGTAGCTCCACCCATACTGATTCCACATCATCCAAGCTAATGTCCTTCCTTATTATTGCATTAATTTCCTCTTTAACCAGCAAGTCACCCCGCCTCCTTTTCCTTTCTATCTATCCTTCCTCAATGCTGAATATCCTTGGATGTTGAGTTCCCAGCCTTGGTCACCCTGGAGCCATGTCTCCCTGATGCGAATCACATCGTATCCGTTAACTGCTATCTGCACAGTTAATTCGTCCACCTTATTCCGAATACTCCTTGCATTGAGGCACAGAGCCTTCAGGCTTGTCTTTTCAACACACTTTGACCCTTTAGAATTTTGCTGTAAAGTGGCCCTTTTTGTTTTTTGCCTTGGGTTTCTCTGCCCTCCACTTTTACTATTCTCCTTTCTATCTATTGCTTCTGTCTCCAATTTCTTTCCCTCTGTCTCCCTGCATAGGTTCTCATCCCCTTGCCATATTAGTTTAACTCCTCCCAAACAGCTCTAGCAAAAACTCCCCATAGGACATTGGTTCTGGTCCTGCCCAAGTGCAGACCGTCTGGTTTGTACTAGTCCCACCTCCCCGAGAACTGGTTCCAACGCCCAGGAATTTGAATCCCTCCCTGCTGAACCACTGCTCAAGCCACGTATTCATCTGTGCTATCCTGCGATTCCTACTCTGACTAGCACGTGGCACTGGAAGCAATCCTGAGATTACTACTTTTGAGATCCTACTTTTTAATTTAACTCCTTGCTCCCTAAATTCGTCTCGTAGGACCTCATTCCGTTTTTTAACCTATATCGTTGGTACCTATATGTACCACGACAACTGGCTGTTCACCCTCCCTTTTTAAAATGTCCTGCACCCGCTCTGAGACATACTTGACCCTTGCACCAGGGAGGCAACATACCATCCTGGAGTCTCGGTTGCAGCCACAGAAACGTCTATCTATTCCCCTTACAATCGAATCCCCTATCACTATAGCTCTCCCACTCTTTTTCCTGCCCTCCTGTGCAGCAGAGCCACCCACGGTGCCATGAACTTGGCTGCTGCTGCACTCCCCGATGAGTCATCCCCCTCAACAGTACTCAAAGCGGTGTATCTGTTTTTGCAGGGGGATGACCGCAGGGGACCCCTGCACTACCTTCCTTGCACTGCTCTTCCTGTTGGTCTTCCTTTTCCCTATCTGGCTGTGTACCCTTTTCCTGCGGTAAGACCAACGCGATACTATTCACATCATTCTCAGCATTGTGGATGCTCCAGAGTGAATCCACTCGCAGGTCCAGTGCCGCAATGCAGTCTGTCAGGAACTGGAGGCGGATACACTTTCTGCACACGTAGTCGTCAGGGACACCGGAAGCGTCCCTGACTTCCCACATAGTACTGGAGAAGCATAACACGTGTCCGAGCTCTCCTGCCATGACTTAACCCTTGGATAAACTTAAATTGGCAACAACAATGCTAAATGTTACTTACTGATAAAGAAAAGAAAAAGAAAACCAATTAATCACTTACCTGTAACTGTGACATTACCTTTCGATTTCTTTCTAGCCTCCCTGCTGCAGCTGCACAAGCACGCCACTCTGGTTTCCAAACTGCTGGTCCCTTTATAGGCCGCTGCCGCTCCGACTCCCATCTCTCCAACTCACCATGTTGGTCCCCGAACTGCTGGACCTTTTATAGGCCGCTGCCGCTCCAACTCCCATCTCTCCAACTCACCATGTTGGTCCCCGAACTGCTGGGCCTTTTATAGGCCGCTGCCGCTCCGACTCCCATCTCTCCAACTCACCATGTTGGTCCCCGAACTGCCGGGCCTTTTATAGGCCGCTGCCGCTCCGACTCCCATCTCTCCAACTCACCATGTTGGTCCCCGAACTGCCGGGCCTTTTATAGGCCGCTGCCGCTCCAACTCCCATCTCTCCAACTCACCATGTTGGTCCCCGAACTGCTGGGCCTTTTATAGGCCGCTGCCGCTCCGACTCCCATCTCTCCAACTCACCATGTTGGTCCCCGAACTGCCGGGCCCTTTATAGGCTGCTGCGACTCCCGCCTCTCTGACGAACCTCCTGAGAAGTGCTTATGGTCACTGATTACAATGAACACTGAGGAACACAGAATCATTATTTGTGAAACCTGAGTGGCACTGCAGGGGCACCTGGATTTGAACCAGAGACCTCATGATCTGAAGTCAAATGCTCTACCACTGAACTATAACACCAGACTCTTCTGCACACCTCATTGAACCAGGGTTGGTCCCTGACTTGATGGTAATGGTGGAGTGAGGGATATGCCGGGCCCTGAGGTTACAGATTGTGGTGGAATACAATTCTGCTGATGGCCCACAGCACCTCATGGATGCCCAGTTTTGAGCTGCCAGATTATGAATCTCTCCCATTTAGCACGGCAGTAGTGCCACACAACACGATGAAGGGTGTCCTCAATGTGAAGTGTTCTCCTGAGAAAAGCAACTTTAGTCATTGGGGATTGAATCTTGCCTGTTTACACTGGCAGGAGCCAGCAACCGAAAAGGAACTCACAAACCATTTTCCCTGGTAGTGGCAAAGCTGATACTTTATGGCCGAGCGATTCCTTTGGCCGTTTTTTATGGAGTTTCAAATGGGCGTAGGGAACCATCCCAGCCCCCGAAGGCAGAGGGCAGAAGATCACTCGAGATTGGTTATCGGGTCTCATCTACATATTCGGAGCCAGTTTCTGGTGCCTGTAACGCCTCCATAGGAAGCAGGCTCGATGAATGAATTCAGTGTGGGGACCCCTGCCTCATCAGCATTAGCCCTTGTGTAAGTGTGCGTGGAGGTCAGAGGGCAGAGAGGAGTGGGGAGGGCAGAGGGTGGGTGGGGCTAAGGGGGGTGTGGTGCGAGGAGGCCAGAGGATGGGGGGGGTGGAGGTGCTGGGAGTTCATAGGGTGGGGAGGGTGCGGGGAGGTCAGACGGTAAGGCAGGTGCGGGGAGGTCAGAGGGCAGGGGGAGGTGCGGGGAGGTCAGAGGGTGGGGGAGGTGCGGGGAGGTCAGCGGGCGGGGGGAGGGGTACCTGGGGGGTCATAAGGTGGGGTGTTTGTGCGGGGAGGTCAGAGGGCAGTGGGGGGTGGCGGTTGGGAAGGCAAAGGGCGGGGGGGAGGGGTGCAGGGGGAGTCATGGCGGGGTGGGGGGTGGGGCGGGGAGATCAGAAGATGTGGGTGGCGGGGGAGGTGCGATTGAGGCAGTCAGGAATACTATAGAGTCAGGAGGAGCACTCTTACACTTAAAAGTAAAAATAAATGTTTTATTTACCTTTTCTCTGCAGCTCGTGCAAGCTCGGCTCAGGGCAGTCCAATTTGGCACAAGGATCTTTGAGCAGGCGTTAGGCCCTCTGTGAGTGTGAAGTTGGAGCCTATCACTGGATTTGGGTACCTGCTAGGAATGCTTGACAATTGGCCCAATGTGTTTGTCAGTGGGCGCAATGTCTGCTCCGATCAGGCCCAGGATGTCCCACCACGTTCTGAGGCAGACCATGCTCCACCCCCACATCATTGATACTCTACCTTTGCTCATTCAATCCAAATCATCAAAATATGGAGATTTTTATATTTACTATTGTTAATTGGATTGCTACACCCCCGTCAGCCTTGCCATCATGCCAGGCATCATTCACCATTGAGACTCGAATAGCTAATGAGGTAATTTCTGAACATTATGTCGCTTCTCTCTCTCTCCGCATCTCACTTCCTACCTTATCTGCTGCTACCTTCCCTGCTGACTCCATCACCAAGCCAATTTATATTAATGACTTCGATGAAGGGACTAAGTATACTGTAACCAAGTTTGTTGATGATACAAAGCTCGGTGGGACAGTAAGATGTGAGGAGGACACAGAGAGCCTGCAAAGGAATATAAACAGGTTAATTGAGTTGGCAATAAGTTGGCAGATGGAGTATATTGTGGGGAAATGTGAGGATATGCACTTCGGTAAATAGATTAGAAAAACATAGGGCCTGAAATCCCGGCCACCCCGTGTCCATATGTAGTGTGTACGGAGTGTGTACAGGGTGTGTACGAGGTGTGTACGGAGTGTGTCCGGGGTATGTACGGGGTGTGTACGGAGTGTGTACGGATTGTGTACGGGGTGTGTACGGGGTGTGTACGGGGTGTGTAAGGAGAGTGTACGGGGTGTGTACGGAGTGTGTACGGAGAGTGTACGGAGAGTGTACGGGGTGTGTACGGGGTGTGTACAGGGTGTGTATGGACTGTGTACGGTGTGTGTACGGGGTATGTACGGACTGTGTACGGGATGTGTATGGGATGTGTACGGAGAGTGTACGGGGTGTGTACGGGGTGTGTAAGGAGAGTGTACGGGGTGTGTACGGAGTGTGTACGGACAGTGTACGGGGTGTGTACGGGGTGTGTACAGGGTGTGTATGGACTGTGTACGGTGTGTGTACGGACTGTGTACGGGATGTGTACGGGATGTTACGGGGTGTGGACGGAGAGTGTACGGGGTGTGTAAGGAGAGTGTACGGGGTGTGTACGGAGTGTGTACGGAGTGTGTACGGACCCGGAAAGGCATCGCAAAAGCCGTTATTTGGCGTGCAATGCGCTTTTCCGATCTGTTAAGTTCTGAACTGACAGATCCAACACATCTCGGGGAGAAGGACATTCACAAGGGCAAGATTCCACTATTTGTCCATCTCTTGCCCTGCGAGTGTCCTTAAAACCCTTGCGCCTGGTAAAAGCAAGCGCATAGCCTACTTTTACCAGTGTAAGAGTTCTAAAATGTATCGCCTGTTAAAAGCAAGCGCATAGTCTACTTTTACCAGCGTAAGAGTTTTAAAATGTATAAAAAACATAAAAATAAAACTGAAAAACATATTTTGATGTTAAAAACTCTGTCCACTCAGGTATATTTATTTTAATCCCTAATTAGAAAACTTTGTAAAAATCGGCAAAATATACATTTTTTCTAACTCTTTTATTAACTTTAATTTCAATTAATTTTAATTATGTGAAGTGTGTTTTTTTTTAATTATTTGTTTAGTGTGTTTTTTTTTCCATTAATAGCAATGAGAACTTGTAGATACGGAGCTCCCATTGCTATTAATGAGAAAGCTGTGGAATACTGTACCTGATTGGTTGAGCAGTCACACATGACTGCACTGTCTCCATGGGAACCTAGAGGACGGGAATACACTCCGCAGCACGGGAAGAGAAGCCGTCCCCACCGGAATCCCACGCTGCTCCCGGACCACCAGGTAAATTCATAGAAATTCTCCGGTCGGAGGTGTTCGTCTGAAAGAAGCCTCCGACCGCAATTTCAGATCCATAGTATTTTTTAAATGGTGAGAAACTATTAAATGTTGGTGTTCAGAGAGATTTAGGTGTCCGTCATACAGGAAACACAGAAAGCTAGCATGCAGGTATAGCAAGCAATTGGGAACGCAAATGACATGTTGGCCTTTATTGCAAGGGGGTTGGAGTACAAGAGTAAGGAAGTCTTGCTACAATTGTACTGGGCCTTGGTGAGACCACACTTGGAGTACTGTGCACAGGTTTGTTCTCCTTATCTAAGGAAGGATATAATTGCCTTGGAGGCGGTGCAACAAAGGTTCACTGGATTGATCCCTGGGATGCCTTCCTATGAGGAAAGATTGAACAGGCTCGGCCTATACTCTCTGGAGTTTAGAAAAATGAGAGGTGATCTCATTGAAACATAAGATTCTGAGGGGGATTGATGGGTTAGATGCTGAGAGGTTGTTTCCCCCGGGCTGGAGAGCCTACAACGAAAGGACATAGTCTCAGGATAAAGTATAGACCATTTAAGTCAGAGATGAGGAGGAATTTCTTAATTCAGAGGTTTGTCAATCTTTGGAATTCTCTCCCCTAAAAAACTTTGGATTCTGAATTGATGAGTATATTCAAGGCTGAGATCGATAGATTCTTGGACTCAAGGGGAATCAAGGGATATGGAGATTAGGTGGGAAAGTGGAGTTGAGGTCGAAGATCAGCCATGATCTTATTGAATGGAGGAGCAGGCTCAAGGGGCCGTATGGCCTACATCTGCTCCTAATTCTTATGTTTTTATGTTGTCTCAAACTACTTATTCTGCCATCTCTGATCCTCCACCCATCTGAACACCACTGCCATTGTTGACTCATCTCAACTGTTCCCTCACCTCAGCCTTTGATGGCCCTCCAAGTTACTCGCATCTTTAATCATCAGCATTCCTCTGATTGAGCTCCCACATACTCAACCTCAGTTCTGAAGGCCGCAGACTCAATTGCATCTGCCGCATGACTATCTGTTCGTCTATGACCAGACCAACACTAGGAAAACCGCATCTCCCTCTCAATAGTCCTCACCATTATCCTACACCAAGACTCCTCGCTGAGAGTCAGGACAATCCCAGGCTCTTCTCAATAACCAAGAATAACCCCCGCCTCCCTCATCTCAATTCCAACTCCAAGTGGAAGGAGCTTAGGTTACTGTTATTGCAGTGCACATAAGCATCATTTACAACAGTGGCAGATTTAAAAATTACTGAAGGAGTGTGAATGCTATGGGCAGGGAAATTATTTTTAGAAGGGTCTGAGAGTATTTCAGTCCAACTTGAAAATGTTGGGATTAATGCGTACTGTCATTCTCAATGTAAATCACTCTATTTTTTAATTAAGTTAAACTTGTAACAAGTCCAATCCTCCACTTCATTTTATTCCCAAACTCTGGCAATTTCTTAAATGCAGTGAGGGGAATGCTGAAATAAAGCCAATTAAAGCATTCCCACCAGGGAACTTCCTTCCTTAGCTCAACAATGGCTGCAATCCATCTTGAAGGTAATAAACCAACACACTGGCAATTGCCCCAGAAAGTTCCTTTGAGGAAAAGGAATAAAAGATTTTAAAAACTGTGTATCAGCGACTTATTTCTAATCATAGTGCCGTACAGCACAGGAGGCCATTCGGCCCATCGTGTCAGTGCTGGCTCTTTGAAAAAGCGATCCAATTAGTCCCACTCTCCTCCTCTCCCCCATAACCCTGCAATTTTTCCTTTTCAAGGATTTATCTAATTCCCTTTTGAACGTTACTATCAGGCCATGTCTTCCCGATCACAACAACTCATTCCGTAAAAAAATTCTCCTCATCTCTCCTGGTTCTTTTGCCAATTATCATAGAATCATAGACATTTACAGCATGGAAGGAGGCCATTTCGGCCCATCGTGTCCGCGCCGACCGACAATGAGCTATCCAGCATAATTCCACTTTCCAGCTCTTGGTCCGTAGCCCTGTAGGTTACAGCACTCCAGGTGCACATCCAGGTACTTTTTAAATGTGGTGAGGCTTTCTGCTTCTAACACCTTTCAGGCAGTGAGTTCTAGACCCACACCACCCTCTGGATGAAGACATTTCCCCTCAAATCCCCTCTAAACCTCCTACCAATTATTTTAAATCTATGCTTCCTGGTTGTTGACCCCCCTGTTGACCCCACTCTATCCAGGCCCCTCATAATTTTGTATACCTCAATAAGGTCTCCCCTCAGCCTCCTCTGTTCCAAAGAAAACAACCCCAGCCTATCCAATCTTTTCTCATAGCTACAATTCTCCAGACCAGGCAACATCCTGGTAAATCTCCTCTGTACCCTCTCTGGTGCGATCACATCTTTCTGTAATGTGGTGACCAGAACTGCACGCAGTACTCCAGCTCTGGCCTAATTAGTGTTTTATACAGCTCAAGCATAACCTACCATAATCTAATTGTCTTAAATCTTTGTCCTCTGGTTACTGACCCTCCTGCCAGAGGGGGTGCGATTGTGGCTGGCTTACCGGTTTCAGACTTCTATTTCAGAAATGCTTGAAAATCGAGCCCAGCGAATTTAGCAGTGGGACCAAAGCCTTATGCAGATTGGGCACAGGATATCCCAGTGATAAATTCATCAGCATTACACCCATTTTACACTCCATGAAGCCTAGTGCTGTGCTTGAACTGCTGTGACCTTAGTCTCTTTACTGTAACTGCAGAGTGCCTTCACCGCGTGGTGACCAGCCTTTTTTTATACAGCTCCTGCCTGGGCCTCTCACAGTTGCACCCTCTAGTGGTACTAGCATAGTATATACACAGAGTATACATATGTGACAACATTCCACCCCAAAGTCTTTGATGCGAGTCAGTTACAGGTTGAGGCAATCCGGAACTCTGCGCTTCCTGGTTGATCGTCTGAGTGTCACTTCTGGCATGGGTGAGTTGGTCGGGCCACTGCTGTCTTGCAGCACTGTTGGTCTGACTGGACTGTTGGAGATGGTGGGATCATCCTTGTGGATGACAGCTAGGTCTGTTGCTGATTGGGTGTGTATAGGTGGATCGCTGAAGGTAAGGTCCTCTCCCGGTAGTTCCTGGTTACCTGTAAATCTTAATTTGGTCTGGTCCTAATGCTTTCTGCACGTTTGTCCGTTAAGCAGTTTGACAACAAACACTCTATTCCCCTCCTTGGCTAAAACAGTGCCAGCGACCCATTTGGGGCCATGACCGTGATTTAGCACAAACAGTGATGGCGCGTGATACAGCCGTGCGATCATGGTACATGTTTTGCCGATAATGCCTGGTTTCCACCTGATCATTGAAGTCACTGGTTTTGAGTGCGCGTTTCATCAGTAACTCCGCAGGGGAGACTCTGGTAAGCGAGTGGGGTCATGTCCTGTAATTCATCAGCACCCAGGATAGGCGGGTTTGTAAGGAGCCTTCTGTGACGCGTTTCAAGCTCTGCTTTATGGTTAGGACTGCCCGCTCTGCTTGGCCGTTGGATGCGGGCTTGAACGGGGCAGACCTGACATGCTTTATGCAATTGCGGGTCATGAATTCATTGAATTCCGAGCTGGTGAAACCAGAATGTCGGCCAAGTCATGAGTGGCGAACATGGCCCTGAGGCTTTCAATGGTGGCGGTGGATGTGCTGGATGCCATTATTACACATTCAATCCACTTGGAGTAGGCGTCCACTGCAACAAAGAACAAAGAAAGGGGCCCGCATAATCTACGTGGATCCTGGACCATGGCTTTGAGGGCCAGGACCACAGACTAAGTGGAGCCTCCCTGGGGGCATTGCTCAATTGTGAGCAAGTGTTACACTGGCGCATGCACAACTCCAAGTCCGAGTCAATGCCGGGCCAACAGACGTGGGGACCTGGCGATAGCCTTCATCATGACTATGCCTGGGTCGGCACTGTGTAGGTCGCGTATGAAGGTGGCAGGATGACGTGGTTGCCCCGTAAGAGGCAATCCGATTGAATGGATATTCCGTCTTTACGATGGTGAAACGGCTTTATCTCATCTTGCATTTGTCTTGGGATCACTGACCAGCCCCCATTAAGGACGCAATCTTTTTACAGGAGATAACACAGGGTCCTGGTTGTCCAGGTCCTGATTTGGTGGGCCATTACGGGTGACGCTTCGCTTTCGAAGACATCCATGACCAGGCACTGGTCTGCGGGCTGCGCCATTTCCACCCCGGTGATGTGCAACGCTAGCCGGCTGAGGGCATCGGCGCAGTTCTCAGTGCCTGGCCTGTGGCGGATCGTATAATCGTAGGTCGACAGTGTTAGTGCCCATCTTTAGATTCGCGATGAGGCATTGGTGTTTATTCCTTTGCTTTCCGAAAATAGCGAGATTAGGGGCTTGTAATCGGTTTCTAACTCGAACCTGAGTCCGAACAAATACTGGTGCATTTTTTTTACCCCATAGACACAGGCCAAAGCCTCCTTCTCGATCATACTATAGGCTCTTTCGGCCTTGGATAGACTTCTAGACACATATGCAACCGGTTGGAGTTTGCCCGCTACATTCGCTTGCTGTAAAACACACCCTACACCATACGATGACGCGTCACATGCTAAAACTAGATGTTCACCTGGGTCATATAATACAAGTAACTTGTTCGAACACAGCAAGTTTCTGGCCTTTTTGAAGGCGGCCTCTTGATTTTGACCCCAAACCCAGTCGTCTCCCTTGCGTAGCAACTTGTGCAACGGTTCGAGCAAGGTGCTCAACCCTGGAAGAAAGTTACCGAAATAGTTGAGGAGTCCCAGGAACGAGCGCAGCTCCGTTACATTTCGTGGTCTGGGTGCATTCTTGATGGCCTCTGTCTTCGAGTCCGTGGGCCTGATGCTGTCTGCCGCAATCTTCCTCCCCAGAAATTCTACCTCTGGCGCCAGGAAGACACAATTGGATCGTTTCAGCCAGAGTCCGACTCTGTTTAGTCGCCTGCAGGTTGTGCAGGTGTTCGGTGGTGTGGCTACCAGTGATTAGGATGTCATCCTGAAATACAACGGTGCATGGAACTGATTTTAACAGACTCTCCATGTTCCTTTGGAAGATGGCTGCTGCTAAGCGGATCCCGAACGGGCACCTGTGATACAAAAACAGTCTCTGTGTGTGTTAATGCACGTTAATGTTTTCGACGACTCAGCCAGCTCCTGGGTCATGTAAGCGGAGGTTAGATCCAGCTTGGTGAACGCCTTTCCCCCTGCTAATGTCACAAACAGATCAGCGGCTTTGGGTAGCGGGTACTGGTCCTGTAATGCAACTCGGTTGATCGTTACCTCGTAGTCGCCGCAGATTCTGACCATGCCATCGCTCTTTTGTACCGGAACAATCAGGCTGGCCCACTCGTTGAATTCGACTGGTGATTCCCTCACGTTGAAGTCTGTCCAATTCGATCTCCACTTTCTCCCTAAGGGACTGCTCGAGCCTTGTGATGAACAGGCCGTGCCTCGGGGACCAAGTGGATCTGCACTTTAGCGTCTGTGATGTTGCCAATGCCTGGTTCAAATAAGGGAACTTGTTCAGCACTTGAGCACAGGATGCACAGGAGCATCATCCACTGAAGATAGTGTTTTGACATCATCCCAGTTCCACCGAATCTTCCCCATCCAGCTTTGGCCTGTCGCCTGGTACAATCCACAATGGCAATTCGTGTATCTCTCCATCATAGGATACCTTTACGTTCGCACTGCCGATAATTGGGATTAGTTCCTTGGTGTAAGTGCGCAGCTTTGTCTGAATCGGGCTCAGCTTGGGTCTTTGTTCTTTGTTGCCCCACAGCCTCTCAAATGCCTTCTGGCTCATAAGTGACTGACTCGCCCCCGTGTCCAACTCCATGGAAACAGGAATGCCATTTATCTTGACTTTCATCATCATGGGGGGACTTTTGGGAGTGAAGGTGTGCACCCCATGCATTGCTTCCTTGGGCTGAGTCACCTCTCTAGCTTGTACTTTATGACCCTTGCTGGATCGGAAACCTCATGCCGGCTCCTCTGCCATGTTTTGAGTCGCAGTTCTTCTGCACATTCACTGTGGGTGGACCTTTTGGCCGCAATCTTTGCATACACAGTGTCTGAATCGACACAAACGGGCCCAATGGTTACCCCCGCAATGCCAGCATGTTAAACGATTCACATTTACACCCCTTGGCGGACTCTGAGTCAGACTAATTCTTTGATCAACAGTTATTTTCTGCACAGTACTTGCCAGTGAATTTTGATTCTGGGAGAATCTCAATGTTGAGGTCGTGAACGCCTGGTTTAAGGTGATGGTCCGCTTCACATCCCGTCCCGTAGCAAAAACTCCCGCAACACGTTGTTGAGGAGTTCGCCAAATTCGCACGGTTCCGTGAGCCTTCGTAAGTCTGCGACATATTCCGCTAAATCCTGGCCCTCAGTGCAGCGGTGTGTGCAGAAGCGATACCTGGCCAGCGAAACCCAAGTAAAGGCTTCACCCTCTGTAAACTTTTCTAAACTACCAATGGCAGCCATCTCTGCATCTGAGTCCGTGATCTGTACTCGTCGTCAGTTAATATGACTCTACTTATCTGCAGAATAAATCCACGAGGCCTCGTGCTGTGTGACCTTAGTTTCTGTTGTAACTGCAGTGTGCCTTCTTCGCGTGGTGACCAGCCTTTCATACAGCTCCTACCTGGGCCTCCCACAGTTGCACCCTCTAGTGGTACCAGCATAGTATAAACACAGAGTATATATATATGACAAATTCCACACCAAGTTATACCCCCAGATCTTTTGAACTCGGTGACATTATATTTGCTCGTTAAATCCAAATCATCAAAAAATAGTGCTAGTGGAAACTGTTTCTCCTGACTTACACTATCAAAATGCTTCATCATTTAGAACATGTTTATTAAATCTCCCCTGAACCTTCTCTGCTCATTTTCTCCAGTCTCTCCACATAACTGAATCCCCTCATCCCATTCTAGTAAATCTCCTCTGAACCCTCTCCAAGGCCTTGACATCCTTCCAAAAGTGTGGTGCATTCCTTCCTAGCTTATCCGAATCTTTGTTTAGACTTTCAATGACAGAATTTTGAGCAATTTAAAATATCTTATTTTCACCTCCAAGGGAATTCAGCATCTCTTGTAAAAAAACAACTCGGCCTGGAATGTCCTGGATCACACTTGCACAGCAATTATACAAAATTCACGCCGGTTTCTATACTAATCATGCCGATGTGAACTTAAGCCAAAATCTCCTGAAAATAGAATTACCATGAACAGGAACATCAAAACTGGTGTTAAACAAGTGGAAATCATTGTAAACATTGGGGGCCTGAGGGAGGTACAGAACATAAGAACATAAGAAATAGGAACAGGAGTAGGCCATACGGTCCCTCGAGCCTGCTCCACCATTCAATAAGATCATGGCTGATCCAATCATGGACTCAGCTCCACTTCCCTGTCCGCTCCCCATAACCCTTAATCCCCTTATCGTTTAAGAAACTGTCTATTTCTGTCTTAAATTTATTCAATGACCCAGCTTCCACAGCTTTCTGAGTCAGCGAATTCCACAGATTTACAACCCTCTGAGTGAAGAAATTCCTCCTCATCTCAGTTTTAAATGGACGGCCCCTTATTCTAACATTATGCCCTCTAGTTCTAGTCTCCCCTATCAGTGGAACCATCCACTCTGCATCCACCTTGTCAAGCCCCCTCATAATCTTATACGTTTCGATAAGATCACCTCTCATTCTGCTGAATTTCAATGAGTAGAGGCCCAACCTACTCAACCTTTCCTCATAAGTCAACCCTCTCATCCCCAGAATCAACCTAGTGAACCTTCTCTGAACTGCCTCCAAAGCAAGTATATCCCTTCTTAAATATCGAAACCAAAACTGCATGCAGTAATCCGGGTGTGGCCTCACCAATATCCTGCACAACTGTAGCAAAACTTCCCTGCTTTTATACTCCATCCCCTTTGCAATAAAGGCCAAGATACCATTGGCCTTCCTGATCACTTGCCGTACCTGCATACTAACCTTTTGTGTTTCATGCACAAGTACCCCCAGGTCCCGCTGCACTGCAGCACTTTGCAATCTTTCTCCATTTAAATAATAACTTACTCTTTGATTTTATCTGCCTAAGTGACCTCACACTTTACAACATTATACTCCATCTGCCAAATTTTTGCCCACTCACTTAGCCTGTCCATGTCCTTTTTCAGATTTTTTGTGTCCTTCTCACACATTGTTTCTCCTCCCATCTTTGTATCGTCAGAAAACTTTGCTACATTACACTCGGTCCCTTCTTCCAAGTTATTAATATAGATTGTAAATTGTTGGGGTCCCAGCACTGATCACGTGGGCCATCTTCCTTCTTTCAGTCCCCCTTTAACTTACTGATGTTGTAAACATTGAAGTTTGAAGCCATCAAATCCTCATTTATACACGTGAGGCACATTTTTAAAGTAGCAGATCCCGATGCATTAAAAAACATTCAATGATAAATACAGTGCAGATAGGAGAAAATAAAAAATAACAAAAATGATCGGTATTAAAGTCCAGAAATAGTGACTTCTGTGTGCATAAAAATTTAGGCATAAATTTGAACCTTTTCTGAACAGATGTAAATGCAGGAAATTCACAGGGTTGGATTTTCGGCTTTGCTGATTTTGGGGCGGTAATGGCGGCGGGACAGTAAAGTTAGTGCCTGGGAAAAGTTTGCGCCTCAGTCAGTAACATTGGGTGCTGGGACCTGAGTCAGGGGGCGCAGCGATAAGGGAGGCTTTGTACACCTCTCATAGGGCGTTAGGGTGGGAAACTCCTGAGCTAAAGAGCCAGGCGGGGAGCGCTCCCAGAGAAGCTTGGGGGTTGGGGGGGGGGGGGGGCGGGAGGAACCTAAAAAAAACTCCACAAAAACATTCCCAAAACATTGCTCACTCCACCATAACACAAATCACAAAACAAATTAAAAGAAAAATCAATCACACTTGCCTTACTTACCTCTCCACTGTTCTCACAGTGTACAAATTAGGTTAGATTAAACATAGGTTACAATGCTGGTTGAATACATGACAGAAACGTACCTTTGGACCGCCCGTTTTCCAGGTGCTCAGTGCAGGGTGTGCTGCGGGGCGTACGGGTCGGATAATAGTCCAAACTCGCATCGGTGTCACAACCACGTGCGTTGCACACCGGGCGCGGCTCTTCCGGGCGCTGCTGCTCTGCGCCGCCGCAAAACCGGACCCAAGGTTCGCCGCGGGTCGCTGGAGGCTGACCGCCCGCCCAGAACACCTCACCGCCGCCATTGCCTCCGCTCCGGAGAGAGGAGCCGAAAATCTGCCCCACCTTCTCTGGTCTTTGCAAAGGGGCGAAGCTCTGTTAATGGGGCAAAGTTATGTTAATGAGCGGAGTGAAGGTCCAACGGACGTCACTGAGGAGTGGCACACATGATTGAGGAAGATCGTGCATAGCGATATTTCAGCCTGAAACTGCCTCAAATCAGTTATTCTCTCAGAAAAAAAACGGAGCAACTCTTGTGCTGCCATTATGCTGAAACTTTCCACGAAAGTCAGAGGCTTTCGTTTCTGTCATGTATTCAACCAGCATTGTAACCTATGTTTAATCTAACCTAATTTGTACACATGATCACGAGGTGGGAGACACTCCTAACCTGGACCTTCAGGTATAAAAGGGGAAGCTCCACCCACCTTCATCACTTGAGTGCGAAGGAATAAAGGACAGGTCACAGACTGACCTTCTCTCAAGCATGGGCCTCGTGTGCATTTATACTGTATAGTAAGGACGCATCAATGGCGACGAGAAACTGGGATTTAAACCACGCGAGCATGGCCACTAGCAGAACAGACGAGAGGTACTGTGTTAACGAATGGTTGGGACAGAGATTCAACATTGTTAAAGCAGCACACAGTTCTCCAGGCAGACAAGGGCAATCGGGCATGCCCCAACATGTAGTCGAACCCAGAGGGGGAGATCGACAGAGACAATGGCAAGCTGAATGGCGATTCACGCCATTGCAAGGGACAATGCGGCCAGTAATGGGGCCATCAACACCTGTTAATGGCGCAGTCAAGGACAGTCACGGAGCAGTCAGGGATGATCGACTGGCAAGGGACCTTTTGCTTCAAACAACAGCTCATGTTGGAGGCGTGGAGGCACACACTCAGCCGGAGTTTGCAGAGATGAGCAAAATACCTGCAGAAATTGCAGAAATGAACGCTGGGGGAAATTGCAGGAAGCTGAAGTTCAGCGAGTTCATGTGGAGTACGTATACAGTTCATACACCAGGACGCCACCAATAATGATGAAAGTGCTCCTCAATGGCATCCCAGTATCAATGGAGCTAGACACGGGGGCCAGCCAGTCCATGATGGGTATCAAACAGTTCGAAAATTTGTGGCCGTCCAAGGCCAGGAGGCCACAATTATCGCCGATTGACGCACAGCTACGAACTTACACAAAGCAGATCATTCCGGTGCTAGGCAGCGCCACGGTAGTCGTGACCCACAAAGATTCGGAGAACAGGTTGCCACTCTGGATTGTTCCAGTAGACGGTCCCGCACTACTGGGGAGGAGTTGGCTTGCTGTCATGAACTGGAAATGGGGCGATGTCAATGCAATTTCCTCTGTGGAGCGAGTATCATGCTCACAGATCCTGGACAAATTTGACTCATTATTTCAACCCGGCATTGGCACTTTCATGGGGCCAAGGTAGTGATTCATATAAACCCGGACGCCAGGCCAGTACACCACAAGGCCAGAGCGGTGCTGCTGTACGTGATGCAGGAAAAGATAGAAGGCGAATTGGACCGCCTGCTGAGGGAAGGCATCATCTCGCCAGTCGAATTCAGTGACTGCGCGAGCCCGATCGTGCCAGTGCTCAAGACGGATGAGTCGGTCAGGATATGTGGAGATTACAAGGCCACCATCAATCGGGTGTCACTCCAAGACCAGTACCCGCTACCAAGAGCGGAGGACTTCTTTGCGACGCTATCCGGTGGCAAACTTTTTTCAAAATTGGACCTGACCTCAGCTTACATGACCCAGGAGCTGACCACCATCACGACACACAAGGGGTTGTTTGAGTACAACAGATGTCCGTTCGGGATTCGCTCGGCCGCCGCGATCTTCCAATGAAATATGGAAAGCCTGAAGAACACTGATCCTGAAGAACACCTCCACAACCTGGAGGAGTGCTATGCAGACTGGACCGGGTAGGGCTGTGACTGAAAAAGGCAAAGTGTGTCTTCCTAGCTCCAGAGGTAGAATTCCTGGGGATGAGGGTAGCAGCAGACGGGATCAGACCTACTGCGTCCAAGATGGAAGTGATCCAGAGAGCACCCAGACCCCGTAACACGACGGAGCTGCGTTCGTTCCTGGGGCTCCTGAACTATTTTGGTAACTTTCTTCCCAAATTGAGCACGCTGCTAGTGCCGCTACACGTGCTCCTACGCAAAGGTCGCGAATGGGTCTGGGGGGACAGCCAGGAAAGGGCTTTTAATAGAGCACGCAATTTGTTCTGTTCCAACACTCTGTTAACACTATATGTAAGAAACTTGTGTTAACGTGTGATGCGTCGTCCTATGGTGTCGGGTGTGTGTTGCAGCATGTCAATGTCAAGGGTCAGTTACAGCCGGTAGCTTATGCCTCCAGGAGTCTGTTTCAGGCAGAAAGGGGTTACGGGATGGTAGAAAAGGAGGCGCTCGCATGTGTATATGCGGTAAAGAAAATGCACCAGTACCTGTTTGGCAGGAAATTTGAGCTGGAGACAGATCACAAACCCCTAACGTCCCTTTTGGCCGACAACAAGGCCATAAATGCAAACGCATCGGCCCACATACAGAGGTGGGCACTCACGTTAGCCGCCTATGACTATACAATTCGGCACAGACCGGGCACCGAAAACTGCGCCGATGCACTCAGCAGGCTCCCACTAGCCACCACTGAGGGGGCTACCGAGCATGCTGCTGAGATGGTCATGGCTGTTGAAGCTTTCGGAAGCGAAGGCTCACCCGTGACAGCCCGTCAGATTAAAGTCTGGACAAATAGAGACCCGCTATTGTCTCTCGTCAAGTAATGTGTTCTGAATGGGGACTGGGCAGCCACGTACAGGGCATGCCCTGAGAAATTTAAACCATTTCACAGGTGCAGAGATGAACTCTCGATTCAGGCCGATTGCCTACTGTGGGGAAACCGCGTAGTCATACCCCAGATGGGCAGAGAGGTGTTCATCAGAGAACTCCACAATTGTCATGATGGAGGCAATTGCCAGGTCACACGTTTGGTGGCCAGGTATAGATGCAGCTCTGGAACTTTGTGTTCGCAGGTGCAACACATGTGCCCAGCTGGGCAATGCGCCCAGGGAAGCCCCCCTGAGCCCCTAGGCATGGCCTGCCAAGCCTTGGTCACGCATCCATGTGGACTACGCAGGTCCTTTCATGGGAAAAATGTTTTTGGTTGTTGTAGACGCCTACTCCAAATGGATCGAGTGTGTCATTTTAAATTCAAGCACATCCTCTGCCACAGTAAAAAGTCTATGGGCAATATTCGCTGCCCACGGTCTACCGGACGTCTTGGTCAGCGACAATGGCCCGTGCTTCA
This sequence comes from Pristiophorus japonicus, assembly GCF_044704955.1. NCBI lineage: Eukaryota > Metazoa > Chordata > Chondrichthyes > Pristiophoridae > Pristiophorus > Pristiophorus japonicus. Next base: position 121,970,924 of record NC_091982.1, read on the forward strand.
CAAGCACTGAATTCCAGGACTTCATGGCAGGCAATGGAATTAACCATGTCAGAACGGCACCGTTCAAGCCGGACTCAAATGGCCAGGCAGAACGAGCAGTGCAGATAATCAAACAGGGGATGCTCAGAATCCAAGGGGGTTCCCTACAAACCCACTTATCACGCCTCCTGTTGGCCTATTGATCCCGACCACACTCGCTCACAGGGGTACACCCGCAGAGCTGCTCATGAAAAGGACGCTCAAAGCCCGGCTATCCCTTATACACCCCACCATGAAAGAAATTGTCGAGAGCAGGCGCCAGTCACAATATCACTACCATGACAGGAATGCAACGGCGCGATGTATTGATGTAAATGATCATGTTTTTGTCCTCAACTAAGCTGCAGGGCCCAAATGGCTCGGAGGCACTGTGATTGCCAAAGAGGGAAATAGGATTCTGGTAGTTAAACTTACCAATGGACAAATCTGCCGCAAACACTTGGATCAAACAAAAAGGAGGTTCAGCAACCCCATAGAAGAAGCAGAGGAAGAACACGATGTCGAGTTCACTCCACCACAGGTGACCGAACACCAGAACCAAAGGGAGGAGAGCCCAATCACTGTGGGCAGTCTGGATAGGCCTGAGGCACCGCAAACAGCAGACACTCAGGCCTGCGCCCAACAACCGAAGCCCCAACTCAGGAGAGCGTAAACCACCAGAGAGACTCAACCTGTGATCCCAATAAGACTTAGGGGGGGCGGTGATGTCATGTATTCAACCAGCATTGTAACCCATGTATAATCTGACCTAAGTTGTACACTGTGAGAACAATGACCACTAGGTGGGCGACACTCCTAACCTGAACCTTCAGATATAAAAGGGGAAGCTCCACCCACCTTCATCACTTGAGTGCTAAGGAATAAAGGACAGGTCACAGACTGACCTTCTCTCAAGCATGGGCCTCATGTGCATTTATACTGTATAGTAAGGATGTATCAGTTTCATACACCCTGTTTCTTGTCAGGAGGCCGGGATCGATCAAGCTACAAGCCTTGCCATGACTAACATTAATGGAGCACTACAGTAGGCTGCGGGTGAAAGGTGCTCAATATAACACCCCACTGTAGCCCAGCAACAAAACCCTGCTCAACTGGAACAAGCAAACCTACACAGTTCAATTCACAGCACCAAGGCCAAGTGCTGGCTTGAAATTGTATAATTCACGCCTCACCAGTGAAGGTTTTGAGATTTCAAGGTTTCTTTTCCTAAAACTATCACCCAATGAAAGGTGTGGGCATTGTCAAAAAATACTACAGTGCTATAGCATGAGCTGTTGATTGATAGGTTAAATCTTGACTGATAATCTCAGTTATGGCTGAAGGCGTGCAAATAAATGCATGGTGGAACTAAAGGGTTTAATGAATGATGGTATTAACCACACTGTAATCACTTGCTGTTGGCATATGTGCTCAGTTATATTTTCACTTTTCAATGCCATAAAGTGTTGAAGTATTTTTGTTGGATAGGATATGGAAATTAAGATTGAGAATGCATTTTGGAAATTATTTAATTTTTTCTGAATGACAGTAGACGATTATTCTTAACTGAACCAGTAGTGATTCACACCCGACTGGCTTGTGAACCTCGCAATTCAACCCCAATGGGACAAATTCCAGGGGCTGGCGAGGGATTGATCACTGAGGGATACACAACTTGGAGCTGAATCTGGATACATTGGTCTCCTCTCCACTTGAATATTGGTCCAAATTTTATTTGGGCATGAGGGAGTGGGCGAGTATTCTGCTTACCCAGCCCCCACCCCAGCTTGGGGGAGTGTCGAGGTGAGTTCCCGGGAATACCACCCATTACATTCTCGTTAGGTGCAACAGAACTGAGGGCTAGTATGAGTTTCATTAAGCACCTAGTAAAGACCAAGCAATGCGCAGGACAAAAGTAATCTAGTCCAGAGAGGATCGATGACTTTCAGAAATGTAATGCATTTGCTTTATGAGTTCTTTGCTTAAGAATTCATAACAACACATTGCTATTCCAGCCCAACATCCCCAGCATCGAAGCACTGACCACACTTGATCAGCTCCGCTGGGAAGGCCACATAGTTCGCATGCCAGACACGAGGCTAGCAAAGCAAGCACTCTGCTCGGAACTCGCCCACGGCAAACGAGCCAAAGGTAGGCAGAGGAAACGTTGCAAGGACACCCTCAAAGCATCCCTGATAAAGTGCGACATCCCCACTGACACCTGGGAGTCCGTGGCCAAAGACCGCCCTAAGCGGAGGAAGTGCATCTGGGAGGGCGCTGAGCTCATCGAGTATTGTCGCTGAGAGCTTGCAGAAATCAAGCGCAGGCAGCGGAAAGAGCGTGCAGCAAACCAATCCCACCCACCCCTTCCCACGACATCTGTCCCACCTGTGACAGAGACTGTGGTTCTCGTATTGGACTGTTCAGCCACCTAAGAACTCATGCTAAGAGTGGAAGCAAGTCTTCCTCGATTCTGAGGGACTGCCTATGATGATGATGATGATGATGGATTTATTAGCAAAAGGTTTAACAATTACACTGCAGTGTGGTCAATGCCCGATACTATACTCCCAAAACAGGCATTCTACTCCGAGCTCCGACACGGCAAGCGAGCCCCAGGAGGGCAGAGAAAATGCTTGAAGGACACCCTCAAAGCCTCCTTGATAATATGTAACATTCCCACCGACTCTTGGGAATCCCTGGCCCAAGACCGCTCAAAGTGGAGGAGGAGCATCCGGGAAGGCGCCGAACACCTCGAGTCTCTTCGCCGGGAGCACGCGGAGACCAAGTACAAACAGCGGAAGGAGCGCACGACAACCCAAGCACCCCACCCACCCGTCCCTCCGACTACCATCTGCCCCACCTGCGATCCGCATTAGTCTCATCAGTCACCTTAGAACTCATATTAGTGTGGAAGCAAGTCATCCTCGACTCCGGGGAACTGCCGAAGAAGAAGAATAAAACATCCAGACAAGATGAAAGATTTATGTAGAATGTGGCTGCAGGCATGGTGCCAGAGGGGGCCAAAGAAAATGGCTTTAGTCTTCCTCATGTTTAATTCAAGTAATTTCAGCTTATCTTAGTCTGGATGCCAGTCAAGCAGTCTGACGATCATCATCATAGGCGGTCCCTCGAACGAGGATGACTTGCTTCCACAGGAGTTCACAGATGTTTCAGTGAAGGACCCGATGTTCCAGTCCTGAACTCCAGTTGAGGGGGTGGAAGATGCCTGTGCATGGATTTTTTTAACATGTGGTGACCGTTGCACACCAGCCACCACACGGGCTTGACAAAGCTCGGCCTTTATCCAGTTGCAGGGATTAACCAGGATGACTGGAGACCTGCTCTGCTGCACGGACCGAGTGTGGGCAGGCCCATGCTGCCCCTGGGCCCTCGGTTCTTCTGGGCCCCGTACCCTCATTCGCCGCACCTCGACATAATCAATACAGAGGCAGTGTTTATACTGCCATATAACGTGCTGGGCCAGAACCAGAATAATTCTCATCGATTGTTGCAGCTCTGCTGCACCATGTGCTAAAGCAGGATTAGATTCTGCCAAGGACCAAGCCTCTGGGAAAGAACTCTAACTATTGACGTGTCTACTAGGCACATTGCATCTTCTTTTTTCAGTGAAGCTGCTTTTATGTTTGAGCCAAATGTTTCCAGAGCAAACTTATGTTTTATTAATTATGTTTGCCAGTTTTGTTAAATTTTTTTTAAATGAGAATAATATATCTGCCTGTTTTGGGAGGGAGGAGATGTCTGCTTCCTTCAGACTGGGACACCCACCAAGACAGAACAAAAACGATTGTAGAAGAAAGAGGAATGAAAGTGGAGATGGTTGAGCAGGAATTGAGGACAAGTTGTATATCAGCGAGAAGAGACTTTCTAAAGAGACATTCACTGACAGAAAGAAAGAACTTGGATTTAAACCTCAGGCGCTTTACAGCCAATGAGTGTAGTCACTTTAATAATGTAGGAAACCCGGCAGCCAATTTGCACACAAATAGCAATATTTAAATGATCAGATGACCTGTTTTTTAGTAATGTTAGTTAAGGGATAAATATCGGCCAGGCTGTCCTCGCCTGTCCTCACCACACAGCACTGCCCCCATCATCAAGATCCACGGCGAGGCCCTGGACCACGTGGACCATTTCCCATATTTCAGGAGCCTCTTATCAACAAGAGGAAACATTGACGACGAGATTCAACACCGCCTTCAGTGCGCCAGTGCAGCCTTCGGCCGCCTGAGGAAAAGAGTATTTGAAGACCAAGCCCTCAAACCTACCGCCAAGCTCATGGTCTACAGGGCTGTAGTAATACCCACCCTCCTGTATGGCTCAGAAACATGGACCATTTACAGTAGACACCTCAAGTCACTGGAGAAATACCACCTACGATGCTCCGCAAAATCCTACAAATCCCCTGGGAGGACAGATGCACTAACATTAGCGTCCTCGACCAGGCCAACATCCCCAGCTTTGAAGCACTGACCACGCTTGATCAGCTCTGCTGGGCACGCCACAACATTTGCCAGACACGAGACTCCCAAAGCAAGCGCTCTACTCGGAACTCCTTCATGGCAAACGAGCCAACGGTGGGCAGTGGAAATGTTACAGGGACACCCTCAAAGCCTCCCCGATAAAGTGCAACATCCCCACCGACACCTGGGAGTCCCTGGCCAAAGACTGCCCTAAGTGGAGGAAGTGCATCCGGGAGGGCACTGAGCACCTCGAGTCTCATCGCCGAGAGCATGCAGAAATCAACAGCAGGCAGCGGAAAGAGCGTGCGGCAAACCAGTCCCACCCACTCTTTCCCTTAATGACTATCTGTCCCACCTGTGACAGGAACTGTGGTTCTCATATTGGACTGTTCAGCCACCTAAGGACTCATGTTTAAGAGTGGAAGCAAGTCTTCCTCGATTCCGAGGGACTGCCTATGATGATGATGATGATCGACCAGGACACCAGGGAGAGTTCCTTTTTCCGAATAGTACCATGGGATCTTTTATGTCCACCTGAGAATGTCGACCCCTCAGTTTAACAGGTCATCCAAAAGCTAGCACCTCCGACAGTGCAACACTCTCTCAGTACTGCACTGAAGTTTCAGCAAGGAACCTACAAATGTGACTCAAGGCAAGAATGCTACCTACTAACACGGCTGACATGAAAAATGGATCTTGATGCTGCTGCAAATTGTGGCTATATTTGTCCCTGTGATGTTTAGCTTCTCTGAGGAAGGCAAAGAAAATGTGCAGTTTTCCAACACGATTGAATGGCTGGGCTTTGAGATAGGCACCTTAAACTCTTTACAGCAACATATAATTGCCTCCATCCATTCTAGCTGAACCGGATGAAGGCAACAGTTTTGAATTCCCAAGGTTTAGATTTCCTTTTGGTCGGCCTGATGTTTGATACAGGCATGGCTCCGTCACAAAGAGCCTCTGTTATGTATATAATGACTCAAAAGACTTGTTACTGTAAACACACTCAGGTGTAAACCTGGTTCACTTTATTCACGCCCAAAGTGACTACAAGACATGGTACTAGCATTTATATACCAGGGCCCGTGCACACGCGCGTACAGCCCGATGACCTCCAACAGTGGCGCCCCTTGGTGTCTAGTGACCCTAAACATCTCCTTCAAGATCTTAGTATCAGTCTCTTTACAAATTAACATGGTCTGGGGCTTTCCGCTCACGAGGTGATCGTCTCAGTTCAACTCCAGTTCTGGGCGAGCATTCTGAGTCGGTTACTGGAGGCTGAGTAACCGATCTGATGGGAGTGGTAATGACCATATCAGAGACTGAAAGTCCAGGTTCGGTAATGACAGCAACGTCCTCTAATGAATGACCATTGGTTGGTTGGTCATTGAAGGCATCTTCCTCAAGCGGTTCCAGTTCATTTGTGTGCCGCAGTTTCACTTGATCAACATGTTTCCTGCATGTTTGTCCATTATTGAGCATGACAATAAACACTCTGTTATCCTCCTTGGCTGTGACAGTACTGGCGATCCACTTTGGACCTTGACCATAGTTCAATACATAAACCGGATCATTGACAGAAATATCACGTGACACAGGAACTGTGGTTCTCATATTGGACTGTTCAGCTACCTAAGGACTCATGTTTAAGAGTGGAAGCAAGTCTTCCTCGATTCCGAGGGACTGCCTATGATGATGATGATGATCGACCAGGACACCAGGGAGAGTTCCTTTTTCCGATACAATTGCTGACTCTGACGTCTGTTTTCAACACGATCATTCAAATCAGGATGAACAAGAGAGAGCCTGGTCCTGAGACTTCTCTTCATCAGTAGTTCAGCAGGGGAGACCCTGGTGAGCATGTGAGGTCTTGTCCTGTAACGAAGCAATATGCGTGATAAACGAGTCTGCAGTGAACCTTGAGGCACACATTACATGCTCTGCTTGATCGTCTGAACAGCACACTCTGCTTCACCATTAGAAGCAGGTTTGAATGGGGCTGACCTCACATGTCTAATACCATTGAGTTTCATGAACTCTTGAAACTCCAGACTTGTTGTCGCTCACAACAATGTCAGGCAAACCGTGAGTAGCAAACATGACACAAAGACTCTCAAAGGTAGCTGTGGACATACTGGATGACATAATAATACATTCTATCCACTTTGAATATGCATCCACCACAACAAAAAACATCTTTCCCAGGAAAGGGCCCGCAAAATCGATGTGTATTCTCAACCTTGGTTTGGATGGCCATGACCAAAGACTCAGCGGAGATTCCGCTGGTACTTTACTTAGCTGCATACATGTATTTCACTGATGCACGCATGATTCCAGATCAGAGTCAATTCCAGGTCACCAAACATGAGCCCAAGGCCTTGCTGGGCTGCCTGGACTTCATCATGACAACACCAGGCATCGTAAACAACCTCTCAGCATCTACCCTGTCAATCCCACTCAGCATTTTATATTTTTTAATGAGATCACCTCCCATTCTTCTAAACTCCAGAGAGGATAGGCCCACTCGACACAATCTTTGCTCATAAAGGCAGCCCTCATCCCAGGAATCAATCTAGTGAACATTTGTTCCACTGCCTCTAAGGCAGGTATAATTTTCCTCAGAAAAGGAGACACAAACTGTTGTGTATGGAGAAAGAGGCAGGCTGAATACTGTGAATTCAAAGTAAAATGTGACCTTAGTCTTTTATTGCAGGTCTCCAGAGTGCCTCTCCAACCTGTGAAGCCTCCTTAAATCCCTGTGCTCCCAAGGGATTATGGGATCCCTTGGGACTCCAGGGGATGAGCCCTCTGGTGGCTGTACAGAGTAAATACAAGTCCACATATATAACAACATTCCCCCACAAAGTCAATAGTGTAACTATTTACAATGTGAGTCGATCTGGAACCCTTCTTGCCATGGTTGATCGTCTCAGTGTGAAAGCTGGTATTGTTGAATCATTTGTTGGGCCCTCGCTGGGCTGCTGTGCAGCTGGCCTTGCTGGGCTGCCTGGTGTGTTGGGCCCTGCAGGGCTGCTGTGGATGATGGATTCTGCTTCGTGGTCAACACTGGTGTCTATGTTGGGGGATCAAAAAAGGTAGGCTCCAAGGTGGGTTGCTCAGGGTAGTCCGTGAATCTGAGTTTGATTTGGTCCAAGTGTTTCCGATGAAGGAGTCCATTTGAAAGTTTGACCCGAAACACCCTGCTTCCCTCTTTGGCCACGATAGTGCCGGGAAGCCACTTGGGACCTTGTCCATAATTCAATACAAATACAGGATCATTGATTTCAATCTCATGTGATACATTTGCGCTATTATGGTATGTACTGTGTTGAAACCACCTGCTCTCTACCTGTTCATGTAGATCAGGGTGAACTAATGAGAGCCTTGTCTGAAGTGCTCTTTTCATGAGCAGTGCAGCAGGTGGGATCCCAGTGAGTGAGTGGGGTCTCGTGCGGTTGCTAAGCAGGACTCGATATAGGCTAGTCTGTAGTGAGCCTTCAGTTACCCTTTTCAAGCCTTGCTTGATGGTTTGCACTGTTCTCTCTGCCTGACCATTGGACGCTGGTTTAAACGGGGCAGGTGTGACATGTTTGATCCCGTTACGGGTCATGAATTCTTTGAACTCAGCACTGGTAAAACATGGCCCATTGTCGCTCATCAGGACATCGGCTAAGCCGTGAGTGGCAAACATGGCCCGCAGGCTTTCAGTAGTGACAGCGGATGTGCTTGCCGACATTATCTCACATTCAATCCATTTGGAGTACGTGTCTACAACCACAAGGAACATTTTACCCAAGAATGGGCCTACATAGTCGACGTGTACCCTAGACCACGTTTTGGAGGGCCAAGACCATAAACTTAGCGGCGCTTCCCTGGGTACATTGCTTAACTGCGAGCATGTATTACATCTGTGAACGCAGGACTCTAAGTTCGCATCGATACCGGGCCACCATACGTGGGATCTGGCTATCGCTTTCATCATTACGATGCCTGGGTGGGTACTGTGGAGGTCATTGATGAAGGTGTCTCTGCCCTTCTTGGGGACCACTACTCGATTGCCTCACAGAAGGCAGTCTGCCTGTATAGACATTTCATCTTTGCGCTGCTGGAACGGCTTTATCTCTTCCTGCATTTCCACTGGGACACCGGGCCAGCTCCTGACTAGCTTTTGACTAGCAATAATAAGGGGTCCTGGCTTGTTCAGGTTTTGATCTGCCGGGCAGTGACGGGTGATTGCTCACTCTCAAATGCTTTCATAATCATGGCTAGATCTGTGGGCTGCTCCATTTCCACCCCTGTGGTGGGCAATGGCAGCCTACTGAGAATATCGGCGCAGTTTTCTGTGCCTGGCCTGTGGTGGATGTAGTAGTTGTATGCGGACAACGTGCGCACCCATCTCTGGATGCGGCCGATGTGTTGGTATTTATCCCTTTGCTCTCGGAAAACAGGGATATGAGTAGCTTATGGTCAGTTTCCAATTCGAATTTTAACCCAAACAGCTATTGATGCATTTTCTTTAGCCCATAGACACACGCTAACGCTTCTTTTTCAAATATGCTGTAGACTCTCTCAGCCTTCGACAACTCCCGGTTGTAGTTTCCCAAAATCATTAGCTTGTTGCAATGCACACCTGACGCCATATGACAACGCATCACATGCTAGTACCAAACGCTGTCATGGATCATACAACACAAGCAATTTGTTTGAGCATAACAATTTTCTCGCTTTTACAAAGGCATTTTCTTGGCTTTTGCCCCAAACCCATTTGCCCCCTTTTCGTAGTAAGAAATGTCGTGGTTCTAGCAGGGTGCTGAGACCTGGTAAGAAGTTACCAAAGTAGTTCAAGAGTTCCAGAAGCGACCGCAGCTCCGTCACGTTCTGTGGCCTCGGTGCGTTCTCGATTGCCTCTGTCTTCGCGTAGGTGGTCCTGATGCCGTCCGCCGCAATCCTCCTTCCCAAGAACTCAACTTCAGGCACCAGGAAAACATACTTCGAGCATTTTAACCTGAGCCCCACGTGGTTGAGTCGACTAAGAACCTCGTTCAGGTTCTGCAGGTACTCGACTGTGTTCCGACCTGTGACTAAGATATCGTCCTGGAAGACCACGGTATGCGGGACCTACTTCAGTAAATTTTCCATGTTTCTCTGGAATATTGCCGCCGTTGATCGGATTCCAAACGGGCATCTGTTATAACAAAAATACCCTCTTGCGTGTTGATGCAGGTGAGGAGCTTCGATGATTCCTCCAGTTCCTGCGTCATGTAGGCTGAAGTCAGATCCAGCTTCGTGAACATCTTTCCTCCTGCCAGCGTTGCAAAGAGGTCGTCGGCCTTTGGTGGTGGGTATTGGTCCTGCAGGGAGAAACAATTGATAGTTACTTTGTAATCACCACAGATTCTGATGGTGCCGTCTCCCTTGAGGACTGGGACAATAGGACTGGCCCACTCACTGAACTCGATTGGTGAAATGATGCCCTCTCATTTCAGCCAGTCTAGCTCGATCTCTATCCTTTCTCTCGTCATGTACGATACTGCTCTCGCCTTGTGATGGATGGGTCGCGCCCCCGGAATTAGGTGGGCTCCTTGGAATTTCCCGATGCCTGGTTCGAACAGCGAACAAAATTTGTTTAACACCTGCGCACACAAAGTGTCGTCAGCGGGCACTAGCGCTCGGACGTCGTCCCAGTTCCAGCGTATCTTTCCCAGCCAGCTCCTATCGAGCAGCGTGAGACCATCACCCGGAGTGGTAGCTTGTGCACCACTCCATCGTAGGAGACCTTTACGGTAGCACTGCCGATTACAGGAATCAGTTATTTTGTGTAAGTTCTTAGTTTCGTGCGAACTGTAGTTAAGACTGGCCTTGAGGCCTTGTTGCACCACAACCTTTCAAAAGTCTTTTTGCCCATGATGGACTGGCTCGTGCCCGTGTCCAGCTCCATTGACACCGGGAGTCCATTTAGTTCAACATTCAGCATTATCGGGAGACAATTCGTGGTGAATCTGTGCATTCCATGTACCTCTGCCTCCTCTATCTGAGGCTCTGATTCATCATGATCATCCGTGGATCTGTCCTCCTCTGCAACATGGTGGTTTGCAGGTTTAACAGGCTTAGCAGCTCGCCTGCACACTTGCTGGAGGTGTCCCATTGTTCCACAACCCTTGCAAACGTACTCTTTGAATCGGCATGAATGGAAACGATGATCACCCCGCAGGGCCAACAAGGTGTTAATGGCCTTGCATTCATCACCCTTGATGGTGGACTCTGAGTCACCTGCGGATGTGCAGCTGCAGGTATGTGTGACCTGCCCTGTACGTTATGATTCAAAAACAACATCACTTTGTTCACAGTACTTGTAGCAGCACTTGTTTGCTTCGAATTGTCACTGGTAGCAATGGACACCTGGGTTATCGCTATGGCCTTCCTCAAGGTTGGGGTCTCTGCAGTCAAAAGTTTGTGAAGTATGATTTCGTGGCCAATGCCAAGTATGAAAATGTCTCTGAGCATATGCTCCAAATGTCCTTCAAATTCTCAAATGTCCTGCAAGGCGTCTTAGCTCGGCGACATAACGCATCACTTCCTGTCCTTCAGACCTTTTGTAGGTGTAGAACCAGTTCCACGCCATCAGAACACTTTCCTGCGGGTTCAAATGCTCCCGGACCAGTGTGCACAAATCGTTGTACGATTTCTCTGTGGTTTTAGCTGGAGTGAGCAGATTCTTCATGAGGCCATACGTTTGTGCCTCACAGATGATGAGGAGGATCGCCCTTCGTTTGGCAGCGCTCTCTTCCCCATCTAGCTCGTTGGTCACAAAGTATCGGTCGAGTTGCTCCACAAAAGTTTCCCAATCATCTCCCTCTGAAAATTTCTCCAGGATGCTCACTGTTCTCTGCATCTTTGGGTTCACTATCTGTATCTCATCGCCAGTTATTGTGTATGGAGAAAGAGTCAGACTGAACTCTGTGAGTTCAAAGTAAAGTGTGACCTTAGTCTTTTATTGCAGGTCTCCAGAGTGCCTCTCCAACCTGTGAAGCCTTCTTAATTACCTGTGCTCCCAAGGGATTATGGGATCCCTTGGGACTCCAGGGGATGAGTCCTCTGGTGGCTGTACAGAGTAAATACAAGTCCACATATATAACACAAACTGTGAGATGTCAGGTGGTCATGAAAAGTGCGATATAAAGGCAAGTATTTCTTACGTAGATAAACACAAACTTAAAAAAATATATACATACACACATATACACACACACACACACATACACACACACATGCACACACACACACACACACACACACATATATATACATATGTGATCTCATTGAATGGCGGAACAGGCTCGAGGGGCTGAATGACCTCCTATTGCTCTCTTCCTATGAGAGGGAGGGCACCAATAAATGGGGGATTGGGAGAGGCACCAGTAAAAGGAGGAGGGGATAGGGGATGGGCACCAGTAAATGGGGGAAAGGGGATGGGCACCAGTAAATGGGGGATTGGGAGAGGCACCAGTAAATGGGGGATATGGGAGGGGCACCAGTAAATGGCGGATAGGGGAAGGGCACCAGTAAATGGCGGATAGGGGAGGGGCACCAGTAAATAGGGGATAGGGGAGGGGCACTAGTAAATGGGGAATAGGGAGGGGCACCAGTAAATGGGGAATAGGGAGGGGCACCAGTAAATGGGGAATAGGGAGGGGCACCAGTAAATGGGGGATAGGGGAGGGGCACCAGTAAATGGGGAATAGGGAGGGGCACCAGTAAATGGGAGATAGGGGAGGGCACCTGTAAATGGTAGATAGGGGAGGGGCACCAGTAAATGGGGGATGGAGAGGGGCACCAGTAAATGGGGGATGGAGAGGGGCACCAGTAAATGGGGAATAGGGAGGGGCACCAGTAAATGGGGGATAGGGGAGGCACCAGTAAATGGGGGATAGGGGGGGCACCAGTAAATGGCGGATAGGGGAGGGGCACCAGTAAATGGGGAATAGGGAGGGGCACCAGTAAATGGGGGATAGGGAGGGGCACCAGTAAATGGGGGATAGGGGAGGGGCACCAGTAAATGGGGAATAGGGAGGGGCACCAGTAAATGGGGAATAGGAAGGGGCACCAGTAAATGGGGGATAGGGGAGGGGCACCAGTAAATGGGGAATAGGGAGGGGCACCAGTAAATGGGAGATAGGGGAAGGGCACCAGTAAATGGGGGATGGAGAGGGGCACCAGTAAATGGGGGATGGAGAGGGGCACCAGTAAATGGGGGATAGGGGAGGCACCAGTAAATGGGGGATAGGGGAGGGCACCAGTAAATGGCGGATAGGGGAGGGGCACCAGTAAATGGGGGATGGGGAGGGGCACCACTAAATGGGGGATAGGGGAGGGGCACCATTAAATGGCGGATAGGGGAGGGGCACCAGTAATGGGGGCATAGGGGAGGGGCACCAGTAAATGGGGGATAGGAAGGGGCACCAGTAAATGGGGGGATAGGGGAGGGGCACCAGTAATGGGGGCATAGTGGAGGGGCACCAGTAAATGGGGGATAGGAAGGGGCACCAGTAAATTGGGGGATAGGGGAGGGGCACCAGTAAATGGGGGATAGGGGAGGGGCACCAGTAAATGGGGGATAGGGGAGGGTCACCAGTAAATGGGGGATAGGGAGGGGCACCAGTAAATGGGGGATAGGGGAGGGGCACCAATAAATGAGGGGAAAGGGGGAGGGGCACCAGTAAATAGGGGATAGGGGAGGGGCACCAGTAAATGAGGGGAAAGGGGGAGGGGCACCAGTAAATGGGGGGATAGGGGACGGGCACCAGTAAATGGGGGATGGGGAGGGGCACCAGTAAATGGGGGTTAGGAGATGGGCACCAGTAAATGGGGGATAGGGGAGGGGCACCAGTATATGGGGGATGGGGAAGGGGCACCTGTAAATGGGGGATGGGGAGGGGCACCAGTAAATGGTGGTTAGGGGACGGGCACCAGTAAATGGGGGATGGGGGAACCAGCCCACACTGCAATATGTCTCTGTCCTGGTTCTTCAACCCTTGCCACTGGATAAAGACCTAGCTCTGGCAAACCCATGTGGTGGCTGGTGTGCAACAGTCAGCACACATTAAAAAAATCCACGCACAGGCATCTTGCAGCACCTCAACTGGAGTTCAGGACTGGAACATCGGGTTCTTCATTGAAACATCTGTGAACTCGTGGAAGCAAGTCATCCTCGTTCGAGGGACCGCCTATGATGATGATGAAGAGTGCTATGTAGTTCATGTACAAATTTCTCTCCGCCTTTCTCTCCGCATAACAACACGATTGCCCCACAATAGATAATCTGACTGAATGGACAGCTCATCTTTGCGACTGTTGTGAGGTTTGGTCTCATCACACATCTCCATGGGTATTGCAGACCAATCACCACTGAGGACACAACGTTTTACAACCGATAAAATAGGGTCATGCCTGCTCCAGATCCTAACTTGTTGAGCAGTGACAGCGGTACCTTCACTCTCAAAAGCCTCCATTACTAACATAGATCTGCAGGTTGAGGCATCTCCATATCTGGGGTGGGCAAAGGCAAACGACTCAGTTCATTGGCACAATTCTCAGTGCCCGGTCTGTGACGAATAACATGATCATCGGCAGACAGCGTCAACGCCCACCTCTGAATGCGGGACGAAGCATTGATATTAATACCTTTGTTTTCCGAAAACAATGAAATGAGTGGCTTGTGATCCGTTTCAAGTTTAAACCGAAGACCAAACAGGTACTAATGCATTTTTCTTACCCCATACACACAGGCCAAAGCTTCTTTTTCTACCATGCTATAAGCTCTTTCTGCCTTTGACAAACTTCTCGAAGTATACGCAACAGGTTGTAGTTTACCCGACTCATTTGCTTGTTGGAGTACACAGCCAACTCCATATGATGAAGCATCACAGGCCAATACAAGAATACAAGACACTTACACGGATCATAGTGAACTAGCAGCTTGTTTAAAGAGAGCAGATTCTTAGCTTTGTCAAAGGCTCTATCTTGAGATACACCCCAGACCCAGTTGTCGCCTTTTCTGAGCAGCATGTGCAGTGGCTCTAGTAAAGTGCTCAATCCGGGTAAATGAGTAGCCCAAAGAATGAATGGAGCTCCGTCACATTCTGAGGCCTGGATGCATTTTTTATGGTCTTGGTTTTCGAATCAGTAATCAGCAATCTTCCTCCCCAGGAATTCAACTTCAGGTGACATGAAGACACACTTCGAATGTTTTATCCTGAGTCCTACTTTGTCCAGACAATGTACGACTTCCTCAAGGATGTTCAGATGTTCAACACTGTCGCTACCTGTGACCAGTATATCATCTTGAAACAAGACAGTTCTAGGAATGGACTTCAGTAGACTCTCCATGTTCCTCTGAAATATGGCTGCAGCCAAACGAATTCCAAATGGACATCTGTTGTAGATAAACAGTCCTTTATGGGTGTTGATGTAGGTGAGTTTCTTCAACGTGTTGACAAGCTCCTGGGTTATAGAGGCTGACATCAGATTCAGTTTTGTGAATGACTTTCCACCAGTTAGCATGGCGAACAGGTCATCAGTCCTCAGTAACGGATACTGATCCTGTTTCAAATATCGGTTAATCGTAACCTTGTAGTCTCCACAAATCCTGACAGTGCCATCACTCTTCAATGCAGGAACAATGGGACTAGCCCACTCGTTAAACTCGACCGGTGATATGACCCCTTCACGTTGGAGTATGTCGAGCTCAATTTCAACCTTCTCGCTCATCATATAGGGAACAGACTGAGCTTTATGATAGACAGGTCTTGCATCAGAATTCAGGTGAATCTGCACCTTGGCTCCCGTAAAATTACCAATGCCCGGTTCAAACAAAGAAGGAAACTTCTTCAACACTTGAGCACACGAAGTGTCATCCACCGAGGACAACGCTTTGATATCATTCCAATTCCACTTGATTTTCTCGAGCCAATTCCTGCCGAACAGCATTGGACCATTGCCTGGGACGATCCATAATGGAAGATCATGAACCACACCATCATATGACGCCTTGACGACTGCACTGCCAATCACCGGTATGAGTTCCTTAGTGTAAGTATGCAGCTTGGCATTGACTGGACTCAGCTTAGGCTTCACCGCCTCAGTGTCCCACAGCTTGTCGAATGTCCTTTGGCCCATTATCGACTGACTCGCACCCGTGTCCAGCTCCATCGATACCAGCACGCCATTCAATTTCACATTAACCATTATCGGCTAGCTCTTTCCCAAGAACGAATACGGACTATACACTTCCTCCTCAGGTTGTGCATCTGGGCCAGCACTAGACTGGTCATCATCAGCAATGTGATGAACGGCAGCACGCTTGTTCAGTTCTGGGTACATTCTTTGAAGATGCCCCACTTTGGAACAGCATTTACAGATGTATTGCCTAAACCGACACTGATGAGGCTGATGATTGCCCCCAGGGTGAAATAGGATTCGTACCAGTTGGCGGACTTTGAGCAGCTACAGGTCTCATGTAATCCGTCGAGTAGGCCCTGCCATAAGCTGCTCTGCCAGACGACGGCACAACCTTGTTTACAGTACTTACCGTGGAGCTCCGACTTTTCGATGATATCTGCCTCAAATTATCATTAGTGGTCATGCATGCCTGGGCAGTCGCAATGGTCTTGCTCAAATCCAGCATCTCTGCAGCCAATAACTTGTGGAGAATCACATCATGGTTGATGCCTATCTCGAAGAACCTCGCAGCATGTCTTCCAACATGGTCCCGAACTTACACGGCTCAGCAAGACGTCGCAGACAGGCAACGAATCCCGACACATTCTGGGCCTCAGCATGAACATGTCCTTTGATGAGTCAGGAGGCAGAGCAGCGTCGGAAAGGCCTACAAAAGGCCAGCATGGAATCCGGAGAGCAGCGTGGTGAGTTGGGAGGTGGAGCAGCATCAGAGAGGCCTACAAAAGGCCAGCGTGGAGTCCGGGGACCAGTGTGGTGAGTCAGGAGGCGGAGCATCATCGGAGAGGCCTACAAAAGGCCAGCGGGGAGTCCGGGGACCAGTGTGGTGAATCGGGAGGCGGAGCATCATCGGAGAGGCCTACAAAAGGCCAGCGGGGAGTCCGGGGACCAGTGTGGTGAGTCGGGAGGTGGAGCAGCATCGGAGAGGCCTACAAAAGGCCAGCGGGGAGTCCGGGGACCAGTGTGGTGAGTCGGGAGGTGGAGCAGCATCGGAGAGGCCTACAAAAGGCCAGCGGGGAGTCCGGGGACCAGTGTGGTGAGTCGGGAGGTGGAGCAGCATCGGAGAGGCCTACAAAAGGCCAGCGGGGAGTCCGGGGACCAGTGTGGTGAGTCGGGAGGTGGAGCAGCATCAGAGAGGCCTACAAAAGGCCAGCGGGGAGTCCGGGGACCAGTGTGGTGAGTCGGGAGGTGGAGCAGCATCAGAGAGGCCTACAAAAGGCCAGCAGGGAGTCCGGGGACCAGTGTGGTGATTCGGGAGGTGGAGCAGCATCGGAGAGGCCTACAAAAGGCCAGCGGGGAGTCCGGGGACCAGTGTGGTGAGTCGGGAGGTGGAGCAGCATCGGAGAGGCCTACAAAAGGCCAGCGGGGAGTCCGGGGACCAGTGTGGTGAGTCGGGAGGTGGAGCAGCATCAGAGAGGCCTACAAAAGGCCAGCGGGGAGTCCGGGGACCAGTGTGGTGAGTCGGGAGGGGGAGCAGCATCAGAGAGGCCTACAAAAGGCCAGCGGGGAGTCCGGGGACCAGTGTGGTGAGTCGGGAGGTGGAGCAGCATCAGAGAGGCCTACAAAAGGCCAGCGGGGAGTCCGGGGACCAGTGTGGTGAGTCGGGAGGTGGAGCATCATTGGAGAGGCCTACAAAAGGCCAGCGGGGAGTCCGGGGACCAGTGTGGTGAGTCGGGAGGTGGAGCATCATTGGAGAGGCCTACAAAAGGCCAGCGGGGAGTCCGGGGACCAGTGTGGTGAGTCGGGAGGTGGAGCATCATTGGAGAGGCCTACAAAAGGCCAGCGGGGAGTCCGGGGACCAGTGTGGTGAGTCGGGAGGTGGAGCAGCATCGGAGAGGCCTACAAAAGGCCAGCGGGGAGTCCGGGGACCAGTGTGGTGAGTCGGGAGGCGGAGCAGCATCGGAGAGGCCTACAAAAGGCCAGCGGGGAGTCCGGGGACCAGTGTGGTGAGTCGGGAGGTGGAGCAGCATTGGAGAGGCCTACAAAAGGCCAGCGGGGAGTCCGGGGACCAGTGTGGTGAGTCGGGAGGTGGAGCAGCATTGGAGAGGCCTACAAAAGGCCAGCGGGGAGTCCGGGGACCAGTGTGGTGAGTCGGGAGGTGGAGCAGCATTGGAGAGGCCTACAAAAGGCCAGCGGGGAGTCCGGGGACCAGTGTGGTGAGTCGGGAGGTGGAGCAGCATCAGAGAGGCCTACAAAAGGCCAGCGGGGAGTCCGGGGACCAGTGTGGTGAGTCGGGAGGGGGAGCAGCATCAGAGAGGCCTACAAAAGGCCAGCGGGGAGTCCGGGGACCAGTGTGGTGAGTCGGGAGGTGGAGCAGCATCAGAGAGGCCTACAAAAGGCCAGCGGGGAGTCCGGGGACCAGTGTGGTGAGTCGGGAGGTGGAGCATCATTGGAGAGGCCTACAAAAGGCCAGCGGGGAGTCCGGGGACCAGTGTGGTGAGTCGGGAGGTGGAGCATCATTGGAGAGGCCTACAAAAGGCCAGCGGGGAGTCCGGGGACCAGTGTGGTGAGTCGGGAGGTGGAGCAGCATCGGAGAGGCCTACAAAAGGCCAGCGGGGAGTCCGGGGACCAGTGTGGTGAGTCGGGAGGCGGAGCAGCATCGGAGAGGCCTACAAAAGGCCAGCGGGGAGTCCGGGGACCAGTGTGGTGAGTCGGGAGGTGGAGCAGCATTGGAGAGGCCTACAAAAGGCCAGCGGGGAGTCCGGGGACCAGTGTGGTGAGTCGGGAGGTGGAGCAGCATTGGAGAGGCCTACAAAAGGCCAGCGGGGAGTCCGGGGACCAGTGTGGTGAGTCGGGAGGTGGAGCAGCATTGGAGAGGCCTACAAAAGGCCAGCGGGGAGTCCGGGGACCAGTGTGGTGAGTCGGGAGGTGGAGCAGCATCGGAGAGGCCAGCTGGAGCAGCTGCAGCAGGGAGGCAAAAAAGAAGTAGAAAGAAATTGAAGGGTGACGTCACAGCCAAGGGGGGAAGTGATTGGCTGGTGGTTGGTGAGTAGTTTTTCTTTTTCTTAATCAATAAGTAACCTTTTAGCATTGTTGTTGCGAAATTAAGTTAATCTAAGGGTTAAGTCATGGCAGGAGAGCTCGGACATGTGTTATGCTCCTCCTGTGCTATGTGGGAAGTCAGGGACGCTTCCAATGTCCCTGACGACTACATGTGCGGGAAGTGCATCTGCCTGCAGATCCTGACAGACCGCAGTGCGGCACTGGAGCTGCGGGTGGATTCACTCTGGAGCATCTGCGATGCTGAGGATGCCATGAATAGCATGTTTAGTGAGTTGGTCTCACCGCAGGTAAAGGTTACACAGACAGATAGGGAATGGGTGACCAACAGGAAGAGCAGTGGAAGGAAGGTAGTGCAAGGGTCCTCTGTGGTCATCTCCCTGCAAAACAGATACAGCGATTTGGGTACTGTTGAGGTGGATGACTCATCAGGGGAGAGCAGCAGCAGCCAAGTTCATGGCACCTTGGGTGGTTCTGTTGCACAGGTGGGCAGGAAAAAGAGTGGGAGAGCTATAGTGGTAGGGGATTCTATTGTAAGGGGAATAGATAGGCGTTTCTGCGGCCGCAACCGAGACTCCAGGATGATATGTTGTCTTCCTGGTGCAAGGGTCAAGGATGTCTCAGAACGGGTGCAGGATATTTTGAAGATGGAGGGTGAACAGCCAGTTGTCGTGGTGCATAGCGGTACCAAAATATAGGTAAAAATGGGATGAGGTCCTACAAGACGAATTTAGGGAGCTAGGAGCTAAATTAAAAAGTAGGACCTCAAAAGTAGTAATCTCAGGATTGCTACCAGAGCCACGTGGTAGTCAGAGTAAGAATCGCAGGATAGCTCAGATGAATACGTGGCTTGAGGAGTGGTGCAGAAGGGAGGGATTCAAATTCCTGGGACATTGGAACTGGTTCTGGGGGAGGTGGGACAGTACAAACTTGACCGTCTGCACCTGGGCAGGACCGGAACCAATGTCTTCAGGGGAGTCGTTGCTAGTGCTGTTGGGGAGGGGTCAAACTAATATGGCAGGGGGATGGAAACCTATGCAGAAGCAAAAGATAGAAAGAAGAAAAATAAAGGTGGAGGGCAGAGAAACCCAAGGCAAAAAGCAAAATGGGCCACATTAGAGCAAAATTCTAAAGGGGCAAAGTGTGTTAAAAAGACAAGGCTTAAGGCGCTGTGCCTCAATGCGAGGAGTATTCAGACTAAGGTGGACGAATTAATTGCGCAGATAGCAGTTAACGGATATGATGTAATTGGCAACACGGAGACATGGCTCCAGGGTGACCAAGGCTGGGACTCAACATTCAAGGGTATTCAACATTTAGGAAGGATAGACAGAAAGGACAAGGAGGTGGGGTGGCATTGCTGGTTAAAGAGGAAATTAATGCAATTGTAAGGAAGGACATTAGCTTGGATGATGTGGAATCGGTATGGGTGAAGCTACAGAATAACAAAGGGCAGAAACCGCTAGTGGGAGTTGTGTGCAGACCACCAAACAGTAGTAGTGAGGTTGGGGATAGCATCAAACAAGAAATTAGGGATGCATGCAATAAAGGTACAGCAGTTATCATGGGCGACTTTAATTGATATATTGATTGGGCTAACCAAACTAGTAACTGCTGGAGGAGGATTTCCTGGAGAGTATTAGGGATGGTTTTCTCAACCAATATGTTGAGGAACCAACTAGAGGGCTGGCCATTCGAGACTGGGTGATGTGTAATGAGAAAGGACTAATTAGCCATCTTGTTGGGCGAGGCCCCTTGGGGAAAAGTGACCATAATATGGTAGAATTCTTTATTAAGATGGAGAGTGACACAGTTAATTAAGGGTCCTGAACTTAAGGAAAGGTAACTTCGATGGTATGAGATGTGAATTGGATAGAATAGACTGGTGAGTGATACTTAAAGGGTTTGACGGTGGATAGGCAATGGCAAACATTTAAAGATCACATGGATGAACTTCAACAATTGTACATCCCTGTCTGGGGTGAAAATAAAATGGGGAAGGTGGCTCAACCGTGGCTAACAAGGGAAGTTAAGGATAGTGTTAAATCCAAGGAAGAGACATATAAATTGGCCAGAAAAAGCAGCAAACCTGAGGACTGGGAGAATTTTGTAATACAGCAAAGGAGGACAAAGGGTTTAATTAGGAAGGGGAAAATAGATTATGAGAGGAAGCTTGCTGGGAATATAAAAACTGACTGCAAAAGCTTCTATAGATATGTGAAGAGAAAAAGATAAGTGAAAACAAATGTAGGTCCCTTGCAGTCAGATTGAGGTGAATTTATAATGGGGAACAAAGAAATGGCGGACCAGTCAAACAAACATTTTAGTTCTGTCTTCACAAAGGAAGACACAAATAACCTTACGGAAATACTAGGGAACCGTGGGCCTAGTGAGAAGGAGGAACTCAAAGAAATCCTTATTCGGCGGGAAATTGTGTTAGGGAAATTGATGGGCTTGAAGGCCGATAAATCCCCGGGGCCTGACAGTCTGCGAGTCTGATAGTCCCAGAGTACTTAAGGAGGTAGCCCTAGAAATAGTGGATGCATTGGTGATCATTTTCCAACAGTCTATCGACTCTGGATCAGTTCCTATGGACTGGAGGGTAGCTAATGTAAAACCATTTTTTAAGAAAGGAGGGCGAGAGAAAACGGGTAATCATAAACGGGTTAGCCTGACATCAGTAGTGGGGAAAATGTTGGAATCAATTATTAAAGATGAAGTAGCAGCACATTTGGAAAGCAGTGATGGGATCTATCCAAGTCAACATGGATTTATGAAAGGGAAATTCTGCTTGACAAATCTTCCAGAATTTTTTGAGGATGTAACTGGTAGATTGGACAAGGAAGAACCAGTGGATATGGTGTATTTGAACTTTCAAATGGCTTTTGACAAGGTCCCACACAAGAGATTGGTGTGCAAAATTAAAGCACATCGTAATGGGGGTAGTGTATTGATGTGGATAGAGAACTGGTTGGCAGACAGGAAGCAGAGAGTCGGGATAAACGGGTCCTTTTCAGAATGGCAGGCAGTGACTAGTGGGGTACTGCAGGGCTCAGTTCTGGGACCCCAGCAATTTACAATATACATTAATGACTTGGATGAGGGAATTAAGTGTAATATCTCCAAGTTTGCAGATGACACTAAGCTGGGTGGCAGTGTGAGCTGTGAGGAGGACGCTAAAAGACTGCAGTGTGATTAGGACAAGTTAGGTGAGTGGGCAAATGCATGGCAGATGCAGTATAATGTGGATAAATGTGAGGTTATCCACTTTGGTGGCAAAAACACAAAGGCAGAATATTATCTGAATGGCGGCAGATTAGGAAAAGGAGAGGTGCAGCGAGACCTGAGTGTTATGGTACATCAGTCATTGAAAGTTGGCATGCAGTTTCAGCAGGTGGTGAAGAAGGCAAATGGTATGTTGGCCTTCATAGCGAGGGGATTTGAGTATATGTTAGATTTCTTAATTTCCAATGAAATACGAATTCCGATTGTAGTTTTAATGTATATTTATTTTGGCAGCAGTAACAATCTCTTGGCTTTAAGCCAGGTCTTTGTCCTTCTGAGACCAAATGGTCAAAATGGCTATACTTATGCCTGGATCAATTTACAGAAAAGAACTAGCCTTCTTTGACCTTATTGGCTCAATTGCCGGCCACACAGGACTATTGGAGGAGCTATGTGTTTTAATAAGCACCCCTTGTTTCTCCAATTGCTGAATAACCGGTAAGATTCCCGCGATGGCAGTTGGACTGATGTGATACTGCTTAGTGCATAGAGGCTTGGTCCCGGTAAATGACGCAGGCTCTATCTGGACTAGGCCACAATCGTTCTTATCTTTAGCCCATATTGGGTGTTCCTTCAATTCTTCTTTCTTCAAAATTCTAATTGACCATGTCACCCGACCATCCTCGAAATGCAACGATGAATCTATTTGGATTAGAACGTCCATTCCCAAAAGGGGTTGGTCTACTGGACCTATCCAGACTAGCGTGGTTAGTTCATGTGGACCCAGCCCTATAAGTACCGGTGTTGTCCTTTTAATTTCCATTTTATGGCTCCCAACTCCATAGGCTGTACGTGCCCTACCATCCAACGGCAAAAAGTTTCCATATTGTAGGGGTAAGCATGTTAATTCCACCCCTGAGTCTAAAAGACAGTCCACATCCTTATCACCCACCCTCACAGTTATATATAGCCCATCTCCCCTTTGTTGTATTAGTGCAAGGAGGGGGGCCAGGGTGGGCTCTAATCGTTTTTTGCTATTCCAAGTAACTCCTTCTGTTGTTGTATTGTCAGTCGCTTAAATGTTTCGAGAAGGTTGTTATCTTGTGACAAGCCTGGTTTGTTGGCTGAATTGTATCCCTGGCTGCGTCCTCTTCCCCGGCCACGACCTTTCTGTTTTGCCCTGCACGTCTTGGCCCAGTGACCTTCTTTCCCACAATAATGACATTTTCCGGGTAATTTTCCGAATAACTGTTTATCGGAATCCTGGGATTTCCATCCCATAGCCTGCAGGGCTCGGACTTTAGCTCCCATATCCCGATCTAATGGGTTACATCGATCCATCAATTCTGCAAAGGTAGTTCCTCTACCTTCCCAGTCCGGTAACACTACCTTAAGCATTTTGGACAGTTCTGGCTTTAGACCTGCCACGAAAACTGCTTTCAGGGGTCCAAACACTTGTTCATCCATTTCCTCATCCGTATTATTCATACCCGAATGTTCGAGCCACGTGCATCTAAACCGCTCGTCATACTCCAGGACCTCCTCTGTTCCTTTCTGTTGGCAGGCTGCAATGTTTCCCCAGTCTGTCTTAGCTGGACTGAAGGCTTGCAGCCAGTGTTTAATCGCCTCCCATCCTGCGTCTAATTCTTGCTCATCCTGCTCCAAAGCTTCTTCTACCTTGTCGTGCAATTTTCTTCCGTGTTTTTGGCACGATTATGGTCAAAATTTGCACTCCGTCCCAGGGATGAAGTTGATATATATTTCTTAAGCGGTCCAATTGGTCCCACGTTTTCACTCCCCCTTTCTTTGGATTGGGCAACTCCTTGGACCATTTATCAATTTTCTCTGGGTCTGCCGGATCATGAATTAAATATTCTGCATACAGCCTTTTCTTCGTTTTTTTGGTTCCGCCCTCATCCGCAGTCTCTTCTGATTTGACTACAACTCATCTTTTTTTAAACGGGGCAAAGCGCACCCCTAATTCTTCATCCTCCGACCCTGTATTGTCAGAGGATTCAGAATCCGTATCTATTCCTCGGTCGTGTCTTCGGGTTTGCGCTTTTAATTTATCCAAACATGGGTACCCTGGGAATTGACCAATACACTTTCCTTTTCCTATTACTGTCTCTTTACCTAATGATTTTTTCCATTCTTTAATTTCACCTTTAAGATCTTTAACTTCCGCTTCCAGCTTTTCAAGTTCAAGCTTTTTCTGTCGCAGCTGTGCACAAACAGCTTGCAATTGATCCTTTGTATTGGTCAGTTCTCGATCATGTTGGGAACGCATTATAATTTCATTCCACATTCGGATCTTTCCCATAACCACTAGGGACCATCTGATTCGCTCTTTATTTTTCATATGATTCGTTTTTCCCCAGACCCTTTTAATCTCGTCCAAGGACCATTATCCTTTGGAGGTTCCGTACTTTTGTTCGATCTTAATACAGGTATTAGATAAGTTGAATTGTTGCTCTATATATTCTTTCAACTGTTCGAGAATCTCATCTATCGAAACCTCAGGTGGTGCCTGCCCACCTTTAACAGTTGTAGGCAATTCTTTGCTCTTATCTCCTGCTGCAATAATACTGATTTCTTCACAGGGGTCTCGAGTCGTAGGCTTTCTAGCCGATCAACAGGTCGGTGATTAATTAATTAACACACCGCCGAACTTAGACATCTATGGGATCTCGATCCGACTACCAACTGGAGGGTTCGCAAACCGGAGGCTTTCGGAATAGCGTAGAAGGAGAGGCGAATTTAGACTTTTGACCGAGGACTTTTATAAAGAGGAGTCCTTACCTCAGTATGTAGGTCCGATGTCCAAAATTCAGTTTCTTTCCTCAGTGATCGTGTTCGTGACATCAAAATTGTTAGATCTCTTAATTTCCAATGAAATACGAACTCCGATTATAGTTTTAATGTATCTTTATTTTGCAGCAGTAACAAACTCTTGGCTTTAAGCCAGGTCTTTGTCCTTCTGAGACCACATGGTCAAAATGGCTATACTTATACCTGGATCAATTTACAGAAAAGAACTCGCCTTCTTTGACCTTATTGGCTCAATTAATAGCTTTTTAACCTTTTAATTGGCTTGCTACCCAAAGGTCCTAAAATGTCAAGTTGATTGATGACTTAATGCAACATGCTCCCACTCACGTAGCATCTCTGATTTGGTGTCTGTGAATTTTCACAGCCTGTCTAAATGCAGCCTGTTTGAATTCTCTATCAGTATAGGAGCAGGGAGGTCTTACTGCAGTTGTACAGGGCCTTAGTGAGGCCTCACCTGGAATATTGTGTTCAGTTTTGGTCTCCTAATCTGAGGAAGGATGTTCTTGCTCTTGAGGGAGTGCAGCGAAGGTTCACCAGACTGATTCCCGGGATGGCAGGACTGACATATGAGGAGAGACTGGATTGACTGGGCCTGTGTTCACTGGAGTTTAAAAGGATGATAGGGGATCTCATAGAAACATATAAAATTCTGATGGGACTGGACAGGTTAGATACAGCAAGAATGTTCCCGATGTTGTGGAAGTCCAAAACCAGGGGACATAGTCTAAGGATAAGGGGTAAGCCATTTAGGACTGAGATGAGGAGAAACTTCTTCACTCAGAGAGTTGTTAACCTTTGGAATTCTCTACCGCAGAGAGTTGTTGATGCCAGTTCATTGGATATATTCAAGAGGGAGTTAGATATGGCCCTTACGGCTAAAGGGATCAAGGGGTATGGAGAGAAAGCAGGAAAGGGGTACTGAGGTGAATGATCAGCCATGATCTTATTGAATGGTGATGCAGGCTCGAAGGGCCGAATGGCCTACTCCTGCACCTATTTTCGATGTTTCTATGTTTCTATGTGTGTAGAAGCGATAGCGTGATATGATGATTCCTTTGTTTGGCTCGAGATGGTCACGTACCAAAGCACACAAATCCTTGTATTCTTTGTCCGTCGGACGTGCAGGTGAGAGCAGATTCTTCATGAGGCCTTTTATTCTTGAACCACAAAGAGTAAGGAAAACCACCCGGCGCCTAACTGCATCATTGTCTCTCGCCATGTTGTTGCCCACAAAATACTGATCCAGGTGGTCGATAAAATCCGCCCAATCCTCGCCATCCACGAATCTCTCCAGAATTCCAATAGTGCCCATTGTGCAAGCAAAGGTTCTTAAGTTACCTCGTCGCCAAATGGTATGTATATAATGACTCAAAGGACTTGTTACTCTAAACTCACTCAGGTGTAAACCTGGTCCACTTTGATCATGCCCAAAGTGACTACAAGGCATGGTACCAGCACTTATATACCAGGGCCCGTACACTCGTACGTACAGCCCGATGACCTCCGACAGTGGTGCCTCCTGATGTCTAGTGATCCCAAGCATCAATGCATGACAGCCTCCAAATCAAATTTTGAGAAATTCACATGAGTACAGTTCCTGTTTGCTGAAATCCTAGAACACACCCTGCCCTTGTAGTCACGTACGACTAACCAAGGCCCAGGGAGCATTTACAGGTGCCCAAGTATATGGAGTAGATAATGCTGAAGTTCAGCCAGATAGTAATATTCTTGTTTTTTAAATTTGTTTCAGAGCTCTTTGTAATACAAAATGGCTGAAAATCAATGGCCCAGAATTTGCTGCCAAAATAACGGGGTGTATAATGGCACTTATTAAAGTGTAAATATCCCACAGACACTAGTGGTGAGGGAGAGATACCCCCTGAATTGGGAATCACCACAAGTTGCTAGATGATTTGCGTTGCTCGGCCGTTATTCTCACAACAACAGCAGCTCGCCCTCAATCTGCCCGCGAGCTTCAGGAAATTGTTGCATTTGCACATTAATTGTTCATTAAACTGACGTGCTCAGCATGGCGCTAAATGTCGCCGCCTGCCTTCTGCCCCGCCCCGCTACCGCCCTGAATCTGTCCCGCCCCGCTCTGCCTCGCCCATGGCCTGCCTTGCCCCCTCCCCGCTCGTTCCCCTCCACTCCCGCCTCACTCCTGCCCCCGACCTGCCCAGCTCCCGCCTGCCCTGCTCCGTCCAGCCCCCGCCCCGCTCACTCCCGCCCCGCCCCGACCCTGCCCCCACCCGCCACGCTCCCACCCCGACGCTACCAGCTCGCACCCCACCTTGCCACGCATCCACTCCTGCCCTCCCCGCCCAGCTCCCGCCCCACCCAGCTCCTGCCTCGCCTCGCCCAGCCCCCGCCCCACCCTGCCCAGCTCCTGCCCCGTCCAGTCCTGCTCCCACCCGGCTCCCGCTCAGCTCCCGCTCCACCCAGCTCCTGCCCTACCGCCCACCCCGCTCAGCTCCCATCACGCCCCGCCCAATTCCCGCCCCGCTCTCGACTC
The DNA here is from genome assembly GCF_044704955.1 of Pristiophorus japonicus. Classification (NCBI taxonomy): domain Eukaryota; kingdom Metazoa; phylum Chordata; class Chondrichthyes; family Pristiophoridae; genus Pristiophorus; species Pristiophorus japonicus. The sequence goes on from NC_091982.1 coordinate 121,998,227, forward strand.
TGTCCCGCCCCTGACCCGACTATAACAGCGCCCAAGAGCGTCAGGACGCCTCCCAAATAAACAAAGTCCCGAATATCGCTCCATTGTCCGCCCCATTTCTACAAGCGTTAGTTCTTCAGTTCATTCAAATTATCTGCCCCAAACCAGGCAGAGGGCAAATTCGGCCCCAACATCTCGGACTCTCCAGCGCTCCCTCAGGACTGGATTAGATTGTGTGCTCAGTACTCTGTGTCTTGAACCCTGTCTATCTGACCCAGAGCAAGAGTACCACCACCGAGCCAAGGCTGGCACCTCCACTCAGTGGTCTGTTTCCTTGTCACATCCCTTTTGTAACTGGAACATCTGCTGCACAGATGTTCAGGTTGGGAAGGGATTTTAGTCACCATCAGGTAAAACCACTGCAAACAGGAACAGTGCTGGTAATGTGTATTAATCAATCATTATCGCACACCGACACTGTATTAATGGCGACATAATGTGTTTGTTTTAAGTAATGTAGTCTCTGGTAACATTTACTGATATTCGATAACTCAAAATATCAACACACAGGATTCAGTGAAACATAATAAAAGGGATGGAAATGCATCGTCAAAAACTATTCTGTACATTAAACCTGTGTTTTTTGTTTAAGTGAAGATTTATAAGCTCAATATTTCACATTTGAATGGAAGTTAGGGTACATTAGACATGTATTTATTGTGTGGGTGAGTTGGATCTCATAACTCATGGTTGATGAGGCCACAGTCGATAGACTAATCTCCCCATTCCATGCTTCATCTTGTAAATGCCTGAACTGCAAGTTGTGGAAGTCACACACATAAACTCCAGCTCCATTTCTATTATAAAGAGATTACAAGTCTTAATTGACTTGATTTGATCCACTAAAATGTCTTGGTGCATTATAAAACCATGTACTCCATTTCTTTCCATTTGAGATTTATTTTACGTTAATTATATGTACATTTTTAATGAATACAAACCCTTCAGACCATTATCCAAATGTTAACGAGTCTCTTGGTGGAATTGTCGCTTGCACCCAGTCCTATCAAAGTCAAATTCTGTCTATCGAGAATGACGGAGTCGAAGGATTCAGGTTGTCAAGGAAGCTGGAAGTGTTAATAAATGCAGCCACGAAACCAGGCCAGATCCCAGGTTGCCCCATACCAGGGCCGAAGATCCTTCTCCCTGGCTAGTCTTTCACCTTTTTAAATTCATTGAGAATCTAAGCTGTGGGTCAAGTGGTGCAGAGCACCGCCAAGGCAGAAAGGACGAGATAAGTCACAGGAGTTGTGGGGCCAAATGGCCTACTCCTTCTCCTATTTCTTATGTTCTTATGATTAGATGACACCACGTGTGAGTTTTAAAATTGTGGAAGGAAGGGAGCAGATAAGGAACCCATAGTTACAGTATAACCACTGACAGATCATCAGCAAAGCGATGGAAGGTGTTGTCGGCTGTGATATAAAGAGGCACTTACTCACCACTAACCTGCTCACTGATGCCCAGTTTGGGTTCTGCCAGGACCACTCGGCTCCAGACCTCGTTGCAGCCTCGGGCCAAGCATGGACAAAAGAGCTGAATTCCAGAGGTGAGGTGAGAGTGACTGCCCTTGACATCAAGGCAGCATTTCAGAGAGTGTGCCATCAAGGAGCCCTAGTAAAACTGAAGTCAATGGGAATCAGAGGGAAAACTCTCCACTGACTGGAGTCATACCCAACACAAAGGAAGATGGTTGTGGTGGTTGGAGGTCAATCATCACAGCCCCAGGACAACGCTGCAGGAGTTCCTCAGGGCAGTGTCCTCGGCCCAACAATTTTCAGCTACTTCATCAATGACCTTTCCTCCATCATAAGGTGAGAAGTGGGGATGTTCACTATTGATTGCAGTGTTCAGTTCCATTCGCAACTCCTCAGATAATGAAGCAGTCCATGCCCACATGCAACAAGACCTGGCCAACATTCAGGCTTGGGCTGATAAGTGGCAAGTAACATTCGCGCCACACAAGTGCCAGGCAATGACTGTCTCCAACAAGCAAGAGTCTAACCACTGCCCCTTGACATTCAACAGCATTACCATCACCGAATCCCTCACCATCAACATCCTGGGGGTTACCATTGACCAGAAACTTAACTGGACCAGCCACATAAATACTGTGGCAACAAGAGCAGGTCAGAAGCTGGGTATTCTGTAACGAGTGTCTCACCTCCTGACTCCCCAAAGCCTTTCCATCATCTACAAGGCACAAGTCAGGAGTGTGATGGAATACTCTCCACTTGCCTGGATGAGTGCAGCTCCAACAACACGCAAGAAGCTTGACACCATCCAGGACAAAGCAATCCATTTGATTGGCACCCCATCTACCAACTTAAACATTCACTCCCTCCACCACTGGTGCACCGTGGCTGCAGTGTGTACCATCTACAAGATGCACTGCAGCAACTCGCCAAGGCTTCTTCAGCAGCACCTCCCAAACCCGCGACCTCTACCACCTAGAAGGACAAGAGCAGCAGGCGCATGGGAACACCACCACCTCCACGTTCCCATCCAAGTCACACACCATCCTGACTTGGAAATATATCGCCGTTCCTTCATCGTTACTGGGTCAAAATCCTGGAACTCCCTCCCTTACAGCACTGTGGGAGCATCTTCACCACACGGACTGCAGCGGTTCAAGAAAGCGGCTCACCACCACCTTCTCTCGGGGCAATTAGGGATGGGCAAAAAATGCTTGCCTTGATTTTTTAAAAAGTCACTCCTATTTATTCCACCTTTCCTCCTGATGGTGCATGCCTCTTATGAACTAACATGGTGGCTTATCATTATAGCAACTTGATAAATAAAGATTATCCTTGTTGATTGGACTGTGGTTTTCACCGATATCATTCACAATTATTTATGCCACAGAAAACATTCATCAGGGTGTCCATCTTAAATTATCCCAAATTATTCCAAACTATGCATCATCATATCATCATAGGCGGTCCCTCGAACGAGGATGACTTGCTTCCAAATGAGTTCACAGATGTTTCAATGAAGGACCCGATGTTCCAGTCCTGAACTCCAATTGAGGGGCTGGAAGATGGCTGTGCGTGGATTTTTTTAATGTGTGGTGACCATTGCACATCAACCACCACACGGGCGTGACAGAGCTAGGTCTTGGTCCAGTGGCAAGGATTAACCAAGATGACTGGAGACCAGCTCTGCTGCACGGACCTAGTGCACACACATATCGCAGTGTGGGCTGGCCAGTGCTGCCCCTGGGCCCATGGCTCTTCTGGGTATTCCAGTGTGCAATCAGCCAGAGCTCCTTCAGTAGCATCTGGTGCTAAAGTGGCATCATAAACGTTATATACATCAATATTCTCTTCATTGTTCTCACATCCCTGCTCATTCTCTGTCACTTTTGGCCACTGTACAGTGTCAGTTGTCCAATGGACAATTCTGGCAAACTCTCCAGCAGATGGTGAGAAACTCCGACAGTCAGCAGCTTCCTCCAGCGAGCTGATCGTTCTCTGGATGCTGACTCACCAGAGAACACATAATTTGGCACTGCAAACTTTGGATGGCGTCGCATTCCAAAGGTTCACTTTGACACCTGCAGTTTATCTGCTGAGGCTGAATTGTCCTGGGGAAGAAACAAGCATCATGATCTAATCATATTGCCCTTTCCTAATCTTTATAGACAGTCCCTGGGGAAGATTTACCACACTACTCAGCCCCATTTCATGTCCTGGGGTGGATAGAGAACATTAAAATCTCATTAACTGCCAAAGAAATGCACATTTTAATTCCTGTCAGAAGATATTTATTCAACACTAGACTTAAAAATCCAACTAGTTAGCCTTGCTCATTATTGGGGCCTGGAGGGATATAGCTGTCACTGAGGTCTGAGATTCTTCCCACTCAGCTCCAGATACCCTAATTGACGGTGCTCCCTGGTGGAAAAGCAAAGGGAAGTTTATCAATGCTCCCTTATCAATCAATATCTGATGATCATAGAATCATAGACAGTGACAGCAGAGAAGGAGTCCATTCGACAAGTCATGCCTGTGTCGGCTCTTTGAAAGAGCTGTATTGCTTAGTCCCAAACCCCCATCTTTGGCTGGAAATGCGGTTCTTAGCGATAACGGTATTTTTCTGCCATAATTACCATTATCGCTGCGATATCAGGCCGGAAATTCAATCTTGAATTTGCGCAGTGGTAAAAATCAGCATTGCACGAGGATTCGCAGTGCATAAATATGGAAATATTTATGGTAATAAATTGGAAATAACAAAAGTAAAAATTCACAAAACATTCACAAGATACTTATCTATCGAATCGCTGCAAAAGAATTAAAAAATAAAAACTTTAACTTCCCTTTTTGCAGATTCATACTTATCGCCGCTGGTAGGACCGCATCTTTTTCCAGGTCGGTATTTTCCACGCAAAATACGGGTGCGCACAGAGCCAAATTTTTGGCGAAAGCGACATTTCGGGTCTTGCACGGCGGCGCTCCTTTCTCCAGCGGTATTGGAAAACCGCCGCCGCAAAACGTCACCGACTTTTTTCGCCAACTGGGTTTTCACCAAAAAAGGTGAAATAGCACCAAAAAACCCGGTCGCAAAATCGGCGAATTTCCACCCTGTCCTTAGCCCTGTAAGTTCCTCATCCTCCAGGACCTGCCAACTCCGTGTTAACATTATTTAAGGAATCAGCTTCCAACACCTTTTCAGTGAGAGTGTTCTAGATCCCGACAACTGCCCGAGTGAAAAAATCTCCTCATCGTCCCTCCAGATCTTTGTCCAATGAGTTTAAATCTCTGACCTCTGGTTATTAACCCACTCACCAAAAGGAATAGCTTTTTGCCATCTACTCTATCAAAACCTCTCATCATCTTGAAAATCGTTACTTGGTCAGCTCTTAGCCTTTTCTGTTCCAAAGAGAACAGTCCTACCTTTCCAACCTCGCCACATAACTGAAGCGATGTGTCCACTTGTGCAACCGGCTTGTACAGCCTGCTCCAGATAGGCAGAGCTCAGCTGGAGTCTCTCAGTCAAACTTGTTGAAAGTTGTTGTATTGCGTTGATTTGAAGCTGGGATAAAGTTTTTGGCCCAGAGTTTACCGGAGCGGGACATCTCGGGGCATGTCCCATTAGTTAGACTTTTCCTCTCACCCATCGGCGCAAACCTGTTTTACCCGATAACTTGCTGAAAGTGCAAGCTGATAATAGCCGGCGAGGGATGTCTGGGACCTTAGTGAACTGCTTGACCAACAGGGTATCTCCTTAACCAATGGGATTTCAGGATTGAGAGAGCACAGAGAAACGTCATCATCATAGGCAGTCCCTTGGAATTGAGGAAGACTTGCTTCCACTCTTAAAATGAGTCCTTAAGTGGCTGAACAGTCCAATATGAGAACCACAGTCTCTGTCACAGGTGGGACAGATAGTCGTTGAGGGAAAGGGTGGGTGGGACTGGTTTGCCTCAAGCTCCTTCCGCTGCCTGTGCTTGATTTCTGCATGCTCTCGGTGACGAGACTCGAGGTGCTCCGCGCCCTCCCAGATGCACTTCCTCCACTTAGGGTGGTCTTTGGCCAGGGACTCCCAGGTGTCAGTGGGGTGGCTTTGAGGGTGTCCTTGCAACATTTTCACTGCCCACCTTTGGCTCGTTTGCTGTGAAGGAGTTCCGAGTAGAGCGCTTGCTTTGGGAGTCTCATGTCTGGCATGCGAACGATGTGGCCTGCCCAGTGGAGCTGGTCGAGTGTGGTCAGTGCTTCAATGTTGGGAATGTTGGCCTGATCGAGAACGCTAACGTTGGTGCGTCTGTCCTCCCAGGGGATTTGTAGGATCTTGCGGAGACAATGACGGAGAAGGGAAATAACATGAATTAGATTCAAATTGGGTACAGAATGGGAAATAAACAGAGGGAAAGAAAGATTGGATTAAGAAAGAGAGAAAAAAGAGACAGAAAGGAAAAGTTAATAAAAAAGTTATTTTGTAAATATTAAAAATCTCCAGCAATAATTCAGTTAGAGGGGAGGGACGCTGCGAGGCCTAGTGAGGCCCACGGGGCCACCAGGGAGGGGTTCGGCTGCGCCAGCAGCCACCATTGTCGGGCCGACTCAGGTGTCAGCTAAAACAAAATGGCGGCCGCGGCGGTGCGCCCTCCTTTAAAGGTGGCCACAGCGCTCAGCCACCGGCGGTTCGCACCGCGCGAAACTATCGGGGGCATCGGCCAGTGGTGACCGCGCTCTCGCGGGCCGTAAAAGGGGTCGGGTGACGGGCGGTGAGGGTTCGGTGCGCTGGGCGGGGAGAGAAAGTCAGCGCGCGGTGGAAATGCGTTTCAACCACCCCTGGCCCGGGGTAATTGCGGATGGGTTGCATCCTCTGCCTGCCCCCGGGCCGGAAGGTCTTACCGCCCCATCACCGCCTCTCAGAGGTGGCCAAGGACCTTGAAAAAAGAGTCAATTTTGGCCCCGTTGTCTTTGGGATGAACCAGCAAACCGAAGCCCTGGTTTCCTGCTCGGGTGGGTGTGAAAGTTTCCAAAGCGATATTGGAAGAAGAGTGGAGATTTCTCCCGAGCAGAGCGGGGTGACAGCCTTGACCCAGTGCCAGCACTCTTGTCTCTGAGACAGACAGCCATGGGCTCAGGCCTCAGTTAGAGCTTCTCTGGTAGAGGCCTTATTACTCCAGCTTCAGTGGTGGAGTTGAATTAAAATTGCTGCCTTTGTGTTGAACCCTTTCACAGCAGGCAGAGTCTTTCAGCTTTCAAAACGCAGAGGTGTATGCTTTTATATCACCGCAGCTAAACTGATTTTCTGTAAACGTTTCAGGAGGTATTTAACAAAGTAGTTTCTGAAAAATACAGGGAGCGAAAGGCCACGTTCTAATTTGCCGTATTCTGCAATTGAATTCAACTGTAATCTTGTACTATCGATAGTGACGCTGAAATATTGTGGCATAAGAGAAATGTTTACCTGGTTGCTGGAAGATAGTGTTGCTAAACATTATGGCATTTAAATATGAAACTGTAAGGAGGATATACATCTTTCCCTATGGGAGGAGAGAAAAGGAACTTACTTATCAAAGAAATCAATTTTCAGATGTTTAGTCCCGCTCTATGTTCAATCAGTTTTTAATACCATTGAATTCTGTTCGGTTACTGAAGGACATTGATAAGCTTTAGAACTCTCTGCCTTTGACAGGGGAGAAAAACAGAAAGTCCTATTGTGCAGTAAAATGAGCCATCCTGGATACAAGGCAAGGGAATACACGTTAAATGATAAGACACTGAAAAGTGTAGAGGTGCAAAGGGACCTTGGAGTGCAGGTCCACAGATCCCTGGAGGCAGCAGGCCAGGTAGATTATATCGAGTATATGGAGTATATGGAGTACTTGCCTTTATTAGATGAGGCATGGAATACAAGAGTAGGGGGGTTATGCTTGAACTGCATAAACACTGGTTAAGCCACATCTGGAGTACTGCCTGCAGTTCTGGTCACCACATTACAGGAAAGATATAATTGCATTCGAGAGGGTATGGAGGAGATTTACGAGGATGTTGCCTGGAGTGGAGAATTTTGGCTATGAGGACAGATTGGATAGGCTGGGGTTATTTTCTTTAGAACAGAGGAGGCTGAGGGGAGACCTTATTGAGGTGTATAAAATTATGAGGAGCCTGGATATAGTGGACAGGAAGCGTCTATTTCCCTTAGCAGGAGGGTCAACAACCAGGGGCATAGATTTAAAGTAATTGGAAGAAGGTTTAGAGGGGATTTGAGGGAAAATGTCTTCACCCAGAGGGTGGAGGGGGTCTAGAACTCACTGCCTGAAGGGGTGATAGAGGCAGAAACCCTCACCACATTTAAAAAGTACTTCGATACGCACTTGAAGTGCCGTAAGCTACAGGGCTACGGACCAAGAGCTGGAAAGTGGGATTAGGCTGGATAGCTCTTTGTCGGCCGGCACGAACACGATGGGCCAAAATGGCCACCTTCCGTGCTGTAAATGTCTATGATTCTATGATTCTATACTGTCATGTATTTAATTGTCATTGTAACCCATGTATAAACTGACCTAAGTTGTACACCGTGAGAACATTGACCACTAGGTGCTGAACTTGTGGGAGACACTCCTTACCTGGACTTTCAGGTATAAAAGGGGAAGCTCCACCCAACTTCATCACTTCAGTGCTGGAATAAAGGCTACTGGTCACAGAGTGACCGTCTCTCAAGTATGGGCCTCGTGTGCATTTGTACTGTATAGTAAGGACATATTATTGGCGATGAGAAGCTGCGATTTAAACCACGCGAGCATGGCCACTAGCAGCACAGACGAGAGGTACTGTGTTGGTGATGATTGGGACGATTTTATTGAGAGACTACAGCAAAGTTTCGTCACTAAGGAATGGCTGGGACAGGATTCAGCCGACAAATGCAGGGCTCATCTCCTGACGGTTTGTGGATCCTGATGAAGGTCCTTCTAGCGCCAGAGAAGCCGGCAGACAAGACGTTCGAAGAGCTCAGTAAGTTGATCGGGGAACACTTTAAACCGGCGAGCAGCATGCACATGGTGAGACACCGGTTTTACATGTACCGGGGCGAGAAGGGCAAAGCGTTCCAGACTTCGTGGCAGACCTCCGGCGACTGGCGAGCCTATGTAAGTTCCCAGATGCATGCAGAGCGGAGAAGCTGCGAGACTTTTATATTGAGGGCATCGGGCACGCTGGGGTTTTCAGGAAACTGATTGAGACCAAAGACTTGACCCTGGAAACGGCGGCTTTGATGGCCCAGACATTTATCTCAGGGGAGGAAGAGACCAGAATGATGTTTGACAAAAATCTTGGTTTAAATGCAGCAAATGGACAAGGAGTCAACATTGTTAATGCGGCACACAGTTCTCCAGGCAGATAGGGGCAATTGGACATGCCCGAGCATGTAGTCAAACCCAAAGGGGGAATTCAACAGAGACAATGGCTAGCTGAACGGTGATTCATGCCATCGCAAGGGACAATGCGGCCAGTAATGGGACCATCAACACCTGTCAATGGTGCGCTTAAGGACATTTACAAAGACAGTCAGAGATGATCGACTGGTAATGGACCTTTTGTGTCCAACAACGGCTCATGTTGGAGATGTGGAGGCAAACACCCAGCCAGAGCTTGCAGGTATCAGCAATACACCTGCAGAAATACAATGTCAGCGGTCACTTGGCACGTATGTGCAGGAAGCCTGTAGCCAGGTTGATGTACGAAGAGGATGGGGATGATGTAAGCCCCACGAGGCCAAATGGACACTGGGGGAAATCGCTGGAAGCTGAAGTTCAGCGAGTTCATGTGGAGCACATATACAGTTCATACACCAGGACGCCACCGATAATGATGAAAGTGCTCCTCAATGGCATCCCAGTATCAATGGAGCTAGACACAGGGGACAGCCAGTCCCTGATGAGTATCAAACAGTTCGAAAAGTTGTGGGCATCCAAGGCAAGGAGGCCAACATTATTGCCAATTGACGCACAGCTACGGACATATACAAAGGAGATCATTCCGGTGCTCGGCAGCGCCACGGTAGTCGTGACTCAAAAAGATTCGGAGAACAGGTTGCCACTCTGGCTTGTCCCGGGGGATGGTCCCGCACTACTGGGGAGTAGTTGGCTTGCTGTCATGAACTGGAAATGGGGCGATGTCAATGCAATTTCTTCTGTGGAGCGAATATCATGCTCACAGGTCCTGGACAAATTTGACTCACTATTTCAACCCGGCATTGGCACTTTCATGGGGACCAAGGTAGTGATTCACATAAACCCGGACGCCAGGCCAGTACACCACAAGGCCAGAGCGGTGCCGTACGTGATGCAGGAAAAGATAGAAGGCGAATTGGACCGCCTGCTGAGGGAAGGCATCATCTCGCCAGTCGAATTCAGTGACTGGGCGAGCCCGATTGTGCCGATGCTCAAGGCAGATGTGTCGGTCAGGATATGTGGTGATTACAAGGCCACCATCAATTGGGTGTCACTCCAAGACCAGTACCCGCTACCGAGAGCGGAGGACCTCTTTGCGATGCTATCCGGTGGCAAACTTTTTACAAAATTGGACTTGACCTCAGCTTACATTACCTAGGAGCTGGCGAGTGAGTTGAAGAAGCTGACCACCATCACGACACACAAGAGGTTGTTTGAGTACAACAGATGTCCGTTTGAGATTCGTTCGGCCACCGCGATCTTTCAACGATATATGGAAAGCCTCCTCAAGTCGATTCCAAGGATAGTGGTTTTTCAAGACGACATCCTCATCACGGTTTGTGATACTGAAGAACATCTCCGCAACCTGGAAGAGGTGCTACGCAGACTGAACCGGGTAGGGCTGCGACTGAAAAAGGCGAAGTGCGTCTTCCTAGCTCCAGAGGTAGATTTCCTGGCGATGAGCGTAGCAGCAGACGGGATCAGACCTACTGCGTCCAAAACAGAAGAGATCCAGAGAGCACCCAGACCCCATAACACGACGGAGCTGCGTTCGTTCTTGGAGCTCCTGAACTATTTCGGTAACTTTCTTCCCAAATTGAGCACACTGTTAGTGCCACTACACGTGCTCCTGCGCAAAGGTCGTGAAAGGGTCTGGGGGGGCAGCCAGGAAAGGCCTTTTGATAAAGCACAAAATTTGTTATGCTCCAACAATCTGTTAATGCTATATGACCCATGTAAGAAACTCGTTTTAACGTGCGACGCGTCGTCCTATGTGGTCGGGTGTGTGTTGCAGCATGTTAATGCCAAGGGTCAGTTACAGCCAGTAGCTTATGCCTCCAGAAGCCTGTCGCAGGCAGAATGGGGCTACGGGATGGTAGAAAAGAAAGCGCTCGCATGTGTATATGTGGTAAAGAAAATGCACCAGTACCTGTTTGGCAGGAAATTTGAGCTGGAGACAGATCACAAACTCCTAACGTCCCTTTTGGCCGACAACAAGGCCATAAATGCAAATGCATCAGCCCGCATACAGAGGTGAGCACTCACATTACCCTCCTATGACTATAAAATTCGGCACAGACCGGGCACTGAAAACTGCGCCGATGCATTCAGCAGGCTCCCACTAGCTACCACCGAGGGGGCAACCGAGCATGTTGCTGAGATGGTCACGGCTTTGAAGCTTTCGAAAGCAAAGGCTCACCAGTGACAGCCCATCAGATTAAAGTCTGGACAAATAGAGACCCGCTACTGTCTTTAGTCAAGAAATGTGTCCTGAATGGGGACTGGGCAGCCACGTACGGGGCATGCCCTGAGGAATTCAAACCATTTCACAGGAGCAAGGATGAACTCTTGATTCAGGCCAATTGCCTACTATGGGGAAACCGAATAGTCATGCCCCAGATGGGCAGAGAGGTGTTCATCAGAGAACTCCACAATGAGCACCCGGGCATTGTCATGATGAAGGCAATTGGCAGATCACATGTTTGGTGGCCAGGGATAGATGCAGACCTGGAACTTTGTGTTCGCAGGTGCAACATGTGTGCCCAGCTGGGCAATGCGCCCAGGGAAGCCCCCCTTAGCTCCTGGTCCTGGCCCGCCAAACCATGGTCACGCATCCATGTGGACTACGCAGGTCCTTTCATGGGAAAAATGTTTTTGGTTGCAGTAGACGCCTACTCCAAATGGATCGAGTGTGACATTCTCAATTCAAGCACGTCCTCTGCCACGGTAGAAAGTCTATGGGCAATGTTTGCTGCTCATGGTCTACTGGACGTCTTGGTCTGCGACAATGGCCCATGCTTTACAAGCATTGAATTCCAGGACTTCATGGCAGTAAATGGTATCAACCATGTTAGAACGGCACCGTTCAAGCCGGCCTCAAACGGCCAGGCGGAACCAGCAGTGCAGATAATCAAACAGGTGATGCTCAGAATCCAAGTGGGTTCCCTACAAAGCCGCTTATCATGCCTCCTGTTGGCCTATAGATCCCGACCACACTCGCTCACAGGGGTCCCACCCGCAGAGCTGCTAATGAAAAAGACGCTCAAAACCAGGTTATCCCTTATACAACCCACCATGAAAGAAATTGTTGAGAGTAGGCGCCAGTCACAATGTGACTACCATGACGGGAATGCGAGGGCGCGATGTATTGATGTCAATGACCCTGTCTTTGTCCTCAACTATGCTGCAGGGCCTAAATGGCTCACAGGCACTGTGATTGCCAAAGAGGAGAATAGTATTCTGGTAGTTAAACTTACCAAAGGACAAATCTGTCGCAACATGTGGATCAAACAAAAAGGAGGTTCAGCAACCCCATAGAAGAAGCAGAAGAAGAACATGATGTAGAGTTCACTCCTCCACAGGTGACCGAACACCGGAACTAAGTGGAGGAGAGCCCAGTCACTGTGGGCAGTCCGGACAGGCCTGAGGCACCGTAAACAGCAGAAACTCAGGCCAGCGCCCACAACCAGAGCCCCAACTCAGGTGCTCTACAAGGGAGCGTAAACCACCAGAGAAACTTAACCTGTGATCCCAATAAGACTTTGGGGGGAAGTGATGTCATGTATTTAACTGTCATTGTAACCCATGTATAAACTGACCTAAGTTGTACACCGTGAGAACACTGACCACTAGGTGGTGAACTTGTGGGAGACACTCCTAACCTGGACTTTCAGGTATAAAAGGGGAAGCTCCACCCACCTTCATCACTTCAGTGCTGGAATAAAGGTTACTGGTTACAGAGTGACCTTCTCTCAAGTATGGGCCTTGTGTGCATTTATACTGTATAGTAAGGACATATTATATACAATTCAGGCATTCTGAGTACAGTTACAGTGTTAGTCATGTCATTCTGGGAGACCCTGAGCACAGACCAAGATTTTGCACATCTGTGCAGCAGATGTTCCAGTTACAAAAGGGATGTGAAAGGAAACAGACCAGCAGAGTGGAGGTGCCAGTCTTGGCTCGGTGGTGGTACTCTTGCTCCGTGTCAGATCGGCAGCGGTTCAAGGACCAGAGTCCTGAGCACACAATCTAATCAGGCCCTGAGGGAGCGCTGCACAGTCGGAGATGTTGTCGTTTGGATGAAATATTAAACTGAAGCTCTGGATTCCTGCTCAGGTGGATGTAAAAGTATCAATAGCGATATTGGAAGAAGAATGGGGAGTTCTTACGGTGTTCCAGACAACATTCTTCACCAAAACAGATTAACTTTATGGGACTTTCCATGTGCAAAGTTCTTACCAAACAATAGTGACTACACGTCACAGGTTGTTCATTCGATATGAAATGGTTCAGGACACCCTGACCACATAAATGGCATTACATAAATGAAAGTTCTTCAATGTTGTCAGCTGTGGCTCAGTGGGTAGCGCTCTCACCTCTGAGTTGGAAGGTTGTGGGTTCAAGTCCCACTCCAGAGACTTAAGCACACAAATCTAGGCTGACACTCCAGTGCAGTACTGAGGCAGTACTGTCGGAGGTGCCGTCTTTCAGTTGAGATATTAAACTGAGGCTCCGTCTGCCCTCTCAGGAGGATATAAAAGATCCCATGGCACAATTTCAACGAAGAGCAGGGGAATTTTCCCCGCTGTTATGCCCAATATTTATCCCTCAATCAACACAACAAATAAACAGATTATCTGGTCGTTATCACATTGCTGTTTGTGGGAGCTTTCTGTGTGCTAAATGGCTGCCTCGTTTCCTACTTTACAACAGTGACTACAATCCAAAAGTACTTCATTGGCTGTGAAAAGCTTTGGGACATCCAGTGGTCGTGAAAGGCGCTATATAAATGCAAGTCTTTCTTTGTTGAATAACTCCCCCTGGAGAACCATGACATCAGGAAAGATGGCTCCTTCCACAATGTTTGAATGTGGCTATCCAAATGGGAAGGAAACCTCTGATGGCTGGTCCGTTAATTTGTCTAACTAATTGGAACCGAGCAGATATAGTGTGTGATGTGCCTGTGCAGTTGAATTATCCCACCAAGCTGACACCACGTTACCAACTCAAGATAAGCTGTTTAAGTAGCGTCCTAATGGCCTCAATCTTTGGTTTCACTCTCCACAGATGCTGGCTGACCTGCTTTTTATTGCCACCATTTTCTGTTGTGCATCAAGAGTCAGTACGTCACAAGGACATATTAACTTACTGTACACAGGCAGGGTCTGAAGGAGAAATGGTCAGCTCGTAATGGTTAAACTTCAAACTCCCAAAAAAGGCTTTGTTTAACTATTCCAAAAGCAAAATACTGCAGATGCTGGAAATCTGGAATAAAACAAGAAAGTGCTGGAAGTAATCAGCAGGTCAGGCAGCATTTTTGGTGAGAGAAACGGAGTTAATGTTTCAGGTCAATGACCCGATGACTGGGGAATTAATAATGGAGAACAGGGAAATGGCAGAGAAGTTGAACAAATATCGGTCTTCACAGCAGAAATCACTAAAAACATCCCAATAGTGGATAATCAAGGGGCTATAGGTAAGGAGGAACAATCACTATCACTAATGAAATCGTACTTGGTAAAATAATGGGGCTAAAGGCGGACAAGTCCCCTGGGCCTGATGGCTTGCATCCTAGGGTCTTAAAAGAAGTGGCTTCGGAAATAGTGGATGCATTGGTTGTAATCTACCAAAACACCCTGGATTCTGGGGCGGTCCCAGCGGATTGGAAAACTGCAAACATAATGCCCCTTTTTAAAAAAGGAGGCAGAGAGAAAGCAGGAAATTATAGACCAGTTAGCCTAACATCTGTCGTTGGGAAAATGCTGGAGTCCAATATTAAGGAATGTAGCGAGACATTTGGAAAAGCATAATTCAATTGGCTAACTAACAGAAACAGAGACCTGGGGTCCTTGTGCATGAAACACAAAAAGTTACTATGCAGGTACAGCAAGTAATCAGAAAGGCAAATGGAGTGTTGGCCTTTATTGCAAGGGGGATAGAGTATAAAAGCAGAGAAGTCCTGCTACAACTGTACAGGGTATTGGCGAGGCCACACCTAGAGTACTGTGTACAGTTTTGGTCTCCGTATTTAAGGAAGGATATACTTGCATTGGAGGTTGTTCAGAGAATGTTCACTCGGTTGATTCCGGAGATGAGGGGGTTGACTTATGAGGATAGGTTGAGTAGGTTGGGCCTATACTCATTGGAGTTCAAAAGAATGAGAGGCGATCTTATCGAAACATATAAGATAATGAGGGGGCTCGACAAGGTGGATGTAGAGAGGATATTTTCACACATTGGGGAAATTAAAACTAGGGGACATAGTCTCAGAATAAGGAGCCACCAATTTAAAACTGAGATGAGGAGAAATTTATTTTCTATGAAGGTTGTAAATCTGTGGAATTCTCTGCCCCAGAGTGCTGGGGAGGCTGGGTCATTGAATATATTTAAGGCAGAGATAGACAGATTTCTGAGCGATAAGGGAGTCAAGGAATATGGGGAGCGGGCAGGGAAGTGGAGCTGATTCCATGATCAGATCAGCCATGATCTTATTGAATGGCGGAGCAGGCTCGAGGGGCCGAATGGCCTACTCCAATTCCATTTTTCTTATGCTCATGTTCTTACGACCCTTTATCAGAGTTATCAGGCCATAAATTGAGGCCTCTCTGGGTGTGTACGATGTGCGCAAGTGCCCAAAGAAGTCTTGCAAGTTCCAATTTTCAGCACACAATGTGCATGCGGCAAGAAACGGCATTTGCGTTTTGACAGAGCTCTGCATCCCGGGGAGAAGGATGTTTGCGGGGCAGAGATCGGGCTATTTGGCCAACTTTCGTCCAGCGAATGTCCTTCAATAGCTGATTATTGCATAGTTTACTTTTACCAGCATAAAAGTTTTAAAAGATAGAAAATTACATTTTATCACTAATTTTTGTGTTAAAAACCTCATCCATTAATGTAAGTTTATTTTAACCCGATTAAAACATATTTAAAAAAATTTCAAAAACATAAATTTTTGTTTAAAACATTTAATTACATTCAATTTCAATTAATTTTAACTATAAGAACATAAGAACATAAGAAATAGGAACAGGAGTAGGCCATACACCCCCTCGAGCCTGCTCCGCCATTTAATACGATCATGGCTGATCTGATCATGGACTCAGGTCCACTTCCCTGTCTGCTCCCCATAACCCCTTATCCCTTTATCAGTTAAGGAACTGTCTATCTCTGTCTTAAATTTATTCAATGTCCCAGCTTCCACAGCTCTCTGAGTCAGCGAATTCCACAGATTTACAATCCTCTGAGAGAAGAAATTCCTCCTCATCTCAGTTTTAAATGGGTGGGCCCTTATTCCAACATTATGCCCTCTAGTTCTAGTCTCCCCTATCAGTGTAAACATCCTCTCTGCATCTTGTCAAGCCCCCTCATAATCTTATACGTTTCGATAAGATCACCTCTCATTCTTCTGAATTCCAATGAGTAGAGGCCCAACCGACTCAACTTTCCTCATAGGTCAATCCCCTCATGCCAGGAATCAACCAAGTGAACCTTCTCTCAACTGCCTCCAAAGCAAGTATATCCTTTCGTAAATATAGAAACCAAAACTTTATGCAGTATTCCAGGTGTGGCCTCACCAATACCGTGTATAACTGTAGCAAGACTTCCCTGCTTTTATACTCCATCCCCTTTGCAATAAAGGCCAAGATTCCATTGGCCTTCCTGATCACTTGCTGTACCTGTATACTATCCTTTTGTGTTTCATGCACAAGTAGCCCCAGGTACTGCAGCACTTTGCAATCTTTCTCCATTTAAATCATAACTTGTTCTTTGATTTTTGCTTCCAAAGTGCATAACCTCACACTTTCCAACATTATATTCCATCTGCCAAAGTTTTGCCCACGCACTTAGCTCTTTTGCAGATTTTTTGTGTCCTCCTCACACATTGCTTTTCCTCCCACCTTTGTATCGTCACTCGATCCCTTCTTCTATTATAAGAACATAAGAAATAGGAACAGAAGTAGACCATACATTCCCTCGAGCCTGCTCCTCCATTCAATATGATCATGGCTGATCCGATCATGGACTCAGCTCCACTTCCCCACCCGCTCCCCATAACCCCTTATCCCCTTATCGTTTAAGAAACTGTCTATTTCTGTCTTAAATTTATTCAATGTCCCAGCTTCCACAGCTCTCTGAGGCAGTGAATTCCACAGATTTACAACCCTCTGAGAGAAGAAATTCCTCCTCATCTCTGTTTTAAATGGGCGGCCCCTTATTCTAAGATCATGCCCTCTAGTTCTAGTCTCCCCCGTCAGTGGAAACATCCTCTCTGCATCCACCTTGTTAAGCCCCCTCATAATCTTATACATTTCGATAAGATCACCTCTCTTTCTTCTGAATTCCAATGAGTAGAGGCCCAACCGACTCAACCTTTCCTCATAAGTCAACCCCCTCATCCTCGGAATCAATCTTGTGAACCTTCTCTCAACTGCCTCCAAAGCACGTATATCCTTTCGTAAATTCGCTGCAGGACTGGTTTCGCTGGGTGTCTACCTGAGTAATAAATTAGCACAGAGTGCTGAGCAAAATCTTGCCACGGTGTACATAACATGAGTATCCCCCCAGCAGTGTGGGCTGCACTTGCACCAGAACAATGGGCAATGGGAGATCACATCCATGTGTTACCATTAATAGCAAGGAATAGATTCTGCAAATTAATGTATATGTCAAAAATATGTTTCGATGAGGAAAGTAGTTAACCTCCTCATTTAACCTTTATGGTTATATTCATTTGTTCCTGCCTGAGGAATGCTGCAGAGGCCTTCAATGAAATACCATTTGTAAGGCCTTATAGCAGTTACTGAGCTGCCAATTTTATTATCAGCATGGGGTCAATTAAGGGTAGTGTTATCGATGTTAAACTCCATAGGGTGCTAAGGTTCATTGGATTATGAGTCACATGACTCTATTAGTGGGCTCCACACATTTATCTTTATTAACATATTGAGAACGGTCTTTTCCAACTACAAGCTTGATTTCGAATAAATATCTGTGCTGAAACGTACTGGTATTCACAAATTGGGGTTGCAGAGATTCAGCACGAGTTGTTAAGGATACTAAAGGATACCATTGCTTTTTAAAAATAACATGATATGGCAAACTTATGAAATATCGGAACAAAGGAAAGTATTGTCCCAGAAACAATCCCGACTGTGGTCTATCTCGCAAGCCCGAGTGTTTGGGAAATATCGTATCCTACGACTCCTCTCATACTCCTCTCTCAAGCTAATTATTGAATGCTTTCTTGAATTTGTTGATTTGCCTTATTGCTTCCCTTGGCTCTCCACTCCATACACTCATCGCCCTCTTTGTAAAGTAATTACAATGAAGTTGTCTTTTCAATCTCCCCTTCCAAATGTGGGAGATTTATCAATAATACTGACATACCTTCCTTCAATAATGGTATATTAGATACTTATAAGGAGCAAGCCTTTCCCTCTGAGTCAGAAGGTGCAGGATTGGATTCCCACACCAGACTGTCCCGGCAAATGGTAACCAGGGCTCTGGCTTTGAATTCTGGGTTGAGAGCCAGTGGGATACTGATGACCGGTGGGTGTGGGAGCTCATAATTCTCTCCTGCTGTATAAGTCAGCTGTGGCTCAGTGGGTAGTCTTTAACCCAAAAAATCTAGGCTGTCATTCCAGTGCAGTGCTGAGGGAGTGCTACACTCTCGGAGGTGTGGTCTTTTAGATGAGGCATTAAACCGAGGCCCCCGTCTGCTCTCTCAGGTGGATGTAAAACATCCCATGGCACTATTTTGAAGAAGAGCAGGGAAGTTATCCCTGGTGTCTCGTCCAATATTTATCCCTCAATCAACATAACAAAAAACAGAAATCAGATCATTATCACATTGCTGTTTGTTGGAGCTCACTGTGCACACATTGCTGCCATGTTTCCTACATTACAACAGTGACTACATTCCAAAAGTACTTCATTGGCTGTAAAACGCTTTGAGATGTCCAGTGGTCGTGAAAGGTGCAATATAAATGTAAGTCTTTCTTTCTTTTACTTTTAACCATGCTATGGTGCGGAATGAAGGTGGTTACAGCCATGGGAGGAGCATTCACGATATGGCTGCCAGATTTAATCAGTGTGTGAATCCTTCCACTATGCACTGTTCTCCAACACTAACAACCAGAACTTGTATTTATATAGCACCTTTAATGTAGTGAAACATCCCAAAGTGTATTCTTCTCAGGAGTGTTATGAGATAAGAAATTTGACACCGAGGAGAAGAGTGTGAAGATATGACAAGAACAACATATAATAAAACAGATACGACCAAAAATGTTAATTAAGTCAGCCACAAGAAATTGATCAAACTATTCTTAATCATTATTAACTGAGTTAGTGCACTGAATTCCTCAAAAATTCTTTCAAATGCGCTTCACACTATCAGATATAAATGGTGAATCAACTTTGCATTGTAAGTAGTTCATTACAATTAGTCAAATTGGAGGAAATTAAAGACCCCAAAAATCTATCCCTCAGGATGCTACATATTTAATAACATGATATCATATCTTGGAGATAATTGTGAATTTGGATGTCTTGGTCCTTTTCAGTAAGCACGTGACCTTGCAGATAAATTATTTACGACAGACAATGTGAAACTACAAAAGGAATTCAGTCTCTACTTGAAGCTTACTGGATGTGTTGAAGATTTACATCATCTGTTCGGCCCGACACTCTGCCATGCCCAGCTCACTTGTAAATGCAGCTGGAAAAACTGTTGCGTTTCATGATATGATGGATGTCGAGGGGGGGACTCTTGGATTCTGGGCTATGATTCTGCCAATGGTCTGTGAGCAGCTAGTAGCAATAGGCTGCTTCATTGCTCAAAGCACAAACACTTCACTGCTTTTGCAATGAGTATGATAATGAATGGGCAAAGAATGAAGTCGGTTGTGTGATATGCTTTCTCTGGATGATTTATCTCTTAAAGCCAGATGCAGATTTAATTGGATTTGTAGAAACAGTCGTAGAAGATCATTAGTTTTGGTTTTATACCGAGTGGATGAGAGTTCTTTGACATTGTGAGGTATCTCACTAAATGACACCCACGAGAGCTGGATCAAACTGAATACACCTTAAAGCTTTGCAGAACATTTTCAGAGATTAAACAATTGCATAATACCCTCTGACAGGCCAACATTTCATCATTGCGCGCTAAATCTAAATGCACTTGCTTTACACATAGCCCTTGTTTAACTCACAGATAGTGCATAGTTAAAGTAATTCTTAACAGCTCCCTGCCATGTTAAGTCACAGACAATGAAATCACTCCAAACTACCAGAGTCTGGTCTCAATAAAAGTGACCATGAAGCTGTCGGTGTGTTGTCAAGACCCAACCGGCTCACTTATGTTCTTTCGGGATATACAAGATTTTTCAGAGTTCTTGGACAAGACATAAAAATAGGCAGCAACTAGTGATGTTCAAATAATAGATCAGGAGTTTATTAAATTCCCAGTGTGATATACTTAACAACAGGCAATAGTTTGACGAGTTGCTCACAGCCTTGGTCTCTGGAGCCTCTCGGACACAGGTTACGTTACGTCGTCTGAAAACATAGAAACATAGAAACATAGAAAATAGGTGCAGGAGTAGGCCATTTGGCCCTTCGAGCCTGCACCACCATTCAATAAGATCATGGCTGATCATTCATTCAGTACCTCTTTCCTGCTTTCTCTCCATACCCTGGATCCCTTTAGCCATAAGGGCCCTATCTAACTCCCTGTTGAATATATCCAATGAACTGGCATCAACAACGGGGTTTCTCCTCATCTCAGTCCTAAATGACCAGCCCCTTATCCTAAGACTGTGTCCCCTGGTTCTGGACTTCCCCAACATCGGGAACATTCTTCCTGCATCTAACCTGCGTCCCATCAGAATCTTATATGTTTCTATGAGATCCCCTCTCATCCTTCTAAACTCCATAGTATAAAGGCCCAGTTGATCCAGTCTCTCCGCATATGTCAGTCCAGCCATCCCTGGAATCAATCTGGTGAACCTTCGCTGCACTCCCTCAATAGCAAGAGCGTCCTTCCTCGGATTAGGAAACCAAAACTGAACACAATATTTCAGGTGGGGCCTCACCAAAGCCCTGTACAACTGCAGTAAGACTTCGCTGCTCCTATACTCAAATCCCCTAGCTATGAAGGCCAACATACCATTTGCCTTCTTCACCGCCTGCTGTACCTGCATGCCAACCTTCAATGACTGATAAACCATGACACCCAGGTCTCGCTGCACCTCCCCTTTTCCTAATCTGCCGCCATTCAGATAATATTCTGCCTTCGTGTTTTTGCCCCCAAAGTGCATAACCTCACATTTATCCACATTGTACTGCATCTGACATGCACTTGCCCACTCACCTAACCTGTCCAAGTCACCCTGCAGCCTTTTAGCGTCCTCCTCACAGCTCACACCGCCACCCAGTTTAGTGTCATCTGCAAATTTGGAGATATTACACTCAATTTCTTCATCTAAATCATTAATATATATTGTGAAGAGCTGGGGTCCCAGCACTGAGCCCTGCGGCACTCCACTAGTCACTGCCTGCCATTCTGAAAAGTCACTGCCTGCCTTTCTGAAAAGTCTGTTCTCTCGCTCTTGGGTGTTTGCGGAGTCTGTGTGAAGGTCCCCGATGGGTGCCAGGTTTTTAACTTTTATCTTGCTTGTTTGATTAAATTAATGTCCACACATGGGGCTCAATTTTCCCCAAGCCCATTTTCTGGCATATTGCCAGAGTTACGGCAGGTTTTCTAGGCCAGAGATGCGCCAGAAATAATTTTCCAAAGTTTCCCCGATGAAAAATTGGAATTTGGCACTGTGCAGCTTGTCCCTTCACCTCGGGGGGGTGGAGCCGTACCTTCTGCGCCTGCGCGAAAAAAAAAGTTATGTTGTTGACGTCATTCCAATGAACGCGCATGCGCAGTACAGCTCAGATTTGGCAATCGGCCATTGATGAAGAGCCAGTTGTGTGTGTGTGAGAACATTGAGTGCTGTGTGAGAGCATTGGGAAAATCGCAGCTGCAGCAATACAAGATGTAATGCGGTGCAAGGATCAATAATTTCTTACAGGAAGAAGTGAACGCACTAGTTACTGTAAGTGAGAACAGATGGCAGGAGCTGGACACCAGCAGAGGTCACATAAACGTTCACATAAAGTCATCAATTATGAGCCAGAATGCTTTTGTGAAACTGTTGGGCAACAAGGCACAAAGGCCCAAACTGAGCCCGATTCAGACAAAGCTGTGCGCCTATACCAAAGAGCTCATACCAGTCATTGGCAGTGTGGCAGTTAAGGTATCGTACGATGGAGCTGTGCATGATTTATTACTGTGGATTGTACCAGGCGATGGCCCAATGCTATTCGGCAGAAGCTGGCTGGGAAAGATACGATGGAACTGGGACTACATCAAAGCACTATCTTCAGTGGATGATGCCTTGTGCGCCCAAGTGCTGAGCAAGTTTCCGTCGTTATTTGAACCAAGCATCGGCAACTTCACAGGCGCCAAGGTGCAGATCCATCAAGGCCCGTTCATCACAAGGCTCGAGCGATTCCATATATGATGAGGGAGAAAGTCGAAATCGAACTGCACAGATTTCAACGAGAGGGAATCATATCGCCAGTCGAGTTCAATGAGTGGGCCAGTCCGATTGTTCTGGTGTTGAAAAGCGATGGCACGGTCAGAATTTGCGGAGACTACAAGGTAACGATCAACCGAGTCTCGTTACAAGACCAATACCTGCTACCCAAGGTGGATGACCTGTTCGCAACGTTAGCAGGGGGGAAGTCGTTCACCAAGTTGGACCTAACCTCTGCCTACATGACACAGGAGCTGGCTGAATCTTCGAAAAGATTGACGTGCATCAACACGCACAAAGGATTGTTTATATACCACAGGTGCCCTTTTGGGATTCGCTTGGCTGCTGCCATCTTCCAGAAGAAAATAGAGAGTCTGCTGAAATCGGTTCCGCGCACCGTTGTGTTTCAAGACGACATCCTAATCACCGGTTGTGACACCACCGAGCACCTGCGCAACCTGGAAGAGGTTCTAAGTCAACTAGACAGAGTGGGACTCAGGCTGAAACGCTCCAAGTATGTTTTCCTGGCACCAGAGGTCGAATTTTATTGGAGAAAGATTGCAGCAGATGGCAGCAGACCCACGGACTCAAAGACAGAGGCCATCAAGAATGCACCCAGACCACAGAATGTGACGGAACTGTGTTCGTTCCTGGGACCCCTCAACTACTTTGGTAACTTTCTACCCGGGTGAAGCATTTTGCTGGAACCATTGCACATGTTGCTACGTAAGGGTGATGAATGGGTTTGGGGTAAATCTCAAGAGACAACCCTTGAGAAGGCCAGAAACCTCTTTTGTTCTAACAAGTTACTTGTAATGTATGACCCGTGTAAACAATTAGTGCTAGCTTGTGATGCATCTTCGTACGGGGTCGGCTGTGTGTTACAGAAAACCAATGTATCGGGCAAACTTCAACCGGTTGCATATGTATCTAAGGCTGAAACAGCCTACAGTATGGTCGAGAAAGAGATGTTACCATGTATATATGGGGTAAAGAAAATGCACCAATACCTATTTGGACCTCGGTTTGAGCTTGAAACCGACCACAAACTGCTCATTTTGCTGTTTTCAGAAAGCAAAGGTATAAACACCAGTGCTTCATCCCGCATCCAAAGATGGGCACTAACATTGTCCGTCTATGACTATGTTATCTGCCACAGACCAGGCACGGAGAACTGTGCTGATGCCCTCAATCAGCTACCATTGCCCATTACCGGGGTGGAAATGGCGCAGCCCGCAGACTTGTTTCTGGTCATGGATGCTTTTGAGAGCGAGGGGTCACCCGTCAATTCTCGCCAGATCAGGACCTGGACCAGCCAGGATCCTGTGCTATCACTTGTAAAAAGTTGCGTCCTCAATGGGAGCTGGTCGGCCGATCCCGGGGAGATGCAAGATGAAATTAAGCCGTTTCACCGAAGCAAAGATGAAATGTCCATCCAGTAGGATTGTCTCATGGGGTAATCATGTGGTTTTGCCAAAAAAAGGCAGGGAAACATTTACACGCGGCCTACACAGTACCCAGTCAGGCATATTCATGATGAAGGCTATCGCCAGGTCGCATGTTTGGTGGCCCGGCATTGACTCGGACTTAGAGTCATGCGTACACCAGTGCAACACGTGCTCACAACTGAGCAATGCACCAAAGGGAGGCTCCATTAAGTCTGTGGTCATGGCCCTCCAAACCGTGGTCCAGGATCCACGTAGATTTTGCTGGCCCCTTTCTTGGAAAGATGTTTTTAGTTGAAGTGGACGCTTATTCTAAATGGATTGAATGCGTAATAATGTCATCCAGCACATCCACTGCCACCATTGAAAGTCTCTGGGCTATGTTCGCCATCCATGGCTTGCCCAACGTCCTTGTCAGTGACAATTGACTGTGTTTCACCAGCTCGGAATTCAACGATTTTATGACCTGCAATGGCATCAAGCATGTCAGATCTGCCCCGTTTAAGCACGCATCCAACAGTCAAGCGGAACGGGCAGTCCAAACTATCAAGCAGAGCTTGAAACGCGTGACAGAAGACTCCTTGCAGACCCGCTTATCTCAGGGTCTGCTCAGCTACTGGACGCGACCCCATTCGCTCACTGGGGTTCCTCCTGCAGAATTGTTAATGAAGAGAGCACTCAAAACCAGGCTCTCCCTGGTCCACCTGGATCTAAATGATTATGTGGAAACCTGGTGTCACCGGCAAAACATGTACCACGATCGCGCGGCTGTATCGCGTGACATTGATGTTAACAACCCTGTGTTTGTCCTGAATTACAGTCCTATATGAGTTGCTTGTACTGTCTTGGCCAAGGAGGGGAATAGAATGTTTATAGTCAAACTGTTGCATGGACAAACGTGCAGAAAGCATTTGGGTCAGACCAAACTGCGGTTCACCGACAACCAGGATCAACCTGAAGAAAACATCACCATCATCGTTCCACCAATATACACCCACCAGCAATCAACCTCGCTGTCAATCAAGAGGATGAACCCACCATTCTCAAGAGTCCAGTCAAACCAGCCACGCTGCAGTGCAGCAATGGTCCGATCAACTCCCCCATGCCAGAGTTTGAACTCCAACGATCAACCAGGGAGCGTAGGGCCCTAGATCATCTCAGCTTGTAAATAATTTGTATCAAAGACTTTGGGGGGGGAGTGATGTTATATATGTAAACATTGTAACTGTGTAAGACTTGTCACCAGAGGGAGCAACTGTTGGATGCCCGAGGATCACCTGCTCACCTCGTGCAAGGGAGTATAGGAGGTTGTCTGTCATGCTGCTTATGCACTCTGGAGTTGCATTGAAGTTGTATTAAGGTCACATCAGTTCTAGCTCACAGTACTCAGTCTTGTGGGGTTCTTCCATACTTAACACTAACCATTTGACTGTTCTGTTATATTTTGTAGAACTTGAGGTCAACCCTGACAATGCAGAATAAGATTCAGACGCAGACGAGCCTGAAGAGGAGAACATCTTCCAATCCCACCCTCCAGACCAAGAACATGGGGGGGAGGGAGGGGATGGAGCTGTATGAAGCTCCCATTGTTGTACTTAATATGGGGGATGTGCCGCTCATGGAAGTGACTGCTCCTTTTGTGAATAGTGGCTTGAATGTTCCACGGTTTCACACCTTCTGAGGTTGCGGATCCCAGTGGTGTGGTGCAGCGAGGCACTCTCTGGGCCCCACCATCCCAGGCTGCAGGTTCCAGTGGGATGCGGCAAGCCACACGTGTGGGGAGGAGGGGAAGAAGAGCTCGACCGCGCTCTCCTGAGGTACAGGATCTAACAGATGCGGTTCAGATGATGTCATTGAATGCGGAGAGCATTGCCGTTACCTGATCACTCCTGGACACCATCAGTGAGGTGATTGATGAGGTAGCGGGACTGTCGGGAGAAGTAACAGCAATGACAAAAGAAATGCGAACGATATCCGGGACCATCAGTGAGGGAATAGTGGCCATGAGGAAGGGAATGTCAGAGGTAGTGCAAACCACGTCACTGACCATGAGGGAGGGAATGTTGCAGGTCATTGAGACGCTGTCAGGGCGCATGAGGGACGGCATGTTGGAGATAGCTACTGCAATAAGAGAACACATGCAGACCCCGTGGCCATTGACAGAATTAACTGCCACTCCCACTCCAATCCCCACACCAGCCCTCCAACTTGCTGCCTGACGCTGACACCCCTCCCCATCCCCCATAACCCCCACCCCTCAAGAGGTGCGCAGTACCCGAGATGTTAGAAAGAATAAGCTTGGTACCAAGCCCAGAAACACTGCGTCACCGCCTGCGGGCAGGGGTGGTTGAGAGTCCAAGACCAAGCACAGCGGGCGGTCTTAGATTAAGGGGGATGAGAGATGGGTGCAGCCTTTCTTTGCTGCTGTTGTTATTGTTATTATTATTGTTACTGTTGTAACTGTTCTCAAATTAAAAGTTGTAAGTTATGTAAATTTACAAGTTTAATAACTGAACTTAAAGTTTTTAAGTGATCTTAAAGAGTGATCTTAAAGTGAAGTTTGATACCAGAATAATTTTATTAAAGTTAAGTTACTGTAAATTTCTGAATAAAATATATTTTACATTAAAACTGAACTATGTTCCTTTAACATTACAGAACAGTTCCAAACATTAAACCTGTCCATGTGGAATAGCTGTCGCTGAACCCTCAGGTTCTCCTCTCTCCTCCCTACCGCCCCCCCAACCCTCCCCCACCCCGCGTCTTGTGACCTCTCTCTCCCTCTCCTTCCCTGGGCTCCAAGCCTCGCTCTCTCTCTCTCCCTCCTCTCCTCTTTTCCCCCACCCCGCCATGGCTTGTTTTGTAGCTGAACCCCAAGCCCCTGTGTCCGGGCGTGGGGCCGATTCTGCCGGCCAAACCTACAACCCTCCCGCCCTGCTTCAAGATGTTCGCTGGTGGCGTGTGAGTGAGTAAAAACATGAGAAAACTTGTGAAATCCAACAAATTTACACTTCTATGTTCAAAAAAATGTTGAACTTTATTATTGATTTTGACAGTGTTCTTTACTCACTCCAACATCTTCGATTTAAAAACAATGGCGCCTTTCAGCGCCGATTTGTGAATGGGCGCTGGTTTCTTAACTCACCAGAAGGTTTTTCGGGAGTGGCCAGATATACCGACCTAAGAGAAAAAAATGTTGGCCAAACTGCGAACAATTGAGAAAACCGGCTCAGACATGAGGGGACGCCCCCTCTGAGGTGAAAAAAACTGGCCTAGAAAAATCGTAACTAAGTCCGTTACGCTGGCGCAGATCGCAGGGGGAAAGTTTGAAAAAAAAATACATCAAAAATTTGACTCGTTATGCCAAAAAGCAGCCTACTCCAAAAAAAACGGTGCAAGTCATTGGGGAAAATTGAGCCCATGGCCTTTAACAAACTCACATCATCCTGGCTGCCTTTGCAGTTTCATTTTAAGCAAACCTCAGTATTTCATGTACAGGTTACTGCAGGTCATTCAGAATCTTAGAAGTTGGTTATAGATACTTGGTTAATGGGAAGTTTAATGTTCTATGCTTACACTTTTATACGTATTATTACTATAAAAAACATCTAAGTACTAGCCTTTTGCATAGTTGTTATATGCTGTTCTTAAATGTGACTCCAGGCCCATACCAATGCGGTTGATTCTTAAATGCCCTCTAATATAGCCTAGCGAACCACTCAGTTGTTTCAGAGATAGACAAAAATAGACAGTTTTTTAACCAATAAGGGATAAAGGGTTATGGGGAGTGGGCGGAGAAGTGGAGCTGAGTCCATGATCGGATCAGCCATGATCTTATTGAATGGCGGAGCAGGCTCGAGGGGCCAAATGGCCTACTCCTGCTCCTATTTCTTATGTTCTTATGTAAACCTTAACTAGTGGGTCAAGAAGAAGGCCCACCACCGCCTTCTCAGGACAACGAGGCGATGGGCAATAAATGCCGGCCTTTCCATCAACACCCACATCCTGAGAGTGAATAAAAAAATAAAAAATAAATGGAAATGAAAAAGAAATGATCCAGAAACATTACCGTGAGGCATTAACAATCACACTGATCTGAAATTCCTCTCTGCCATTTAGTGGAAGTATGAGCCCATTTAAAAGGCATGGGTTAGTGTTGCTACCAAAATGAGAGGAATTGCGAATAGCCTCATTAATTGTCCACATGTTAAGAACCCACTCACTCAGCCCAAGAAGTAGGTTTTAGTTGCGTTCTTCAGTTCTTAATCATTAATCAATCACAAATCTATAATAATCGAATCTGAGATAAGGGATTTATTAAGCTTGAATGTAGATTTGATGATTAACAATTTTTCAGCCTCTCATGGATTCAAACTAACCCATTACATCTCTTTTAAAAATGCCTTGTTAAAAGAAAAGTTAATGAAGAAAACTCAGCAGCCGGGCCACTGCTTCTTCAGACCTGTTTGGGCAGATATCCGGTGGCTGGGCTGTAACCCAGGCCCCAGAGGTAGAATAGTCTGGTCTCAAACTGCTGTTGCTGGGGAAAGGTGTAAGACTACAGCACTTTTTCCCTTCACATTCTCTGCCAATAACTGTGCTTGCAAACTGCTCCAAGATGGCTCGACCAATTTTTAATGACCCAAAATGCTGTACGAAAATCCAAATACTTTCTCATGAGTTTTAACACTTCACAGCTGCAAAACACTTGTCTGAGAACTGTGGTAAAAGACTGTCCAGGAGATAAGAGAATGAAAGACCTATTCATCGTGAGAGAGTGTCCTTTGTTTTAAACCTAGACAATGACATATACGGTGGGCAGACATCCAGAAAAACAATATAAAATGGCTGTAATAGATGCGGTCAAGGGCTGCAGTCAGGAGTTTGGTAACCCAGTCAGTTACAAAGAGAAAGGGGGTTCATTTTTGATCATTGACCACAGCTAGAATTAACCCTGTGTGCGAGTCTTTGCTTTCTATTAATCACTTAGGGAATAGGCAATTTTAACTGTTATAAGATATTTTAATGTAATAGGTTGGTGCGGTCTAATAATTAGAAATGATTGTGCATTTGATGCTAATGTAGATTCCTTGCATTTGTTTTGATTATTCCAAGTAAAGATCGCCCCTGGGTAGGGGTGAGTGAAGAAACACTCTGTGTCTGTGTCATTCTGTCTCACAAGTCCCAACTCTAAAAGTGTAGAGTCAAGACATAGAAACATAGAAACATAGAAAATAGGTGCAGGAGTAGGCCATTCGGCCCTTCGAGCCTGCACCATCATTCAATAAGATCATGGCTGATCATTCACCTCAGTACCCCTTTCCTGCTTATATCTTATGGGCTAAAACCTGTTCTTATAAAAGAAAAGTCTTACAAAGGGGGTTTGAGGCCCACCTTGCCACCACCTGTGAACAGTTTAAGTCTCCTCACACTTGGGTCCCCCCCTCCCCCGCAGCGCTGCCTCCAACACTGGAACGTTTTCCTTGTGTCTTGGTAACCACAATGGGAAACTGTATGTAGAGGGACAGTAGTGCAGTGGTTATGTTACAGGATTAGTAATCCAGAGGTCTGCACTAGAAATACAAAAAGCGTGAGTTTAAATCCCACCACGGCAATTTGCAAATTTGAATGCAGTTTAAAAAAAAAATCTGATTAAAATAAAAAGGTTTGTCAGAAAAAACCCAACTGGTTCACTCGTGTCCTTTAGGGATGGGACACCTGTAGTCCTTAACCAGTCTGGCCTATAATGTGACTCCTGACCCACAACAA
Source organism: Pristiophorus japonicus (assembly GCF_044704955.1). Classification (NCBI taxonomy): domain Eukaryota; kingdom Metazoa; phylum Chordata; class Chondrichthyes; family Pristiophoridae; genus Pristiophorus; species Pristiophorus japonicus. The sequence continues at coordinate 122,027,980 of NC_091982.1, forward strand.
CATGGTTGACTCTCAGCTGACCTCTGGAAGCTGAGTTATATCAGAAAACCTTCTGAGGGCAGCTGGGGACATGCCGTGAATGCTCACTCCCAAGAATGAGTAAAACAGCAGTCAAGGTACAGTCTGACCAGAGCTTCTACCCATTGATCTGGGCTTCCTCTGCCATTTTATGAAAAGAAAGAACTTGCATTTTATATAGCACCTTTCACCACCGCTGGACGTCTCAAAGCGCTTTACAGCCAATGAAGTACTTTTGGAGTGTAGTCTTGAAGTGTCATAACCTGCAGGGCTATGGACCGAGAGCTGGAAAGTGGGATTAGGCTGGATAGCTTTTTGTCGGCCATCGCAGACACGATGGGCTGAAATGGCCTCCTTCCGTGCTGTAAATTTTTATGATTCTATGACTTTGGCTATTATTTCTACATTATATTGGTTTGGTTGATTGGTGCTCTGCATCGGTTAGATGTGTTTAGCGGAGTGGCTACTAAAGTTCCTAGGGGCAGAAATTGTTGGCATTACCGCCCACTGCTGCCAACTGTCGCTGAGATCCGCCAACATATCTCTCCGGGTTGCGCCCTGTGCCAGTTTGTACTCGGGCTGGAGCGTGCGGGAGGGGAGAGCCACCGAGAACCGCCCGCTGACGTCAGCAGATGGCCGAGTAGCGCAAGTGAGCTCCCGCCCACCAAGATGCCAGGTTCGTGTGGGCGGGAGTGAGTCGGTGCCAATAGGGGGTAGGACCACCGTGAGAAGACTGGTCTAACACCCACGGTAAGTTGAAAAAAACTGGAAAAAAACGATTAGTGAACCTTTTAATAATTTTTTTTTCACAACGACTTACCTTAATGGTAACCCTGAAGGTCTTCCAGGTAATTTTTATTTTTTTACAGTCATTTTTATTTGAACTTCTTCGACCCTCCATGGGCCCAACTCCATCCTCGGTAGCAGTTCGGCAGCAGGAGCCTTTGCTGCCAAGACTGGGAGCTCCCGCACGCTCCCGCTCGCTCCCATCCAGTTTGACGGTGTACGTCGTTCTTTTGCCGCCAGCCCAACTATTCAAAGATTTTTCATCAATTTCCCACCCAAAGTGCGTGTCTGTGTGCGTATCTGTGTGTGTGCCTGTGTGTGTGTGTGTGTGTCTGTGTGTGTCTGTGTGTGTATGTGTGTGTATCTGTGCGTGTATCTAAATGTGTGTATCTGTGTGTATTTCTGTGTGTGTCCGTGTGTGTATCTGTGTGTGTATGTGTGTATCTGTGTGTGTCTGTGTGCGCCTGTGTGTGTATCTGTGTGTGTATCTGTGTGTATCTGTGTGTGTATCTGTGTGTGTCTGTGTATGTCTGTGTGTGTATCTGTGTGTGAAATCTGTGTGTATCTGTGTATGTGTCTGTGTGTGTATCTGTGTGTGTCTGTGTGTGCGTCTGCGTGTGTATCTGTGCGTGTCTTTATCTGTGTCTGTGTGTATCTGTGTGTCTGTGTGTGTCTGCATAAACAATTACTACGATTAATGGGATATTCCTTCGAAATTCAAATGTACAGGCTGTCTCCTCTCTCTTGCTCTCTCGCTCTCTCTCTCTCTCTCTCCCCACCGCCCCCCTTCCTCATCTGCGCATGCGCAGGTGACCCCTGACCTCTGAATCACGGTAAAAAGGTAAGTTAAAAAAAAAGAAATTGCGCAGAGGGCCGTTGTCAGCGACGCCAGCATTACAGGAGGAAAAAGACCGCTACCGTCCAATCTCTACCGCCCAATCTATACCACTACCACTGGGGGAAAAAAGCCAAAACTAGTGGCTTTGGTTCTTAGCGGTATTCCGGCGGTTCTAAAAAGTCAAACAGCATTAACCGCTGGAATACCACCGAGATATGAGCGGTGGCGGTAACATTGGAAACTCTAGCCAATAGGAACAGGAGCAGGCGATTCAGCCCCTCAAGCCTGTTCCATCATTCAATTAGATTGTGGCTGATCTGTATCTTAACTCTACCCACCTGCCTTTGCTCCATATTCCGAGATACTTTTAACAAACAACTATCAAACTAAGTCTTCAAAGCTCCACCTGGTCCCCGACATCCACAGCCTTTAGGGGGAGAGACTTTCGGATTTCTCCTACCCTAAATGATCCAGCTCCAGTTTTAAGATTATTTCCCCTTGCTCTTGATTCCCCCACCATTGAATCCTTTATATCTACCCCATTGAATCCTTTTAACATCTGAAACACCTCGATCAGATCACCCCTCAATCTTCTATACGTAAGGACATACAAGCCAAGTTTATGTCACCTGTCCTCATAAATTAAACCTCCAAACCCCAGTATCATTGTGGTGAATCTGCACTAAACCCCTTCCACGGCCAATATATCTTTCAAGAGATGTGGTGCCCATAACCTGAATGCAGTATGTTTTCTTTGGAACAGAGGAGGCTGAGGGCAGACCTTATTGAGGTGTAAAACATTATGAGGGACCTAGATAGAGCAGATAGGAAAGACTTATTTCCCTTAGCAGAAGGGTTAATAGATTTAAAATAATTGTTAGTAGGTTTAGAGGGGATTTTAAAGGGGAAATGTTTTCACCCAGAGGGTGGTGGGGGTCTGGAACTCACTGCCTGAAAGGGTGGTAGAGGCAGAAACCCTCACCACATTTAAAAAGTATTTGGATGTGCACTTGAAGTGCCGTAACCTACAGGGCTACGGACTTCGAGCTGGAAAGTGGGATTAGGCTGGATAGCTCGTGGTTGGCCGGAGCGGACACGATGGGCCGAAATGGCCTCCTTCTGTGCTGTAAATTTCTATGATTCTATGATTCTGTGCTCCATATGAGGTCTGACCAAGACTCTACTTCAGATGGCAGTTGAGCAATTGGTGCAGTGCTGGTGTTGGACTGGAGTCACATACACACCAGACTCGGGTATGGACGGTAGGTTTCCTTCCATGAAGGGCATCAGTGAACCAGTCGGGGTTTTTATGACAATTCAACATTTAAATGGGCACTGTTATTGATACTATCTTTTTATTTACAGATTTGATTTAACAGAATTCAATTCCTCAAAGGGTTGTGGTAGGGATTTGACCTCTCAGTCTGCTGGATTACTCGCCCAGCAACATAGCCACCACACCGGTGTACCTCTGACATCGAGAGTGCCGGCAAACCAGTCTCCTGAAACCATTATGCATTTATTGATAAATGTTCACATGTTATTGTGTGTTCTGCTGTTTGACAACACAGTGTGAATGTCCAGGAATACCTCAAACGCCTGATTTCACATTTCACATTGTGCCCCATGGAATCCACTTGAATAAAATGTGGAAGTCTGGCTGTAGATACGAACACCGAAACCAGAACAACCTTTTGAATTTCATCCCATTAATTTTAATTAAAAGATTTGAATAAGGACCGACTTAAGTCTATATTATAAATGCCAACCAATTATAAAGTTATGATTATAATGTATTCCATTGGGATTTGAGTAGCCATGTCTCCCTCTTTGCCTGCTTGATAACCTGTTCAGCTTCTCTTAAATCCCGTTATCTTCCCCATTCCTTTGAAATGAGCTGCAATTTTTCGACTGTTAAAATGGCCTAGTAGCAGTTTAAATGAAACTCCAAATATTGGCCCATACTTTCTTCTCTGTTGCAAGTGTTGGATCCTCAGTAAAGGAAAAACAAATAGCATTTCTATAGCCCCTTTCACAGTCTCAGGACGTGCCAATGCGCTTTACAGCCAATGAAGTACTTTTGAAGTGTAGTCACTATTGTAATCTTCTTAGACAGTCCCTCGGAGTTGAGGATGATTTGCTCCCACACTAGCATGAGTTCTTAGGTGACTGATGAGACCAATGTGGGACCTACAGTCTCTGTCACAGGTGGGGCAGATGGTGGTTGGAGGGACGGGTGGGTGGGGTGCTTGGGTTGTCGTGCGCTCCTTCCGCTGTTTGTACTTGACTACCGCCTGCTCCCGGCGAAGAGACTCGAGGTGTTCGGTGCCTTCCCAAATGCTTCTCCTTCACTTTGAGTGGTTTTGGGCCAGGGATTCCCAAGAGAAAGTGGGGATGTTACATTTATTCAGGGAGGCTATGAGGGCGTTTTTGAAGCATTTCCTTTGCCCTCCTGGGGCTCGCCTGCTGTAATGGAGATGCTTCGGGAGCCTTGTATGTGGCCTGTAATGTAGGAAACGCAGAAGCCAATTTGCACACAGCAAGATCCCACAAACAGCACTGAGATAATGAGCAGGTAATCTGTTTTAGTGATGTTGGTTGAGGGATAAATATTGACCCCAGGACACCAGTACGGTGGAATGTCCGCCCCATACTCTACTTTCGGGGGAGACTGAAACTCACTGATGAGCTATGCTTCAGTGTAAGTGTTTGTGTGCACAATCAGATCCAAAAGACAAGTGTTTTCATTTTTTAACAGGCCATATGTGTGATAAACAGGCCTGTATGTGTATTAAACAGGCCCGTACGTGTATTAAACAGGCCCGTACGTGTATTAAACAGGCCCGTATGTGTATTAAACAGGCCCGTACGTGTATTAAACAGGCCCGTTTCAGGTCTGCAATCAGCTGCTCAGTGATCGGCAAGAGTAGGGAGACCAGCCCTGGCCACTTGCCTCTCTCGCAAGACATCATAACCCGCCCCAATGACCCTGCAACTAGATCACGTGGTGTGCACAGGCTCCGCTTAAGCCTTTTTCGATGGGTGGGCACCGCAGGATAGATTGGCACAGATATTACCTGGGAGAGGCGTGGGAGCGGTGGGGGAGGTGGAGGGCGGGTGGGGGGCATCAGATATCACCTAAGCTCAGAGCGAGTGTCAGTGATTTTTTAACTCAGTCACCTCAGTATAATTGTACTTCCGGGTTTGCCGTCCAATCCGCAGCAGCGGGCATAATGAGGTCCCACATGATGCGATCACAATATCTGAAAGACATTCTACCCGACATAAACTAGAGGTGATCCAAAATTTAGCTGCCAGTATCCCAACTCGCACCAAGTCCCACTCACCCATCACCCTTGTGCTCACCGACCTACAACGTTAAGCAATGTCTCGATTTCAAAATTCTCATCCTTGTTTTCAAATCCCTCTATGGCCTCGCCCCTCCCTATCTCTGTAATCACCTCCAGCCCCACAACCCCCCGAGATATCTGCGCTCCTCTAATTCTGCCCTCTTGAGCATTCCTGATTATAATCGCTCAACCATTGGTGGCCGTGCCTTCTGTTGCCTGGGCCCCAAGCTCTGGAACTCCCTCCCTAAACCTCTCCGTCTCTCTACCTCTCTTTCCTCCCTTAAGATGCTCCTCAAAACATACCTCTTTGACCAAGCTTTTGGTCACCTGCACTAATTTCTATTTATGCGGCTCAATGTCAAATTTTTATCACATAATACTCCTTTGAAGCAACTTAAAGGACGTTAAAGGCGCTATATAAATACAAGTTGTGTTTGTTGTTGACCAATCCAAAGATGCAATTTGGAAGAGTTGGAGATGAGAAGAATGGAGGAGCAACTTCAGCAATGGATCCGAGATGTTCAACGGCTGCTCGCGGGTCGCTGACGAATCCCTTGATGTGCTGCTGGGGGCCATGAGGAGCCCAAGGGACATTCCGATCCCAGCAATGGGAGGAGAAAACCTGTGGTAGAAACGAAGAAGGTATGGTCTAAGGTTTCCCAGGAGCTAAGCAGCCAAGAGTCACGCTCCTGAATGCAGTGCTGGAAGCACTTTAATGACCTAACCACGTCAGGAAAGGTGAGTACAGAGGCACATTCACCTACATCCTGCCGTGCGCATCACCCCACCCCCTCACTCTGCCATCTCAAGCCTACTCCATCACATCATTCCTCACACCCACTTACCTTGTCGGTGTATCCATTCCTCTCTGTCTATGCACTTCCTCACATCCCCATCTATCCATCCACCACTACCACTCACCCTCATCCATAGGCAATGTCAAGCCTCCCTGATACTCACCCTCACCAAATGCACTCCATCCATCGGATAAACACATGCCATTACAGCCACTATTCTTTCCCACTTTGCAGGAGAAGAGAGCACGGAATAGGGAGAGGGAGTGAACTGAAGTGGTTCTCCAAACATCTCGCAACTGACGAGCATAGAGGAGGAGGCATTGGCGATCAGCAGAACATCGACGAAGCTTAGAGGTAGGAAGCAAAGGGTAATGGTCGATGGGTGTTTTTGTGACTGGAAGGCTGTATCCAGTGAGGTTCCGCAGGGCTCAATACCGGGTCCCTTGCTTTTTGTGGTATATATCAATGACTTGGACTTGAATTTAAGGAGTATGATTAAAAAGTTTGCAGATGACACTAAAATCGGCTGTATGGTTGATAATGAAGAAGAAAGCTGCGGACTGCAAGAAGATATCAATGTACTGGTCAGGCGGGCAGAACAGTGGCAAATGGAATTCAATCCGGATAAGTGTGAGGTGATGCATTTGGGGAGGTCTAACAAGGCAAGGGAATACACATTAAATGGTATAACACTGAAAAGTGTAGAGGAACAAAGGGACCTTGGAGTGCAGGTCCACAGATCCCTGAAGGTAGCAGGCCAGGTAGATAAGGTGGTTAAGAAGGTATATGGAATACTTGCCTTTATTAGTCAAGGTGTGGAATACAATAGTAGGGAGGTTATGCTTGGACTGTATAAAACACTGGTTAGACTGTAGCTGGAGCACTGTGTGCAGTTCTTGATACGTCCTTACAATACAGTATAAATGCACACGAGGCCCATGCTTGAGAGAAGGTCAGTCTATGACCTGTCCTTTATTCCTTAGCATTCAAGTGTAGGAAGTGGGTGGGGCTTCCCCTTTTATATCTGAAGGTCTCGGTTAGGAGTGTCTCCCACAAGTTCACCACCTAGTGGTCAGTGTTCTCTCGGTGTACAACTTAGGTCAGTTTATACATGGGTTACAATGCTGGTTGAATACATGACATCACCTCCCCCCCCAAAGTCTTATTGGGATCACAGGTTGAGTCTCTCTGGTGGTTTACGCTCCCTTGTAGAGCACCTGAGTTGGGGCTCCGGTTGTTGGGCGCTGGCCTGAGTATCTGCTGTTTACGGTGCCTCAGGCCTATCCAGACAGCCCACAGTGACTGGGCTCTCCTCCCTTTGGTTCCTGTGTTCGGTCACCTGTGGAGGAATGAACTCTATCTCATGTTCTTCCTCTGTTTCATCTATGGGGTTGCTGAACCTCCTTTTTGTTTGATCCACATGTTTGTGGCAGATTTGTCCATTGGTAAGTTTAACTACCAGAATCCTATTTCCCTCTTTGGCAACCACAGTGTCTGCGAGCCATTTGGGCCCTGCAGCGTAGTTCAGGACAAAAACAGGATCATTTACATCAATACATCGCGCCCTCGCATTCCTGTCATGGTAGTCATATTGTGACTGGCGCCTGCTCTCGACAATTTCTTTCATGGTGGGGTGTATAAGGGATAACCGGGTTTTGAGCATCCTTTTCATTTGCACTCTGCGGGTGGAACCCTTGTGAACGAGTGTGGTTGGGATCTATAGGCCAACAGGAGGTGTGATAAGCCGGTTTGTAGGGAACCCCCTTGGATTCTGAGCATCCCCTGTTTGATTATCTGCACTGCTCGTTCTGCCTGGCCGTTTAAGGCCGGCTTGAACAGTGCCGTTCTAACATGGTTAATTCCATTGCCTGCCATGAAGTCCTGAATTCAGTGCTTGTGAAGTGTTAGTGTGAATGTTTTCTCAGAAGAATCACTCAACACTCAGAGTCGGTTCAACGCCAGATGCGGCCTTTATTAACGCTCAGCAGGGAGGAAGTCTCAAGACTGAATCCAGGCTTCTCTCCACAGAAAAAAGGGTTACATGAACTTTTATATGTTTTACAACAGTTAAAACAGTTTACTACAGTTACTCAGCCCATCACAGCTGGACACAAGCCAATCACAACGATTATAGATTACATATAGGTTCTTTTAACCCAATAGAATTCCCCTGGTGTCTCAGGAACTACATGTTCGGTTATTGTCAGCTCGGGCTGATTGATGACCTTGTTACAGGAGATAGGTTCTCTTCCTATCTCTTTCTTCTTGGGGAAATAATTGGTTTATTATTCTTATCCTGCATCCAAGGCATTCCTGGTAGTGGGCCTCACAGGGTTATTGCTCGGTCATTGCACAGTCAATAGTTCACAGCTTGACTACCTGATTTCCCATCATGCCTGGGCAGCCATTTTATGTGTGGCCACTTTAAACTTATATGAGTTTAGATATATTTAGCAGGTGCCTAATGCCTAGTGTTTTGATATATTCTGCAGGTGCCTACTTCCTACAACATGAAGCACAGGCCATTGTCGCTGACCAAGATGTCCGGTAGACCGTGGGCGGCGAACATTGCCCGTAGACTTTCTACCGTGGCAGAGGATGTGCTTGAATTGAAAATGTCACACTCGATCCAATTGGAGTAGGCGTCGACTACAACCAAAAACATTTTCCCCATGAAAGGACCTGCGTAGTCCACATGGATGCGTGACCATGGCTTGGCGGGCCATGGCCAGGGGCTAAGGGGGACTTACCTGGGTGCATTGCCCAGCTGGGCACATGTGTTGTACCTGCGAACACAAAGTTCCAGATCTGCGTCTATCCGTGGCCACCAAATGTGTGACCTGGCAATTGCCTTCATCGTGACAATGCCCGGGTGTCCATTGTGGAGTTCTCTGATGAACACCTCTCTGCCCATCTGGGGTATGACTACGCGGTTTCCCCACAGTAGGCAATCGGTCTGAATCGAGAGTTCATCCTTGCGCCTGTGAAATGGTTTAAATTTCTCAGGGCATGCCCCGTACGTGGCTGCCCAGTCCCCATTCAGGACACATTTCTTGACTAGAGACAATAGCGGGTCTCTATTTGTGCAGACTTTAATCTGACAGGCTGTCATGGGTGTGCCTTCGCTTCCGAAAGCTTCAACAGCCATGACTATCTCAGCAGCATGCTCAGTGGTCCCCTCAGTGGTGGCTAGTGAGAGCCTGCTGAGTGCATCGGCGCAGTTTTCGGTGCCCGGTCTGTGCCGAATTGTGTCGTCATAGGCGGCTAACGTGAGTGCCCACCTCTGTATGCGGGCCGATGCGTTTGCATTTATGGCCTTGTTGTCGGCCAAAAGGAACGTTAGGGGTTTGTGACTGTCTCCAGCTCAAATTTCCTGCCATTTTCTTTACCGCATATACACATGCGAGCGCCTCCTTTTCTACCAGCCCGTAGCCCCTTTCTGCCTGGGACAGACTTCTGGAGGCATAAGCTACCGGCTGTAACTGACCCTTGGCATTGACATGCTGCAACACATACCCGAAACCATAGGATGACGCATCGCATGTTAACACAAGTTTCTTACATGGGTCATATGGTGTTAACAGATTGTTGGAATGTAACAAATTGCGTGCTCTATTAAAAGCCCTTTCCTGGCTGTTCCCCCAGACCCATTTGCGACCTTTGCATAGGAGCACGTGTAGCGGCTCTAGCAGCGTGCTCGATTTGGGAAGAAAGTTACCAAAATAGTTCAGGAGCCCCAGGAATGAACGCAGCTCCGTCGTGTTACGGGGTCTGGGTGCTCTCTGGATCACTTCCGTCTTGGACGCAGTAGGTCTGATCCCGTCTGTTGCTACCCTCATCCCCAGGAATTCTACCTCTGGAGCTAGGAAGATGCACTTCGCCTTTTTCAGTCGCAGACCTACCCGGTCCAGTCTGCGTAGCACCTCCTCCAGATTGTGGAGGTGTTCTTCAGTATCGTAACCTGTAATGAGGATGTCGTCCTGAAAAACTACCGTCCCTGGAATCGACTTGAGGGGGCTTTCCATATTTCATTGGAAGATCGCGGCGGCCGAGCGAATCCCGAACGGACATCTGTTGTACTCAAACAACCCCTTGTGTGTTGTGATGGTGGTCAGCTTCTTCGACTCACTCGCCAGCTCCTGGGTCATGTAAGCTGAGGTCAGGTCCAATTTTGAAAAAAGTTTGCCACCGGATAGCGTCGCAAAGAGGTCCTCCGCTCTCGGTAGCGGGTACTGGTCTTGGAGTGACACCCGATTGATGGTGGCCTTGTAATCACCACATATCCTGACCGATCCATCCGCCTTGAGCACTGGCACAATCGGGCTCGCCCAGTCACTGAATTCGACTGGCGAGATGATGCCTTCCCTCAGCAGGCGGTCCAATTCGCATTCTATCTTTTCCCGCATTACGTACGGCACCGCTCTGGCCTTGTGGTGTACTGGCCTAGCGTTCGAGTTTATGTGAATCACTACCTTGGCCCCCATGAAAGTGCCAATGCCGGGTTGAAATAATGAGTCAAATTTGTCCAGGATCTGTGAGCATGATACTCGCTCCACAGAGGAAATTGCATTGACATCGCCACATTTCCAGTTCATGACAGCAAGCCAACTCCTTCCCAGTAGTGCGGGACCGTCCCCTGGGACAATCCAGAGTGGCAATCTGTTCTCCGAATCTTTGTGGGTCACGACTACCGTGGCGCTGCCTAGCACCGAAATGATCTGCTTTGTGTAAGTCCGTAGCTGTGCATCAATCGGCGATAATTTTGGCCTCCTAGCCTTGGACGCCCACAACTTTTTGAACTGTTTGAACCCATCATGGACTGACTGGCCCCCGTGTCTAACTCCATTGATACTGGGATGCCATTGAGGAGCACTTTCATCATTATCGGTGGTGTCCTGGTGTATGAACTGTATACGTGCTCCACATGAACTCGCTGAACTTCAGCTTCCAGCGATTTCCCCCAGCGTTCATTTCTGCAATTTCTGCAGGTATTTTGCTCACCTCTGCAAACTCCGGCTGAGTGTGTGCCTCCACGCCTCCAGCATGAGCTGCAGTTTGAAACAAAAGGTCTCTTGCCAGTCGATCGTCCCTGACTGCCCCTGTTATTGCCCTTGAGTGCGCCATTAATAGGTGTTGATGGCCCCATTACTGGCCGCATTGTCCTTTGCAATGGCATGAATCGCCGTTCAGCTTGCCATTGTCTCTGTCAAACTCCCCCTCCTAGTTCGACTACATGTTTGGGCATGCCTGACTGCCCTTGTCTGCCTGGAGAACTGTGTGCTGCTTTAACAATGTTGAATCTCTATCCCAACCATTCCTTAACACAGTACCTCTCGTCTGTTCTGCTAGTGGCCATGCTCGCGTGGTTTAAATCCCAGTTTCTTGTCGCCATTGATACGTCCTTACTGTACAGTATAAATGCACACGAGGCCCGTGCTTGAGAGGTCAGTCTGTGACCTGTCCTTTATTCCTTCGCACTCAAGTGTAGGAAGTGGGTGGAGCTTCCCCTTTTATATCTGAAGATCTAGGTTAGGAGTGTCTCCCACAAGTTCACCACCTGGTGATTAGTGTTCTCTCGGCGTACAACTTAGGTTAGTTTATACATGGGTTACAATGCTGGTTGAATTCATGACAGTTCTCGTCACCACATTACAGGAAAGATGTGATTGCACTGGAAAGGGTGCAGAGATTTACAAGAATGTTGGCTGGACTGGAGAATTTTGGCTATGAGGAAAGATTGGAGATGCTGGGTCTGTTTTCTTTGGAACAGAGGAGGCTGAGGGGAGACCTGACTGAGATATATAAAATTATGAGGTGTCTGGATAAAAAGGACCTATTTCCCTTGGCAGAGGGGATCAACAACCAGGGGGCATAGATTTAAAGTAATGGAGGAAGGGGATTTGCGGGGAAATTTCTTCACCCAGAGGGTGGTGGGGGTCTGGAACTCACTGCCTGAAAGGTGGTAGAGGCAGGAACCCTCCCCATATTTAAAAGAGACTTGGATGTGCACTTGAAGTGCCGTACCCTACAGGGCTACGGATCAAGAGCTGGAAAGTGAGATTGGGCTAGATAGCTCTTGGTCGGCTGACACGGACACGATGGGCCAAAATGGCCTCTCTCCCTGCTGTAAATGTCTATGATGATAAGATTACTTGATTCGATGATTCTATGATTCTATGCTGGTCATCAAAGTTAGGTGGGAAGCTCCGAGCTGGAGACAGAATTAAATATCAGCCACCCACATGTCATACGGCACTCAGTCATGTTGACTTGATTTCGACAGCGAGTAAAAAATGATCACCTTCATAATGAAAACCTGCAACATTCTTACCTTGCATTCGTGTCTTTTATCTCTGACAGGGCCTTCACACGTGCAGCAATGATCAGTGGTCAGTGGAGATTGCGAACGACGATTCCTCAGAGGAGATGAATCCCTCTGAGGGAGCACCATCACAGGACTGATGCAGACCATGCACCAGCTCAGGTATTCACACTTCGATGGGACATTAGACAGATAGTTGGGTGTTCGCCTGATGACTCACACTTCACAGATGAGCAGGAGCAGACGGTGGAGGCAGGGACAGCAGTGGAGAGTTCATGTCGGAGGGTACGGGCCACTCCACGCTCTGCTCAGCTGGACACAGACACTACATCCCGGGGGCTATCGATGAAAAGGGGAATCACTGAGCAGCAGCAGACAATGTGCGATGCACTGACAGGCCTTCCAAGCATACTGACCGTGGTTACAGAGAATGGAGGAGCCTATCTCAAGAATGAGTGGGTTGATGTCGCTGGCCATTGTGATGTCTTACATAGAAACATAGAAAATAGGTGCAGGAGTGAGCCATTCAGCCCTTCGAGCCTGCACCACCATTTAATATGATCATGGCTGATCATGCAACTTTAGTACCCCATTCCTGCTTTCTCCCCATACCCCCTGTTCCCTTTAGCCGTAAGGGCCACATCTAACTCCATTTTGATTTTATCTAACGAACTGGCCTCAACAACTTTCTGTGGAAGAGAATTCCACAGGTTCACAATTCTCTGAGTGAAGAAGTTTCTCCTCTTCTCGGTCCTAAATGGCTTACCCCTTATCCTTAGACTGTGACCCCTGGTACTGGACTTCCTCAAGATCGGGAACTTTCTTCCTGCATCTAACCTGTCCAGTCCCGTCAGAATTTTATATGTTTCTATGAGATCCCCTCTCATCCTTCTAAACTCCAGTGAATACAGGCCTCCCATGGATAGAGTGGCCAGCACCATGGAACATCAAATGCGGCAATCAACTGAGTCCATGCACGACTTACCACGACAGTGCAGACTCTGGATGCCAACATGCCTGCCGCCTTAAACAGCATGACCAATACCTCAGCCGTTGCCTTACAGTACTGCTCTGATCCGCACTACAGTGCTCACCATCACAGTGGTAGCAGCGAGGAGCGACTGAGCCATGAGAGGGTGAAAGGGTACATGGAAGTGGTGACTCCACTAAAAGCGCATCCACTCTCCCCCATTGCCCCACCCTCAATCCGTCGCTCACGTGCTGCCTCGTGCCTCAGTGGATGGGTCTGCCCCTGCACAGGTGCAGGTGGAGCAGTCTTTTGTGGGACCCTCACGGGCTCCAAAACCCAGAGGAAGCCGTTCAGGAGCATCGCAGCACTCTGCTGAAGCTACAGGGATTGCACCACGTAGGAATAGTAGGAAAAGGAAGAGTAAAGCTTTGTCATAGCGCAATGGTATGCTCATGGGCGCTTGAGAAAATGTTGTGTTGTTAAGTTTCTGTTCTTTAGTTAGGTCACATAAATATTAATTTGCCATCTTGTCCATTGCCGGGTGATGGGTGGTAAGGCACCTTTTAAGTTGTTTGATAATGAATGGGAAGGCATGAATTGGTGGGGGCCAATTGGGGTATGTTCAAAGGGTGGTTGGTTACAGGACTGCTTTGTGTCGGTGGCATTGGGGTCGGGGGGGACGTGAGGCCATTGCGTGTGTTGGTGACATGGATCCATTGGTGCAATCTAAGTGAACCTCGCATTAATAAGGGCATCCCGGGCATCCCAGGCAGCAATGTGTGCATCTGGTGCTGCATTGGGCTCATCACCTTCCTCCTCCTCCTCGCTTTCCCCCTCCTTCTCCTCCGCCCCCTCCAAATCGTCTGAGGAGGATCTGAGTTCTTTGCCTTGTTCCTCCTGCAGCCCCAAACTTCACTGTTGTGCAATGATCTGGAGGCAAAAAAGTTGAAGGGTGGTGGTGACTTTGGCAGCCTCTGGTAATGCGTGGCCACCAGGTCCAGCAGGGAGCAGGATTTCCTCTCGGAGGCTGCAGATGTCTGCCACCACCTGAGGCGACACCCTGAGCCTCCTGAGACACTGCTGTTCGGGCAGGTCAAGGAAACTCAGCCTCTGCCTGTAGACCCTGTGTCGCGAGTAGTGCCTCCAGCGAGCTCAACCTCTCTGCCCCTCCGTCCTCTGCCCTCCGTCCTCTGCCCCTCCCCTTCTCTCTGCCCCTTCCCCCTCACCACTCCCCTGTCTGCCGCTCCCCCCTCTGCCCGTCCCCTCTCTGCCCCTCCCCTCTGTGCCCCTCCCCCCTCACCACTCCCCTGTCTTCCCTTCCACTGTCTGCCCCTTCCCCCTCTGTCCCTCTTCCCGCCCCTCTCTGCCCCTCCACTCTTTGCCCCTTCCCCCTCACCGCTCCCCTCTCTGCCCCTCCCTTATATGCCCTCCCCCCTCTGTCCCTCCCTGCTCCCCTCTCTGCCCCTCCCTTATATGCTCTCCCCCCTCTGTCCCTCTCCCCTCTGCCCCTCCCCTCTCTGGCCCTCCCCGCTCCCCTCTCCCCTCTCTGTCCCTCCCTTATATGCTCTCCCCCCTCTGTCCCTCTCTCCTCTGCCCCTCCCCCTCTGACCCTTCCCCCACTGCCCCTCCACTCTCTGCCCTTTCCACCTCACCGCTCCTCTCTCTGCCCCTCCCCTCTCTGCCCCTTCCCTCTCACCGCTTCCCTCTCTGCCCCTCCCCCTCTGCCCCTCCCCTCAGTGCCACTCCCCTCTCTGCCCCTCCCCATAACCCTCCCCCCAACGCTCCCCCTCTGCCCCTCCCCTCTCTGTCCCACCCCTCTCTATCCCTCCCCTCTCTGCCCCTCCCTCTCTGCCCTTTCCCATCCCCCCCTCCCTCTCTGCCCCTCCCCCCTCTGCCGCTCCCCCTTCTGCTGTGCAGTTGCAGGTGTGTACACAGCAGGCTGGAGTTGCTGCAGCTGCTTGCCTGAGGCAGCCATAGTGTCCCCCATCCTGATGTGATAAAAGAAACCTCTTAAAGAGCGGAAAGTAACATCTCAGCAAAGGTACTGTGAACAAATCCTTTCCCACGAGCAGCTACGGAAGCAGTTGTGAGTTCTGAGTATTTCCCTGACTTTGATTCAGCCCCTCAGTTGTTGCTGTGAGCTCACCGCACCTCCACTGGCAACTTTCAGGACGCCCGGGAAACCCGTGGACCCGACATTAAAGTGTGTATAAATATTGCTCTAACTGAGTAATTAACGTATATTAATTAGCAACCTGTCTCTCCTGAAGGGGTTGCGCGCACACAGTCTAACGAGCTGACGTGAAATGTGGAAGTCAGTGGGTTTTAATCCCCCACCTACTCTCAAACCCATGCGTACTCCTTGTTAAAATCCCCCCCCATTGAGTTTCTCGATAAGAATAACGTCAGATTTTAACTTAATGTATGTGAAGCAGGAAAGGGGTACTTCGGTGAATGATCAACCATGATCTTATTGAATGGTGGTGCAGGCTCGAAGGGCTGAAATGCCTACTCTTGCACCTATTTTCTATGTTTCTATATTTAGTGGCTTTGAGATGTCACTCCACTGGTTTGTACAGAATAAGAGGGAAAGCAAGCCATTAAACCATTGAAGTGAGCCTGGAGCAGCTGGAGGGAGATTTAAACATCAGCGTCTCCCTGACAACGGAGGCAGCTCGAGGCTGGAGCAGCTGGAGGGAGATATCAACATCAGTGTCTCCCTGACAACAGAGGCTGCTCAAGCCTGGAGCTATTATAGGTCCGATCAAGAGGACAAAATGAGAAATAAAAAGAAATAAAATCATGACATCACAATGATGGAGAACGGTGATTGGTTCTTCCAGATTAATTGAATCACTGGACAGGGAATGAATCTTAAAGACAGCTAAAAACTGATTTAATTTTCTTCAATTGCTGATTTTCTAATTTTAACTTAATTTATAATTATGCTATATATTATTTAATTTTGTTTAATTATAATTAATCTTTATTATACTGATTTTACGATGGTATACTCCTTATTGTATTATTTACAATGTAATTTGAATTTTTATTAATTTAATTTTTTTTTAGTTTTTTTCGCCTGTGTCTATCTGCGTGCGCATTTTGGCAGCCACTTCAGACCCGAGCCTTTAACCTCTCTTTACATTTCTTCTCACGCTTTTTCTCTCTTTCCTAGGGTCAATATGTAACATGTTGTAAAATTGTTGGAAAGTGCCTTGGGATGTTTTACTACATTAAAGGCGCTATATAATAAAAGTTATTATTATTATTATAAATGCCCCCTCCCTCGATACCCTGAGCAATGTTGGATGCCAGGGATGCACAAACATTCCTTATTCCCAGTGTTGCTTGGGGGACAGATGCTGGGGAACTGCTACCTTCCATTCACCCACGCCCGAGCATTGGCCATCTCCAAATGCTTCAGAAATTCTGATGGGAAGAGGCAGGGGCAGTGACTCAGTGTAACTAACTATTCCCTCCTCTCCCTCCTGGCTCACAGAGGAAATTCATCCCAGTAATGTTTCCAATTGTACGAACATGCACAGATGACGGTCAGGAAAAGGTCAAGTGGTTCATCAAGCCTGCCCATACTCACGATGCCTGGAGCATCAGAACAAAACACTTGCTCCCCTTCCTGCAGCCATATCATCTCCTGGGTGAGGTAAATAGCTGACTTTTGGCCAGAAATCTTTTTTGTGAAGAATGAAACATAAGGACTAATCAAGCGAGGAGCCTTGAAAAATGACACAGGAGCATAGGAATTGCTGGATAGAAATATACCAAGTTCCATCTAGTTTGTCTCCTCCCATCCTGGGAGTCGTAGGATACAATGATAATGGAATTATTGCCCAATCACAGTGATTAATCTCTATCACTGAGTCTACAACAGACCCAGACATGAGGTGAGGAACACTCCAGTGGGGGAGAGCTTTGCGAACCCCGGGTCCAAAGCCCCCTGTTCCTCCCAAGCCTGTTACATTTACCACGTCAGAACTCAAATTACTCATTGACTGCATCCCAAGGCTATTCCCTGAAAGAAATCTATCTAATTTACATTTCAAGGAATCAACAAGAAATGCTTCCACCATCTCCCTAGGGAGCCTGTTCCACAGATCGAGCACTCACTCACCGAAATACTGTTTCCGCAGATTAGTTTTGAATTTAGTCCCCTTCAATCGCAGGCCGTGTCCTCTGGTTCTACTGTTCTGGACATGGTGAGACAGATTGTCATGGTCTATATTATTTATGACCCCTGTGTGTTGGTTAATTGATGAGGTAAAGATATTCGCGTGAAATCGGTCTTTGGCCACAGTGCTGATTCGTTATCGTTGAAAGCCAATTTCACTCCCGTTATACATATGATGGCGATCGCTTGTACTTTTAATAATTATATATATATATATATACATATATATATATACATATAAGAAATAGGAACAGGAGTAGGCCATATGGCCCCTCGAGCCTGCTCCGCTATTCAATAAGATCATGGCTAATCTGATCTTTGCCTTAACTCCACTTTCCTGCCTGTTCCCCATAACCCTTGACTCCCTATAGTTAAAGAATCTGTCTATCTCCACCTTAAATATATTCAATGACCCAGCCTTCACAGCTCTCTGGGGTAGAGAATTCCACAGATTCATGGCCCTCTGAGAGAAGAAATTCCTCTTCATCTCCGTTTTAAATGGACGACCCCTTATTCTGAAACTATGCCCCCTATTTCTAGATTCTCCCACGAGGGGAAACATGCTCTCTGCATCTACCCTGTCAAGCCCCCTCAGAATGTTATATTTTCAATAAGGTCACCTCTCATTCTTCTAAACTCCAATGAGTACAAGCCCACCTTTCACCAGAAGACAACATCTTCATCCCAGGAATCAACCTAATGAACCTTCTCTGAACTGCCTCCAATCCTTCTTCCTTAAATACGGAGACCAAAACTGTATGCAGTACTCCATGTGTGGTCTCACCAATACCCTGTACAGTTGCAGCAAGACTTCCTGACTTTTATACTCCATCCCCCTTGCAAGAAAGGCCAACATTCCATTTGCCTTCCTGATTACTTGCTGTACTTGCATACTAGCGTTTTGTGTTTCATGTACGAGGACCCCCAGATCCCTCTGTACCACAGCATTCTGTAGTCTCTCCATTTAAATAATATTTTGCTTTTCTATTTTTCCTACCAGATATGTTCATACTATACAGTATAAGTACACACGAGGCCCATACTTGAGAGAAGGTCACTCTGTGACCAGTTACCTTCATTACCAAGACCTCAAGAGAGAGAAGGTGGGTGGAGCTTCCCCTTTTATACCGGAAAGTCCAGGTTAGGAGTGTCTCCCACAAGTTCGCCCCCTGTGGTCAATGTTCTCAAGGTGTACAACTTAGGTCAGCTTATACATGGATTACAATGATAGTTGAATACATGACATCACCTCCCCCCAAAGTCTTATTGGTATCAGAGATTAAACCTCTCTGGTGATTTACGCTCCCTTGTAGAGCGCCTGAGTTGGGGCTCCGGTTGTTGGGCGCTGGCCTGAGTGTCTACTGTTTGCGGTGCCTCAAGCCTGTCTGGACTGCCCACAGTGACTGGGCTCTCCTCCAATTGGTTCCAGTGTTCGGTCACCTGTGGTGGAGTAAACTCTACGTCGTGTTCTTCCGCTGCTTCTTCTATGGGGTTGCTGAACCTCCTTTTAGTTTGATCCACGTGTTTGCAGCAGATTTGTCCATTGGTAAGTTTAACGACCAAAACCCTATTCCCCTCTTTGGCAATCACAGTGCCTGCAAGCCATTTGGGCCCTGCAGCGTAATTAAGGACAAAAACAGGGTCATTGACATCAATACATCACGCCCTCGCATTCCTGTCATGGTAGTCACATTGTGACTGACGCCTGCTCTCAACAATTCCTTTCATAATAGGGTGTATAAGGGATAACCTGGTTTTGAGCTTCCTTTTCATTAGCAGCTCTGTGGGTGGAACCCCTGTGAGCGAGTGTGGTCGGGATCGATTGGCTAACAGGAGGAGTGATAAGCGGCTTTGCAAGGAACCCCCTTGCATTCTGAGCATCCCCTGTTTGATTATCTGTACTGCTCGTTCCACCTGGCTGTTTGAGGCCGGCTTGAACGGTGTCGTTCTGACATAGTTGATTCCATTGACTGCTATGAAGTCCTAGAATTCAGTGCTTGTGAAGCACGGGCCATTGTTGTTGCCCAAGACGTCCGGTAGACCATGGGCGGCGAACATTGCCCGTAGACTTTCTACCGTGGCAGAGGATGTGCTTAAATTTAAAATGGCACACTCAATCCATTTGGAGTGGGCGTCGACTGCAACCAAAAACATTTTTAACATTTTTCCCATGAAAGGACCTGCGTAGTCCACATGGATACGTGACCATGGCTTGGCGGGCCAGGACCAGGGGCTAAGGGGGGCTTCCCTGGGTGCGTTGCCCAACTGAGCACACGTGTTGCATCTGCGAACACAAAGTTCCAGGTCTGCATCTAACCCTGGCCACCAAATGTGTAACCTGGCAATTGCCTTCATCATGACAATGCCCAGGTGCTCATTGTGAAGTTCTCTGATAAACACCTCTCTGCCCATCTGGGGATGACTACTCGGTTTCCCCACAGTAGGCAATCGGCCTGAATCGAGAGTTGATCCTTGCGCCTATGAAACGGTTTAAACTCCCCAGGGCATGCCCCGTACGTGGCTGCCCAGTCCCCATTCAGGACACATTTCTTAACTAAAGACAGTAGCGGGTCTTTATTTGTCCAGACTTTAATCTGACGGGCTGTCATGGGTGAGCCTTCGCTTTCGAAAGCTTCAACAGCCATGACCATCTCAGCATCATGCTCAGTTGTCCCCTCAGTGGTGGCAAGTGGGAGCCTGCTGAGTGCATCGACGCAGTTTTCAGTGCCTGGTCTGTGCCGAATTGTGTAGTCATAAGCGGTTAACGTAAGAGCCCATCTCTGTATGCGGGCCGATGCATTCGCATTTATGACCTTTTTGTTGGTCAGAAGGGACGTTAGGGGTTTGTGATCTGTCTCCAGCTCAAATTTCCTGCCAAACATGTACTGGTACATTTTTTTTAACTGCATATACACATGCTAGCGCTTCCTTTTCTACCATCCCGTAGCCCCTTTCTGCCTGGGACAGACTTCTGCAGGCACAAGCTACCGGCTATACTTGACCCTTGGCATTCACATGCTGCAACACACACCCGACCCCATAGGACGACGCATCGCACGTTAAAACTAGTTTCTTACATGGGTCATATAACGTTAACAGTTTGTTGGAGCATAATAAATTGCGTACTCTATCAAAAGCCCTGTCCCCCAGACCCAATTGTGACCTTTGCGTAGGAGCATGTGTAGCAGCTCTAACAGCGTGCTCAATTTGGGAAGAAATTTGCCAAAATAGATCAGGAGCCCCAGGAACGAACGCAGCTCCGTCGTGTTACGGGGTCTGGGTGCTCTCTGGATCACTTCTGTTTTGAACGCAGTAAGTCTGATCCCGTCTGCTGCTATCCTCCTCCCCAGGAATTCTACCTCTGGAGCTAGGAAGACGCACTTTGCCTTTTTCAGTCGTAGCCCTACCCGGTCCAGTCTGCATAGCACCTTCTCCAGGTTGTGGAGGTGTTCTTCAGTATCGCGACCCATGATGAGGATGTCGTCTTGAAAGACCACCGTCCTTGGAATCGACTTAAGGAGGCTTTCGATATTTCGCTGAAAGATCGCAGCGGCCGAACGAATCCCGAACGGACATCTGTTATACTCAAACAACCCCTTGTGTGTCGTGATGGTGGTCAGCTTCTTCGTCTCACTCGCCAACTCCTGGATTATGTAAGCTGAGGTCAGGTCCAGTTTTGAAATAAGTTTGCCACCGGATATCGTTGCAAAGAGGTCCTCCGCTCTCGGTAGCGGGTACTGTCTTGGGGTGACACCCGATTGATGGTGGCCTTGTAATCGCCACATATCCTGACCGATCCATTCGCCTTGAGCACTGGCACGATCGGGCTCGCCCAGTCACTGAATTCGACTAGGGAGATGATGCCTTCCCTCAGCAAGCGGTCCAATTCGCATTCTATCTTTTCCCGCATCACGTAAGGCACCGCTCTGGCCTTGTGGTGTACTGGCCTGGCGTCCGGGTTTATGTGAATCACTACCTTGGTCCCCATGAAAGTACCGATGTAGTGTTGAAATAATGAGTCAAATTTGTCAAGGACCTGTGAGCATGATACTCGCTCCACAGAAGAAATTGCATTGACATTGTCCCATTTCCAGTTCATGACAGCAAGCCAACTCCTCCCCAGTAGTGCGGGACTGTCCCCCGGGACAATCCAGAGTGGCAACCTGTTCTCCGAATCTTTGTGGGTCACGACTACCGTGGCGTTGTCTAGCACCGGAATGATCTCCTTTTTATATGTCCGTAGCAGTGCGTCAATCGGCAATAATTTTGGCCTCCTGCCTTTGGACACCCACAACCTTTCGAACTGTTTGATACTCATCAGGGAATGGCTGGCCCCGTGTCTAGCTCCATTAATACTGGGATGCCATTGAGGAGCACGTTCATCATTATCGGTGGCGTTCTGGTGTATGAACTTGCTGAACTTCAGCTTCCAGCGATTTCCCCCAGTAATCATTTGGCCTCGTAGGGCTTACATCAGGCCCATCCTCCTCGTACATCAACCTAGCTACAGGCTTCCTGCACATATGCGCCAATTGACTGCTGATGTTGCAGTTTCTGCAGGTATATTACTGATACCTGCAAGCTCTGGCTGGGTGTTTGCCTCCACACCTCCAGCATGAGTTGAAGGCCCCATTTTTGGAAACAAAAGGTCCATTATTAATCGACCGTCTCTAACTGTCTCTGTAACTGTCCTCAAGCGCACCATTAACAGGTGTTGATTGCCCCATTACTGGCTGCATTGTCCATTGCGATGCCATGAATCGCCGTTCAGCTAGCCATTGTCTCTGTTGAATTCCCCCTTTGTGTTCGACTGCATGTTGGGGCATGTCCGATTGCCCTTGTCTGCCTAGAGAACCGTGTGCCGCATTAACAATGTTGACTCCCTGGTCATTTGCCGCATTTGAGCCAAGATTTTTGCCATAAATCATTCTGGTCTCTTCCTCCCCTGAGATAATTGTCTGGGCTATCATAGCCGCCGCTTCCAAGGTCAAGTCTTTGGTCTCAATCCCTTCTGAAAAGGAAGGGTGAAACATAGAAATATAGAAACATAGAAACATAGAAAATAGGTGCAGGAGCAGGCCATTCAGCCCTTCTAGCCTGCACCGCCATTCAATGAGTTCATGGCTGAACATGAAACTTCAGTACCCCCTTCCTGCTTTCTCGCCATAACCCTTGATCCCCCGAGTAGTAAGGACTTCATCTAACTCCATTTTGAATATATTTAGTGAATTGGCCTCAACTACTTTCTGTGGTAAAGAATTCCACAGGTTCACCTCTCTCTGGGTGAAGAAGTTTCTCCTCATCTCGGTCCTAAATGGCTTACCCCTTATCCTCAGACTGTGACCCCTGGTTCTGGACTTCCCCAACATTGGGAATATTCTTCCTGCATCTAACCTGTCTAAACCCGTCAGAATTTTAAACGTTTCCATGAGGTCCCCTCTCATTCTTCTGAACTCCAGTGAATACAAGCCCAGTTGATCCAGTCTTTCTTGATAGGTCAGTCCCGCCATCCCGGGAATCAGTCTGGTGAATCTTCGGATTGCAAAAGTTTCTATAGGTATGTAAAGAGAAAAAGGTTAGTAAAGACAAACGTAGGTCCCCTGCCGTCAGAATCAGGGGAAGTCATAACTGGGAACAAAGAAATGGCAGACCAATTGAACAAGTACTTTGGTTTGGTATTCACTAAGGAGGACACAAACAACCTTCCGGATATAAAAGGGGTCAGCAGGTCTAGTAAGAAGGAGGAACTAAGGGAAATCCTTATCAGTTGGGAAATTGTGCTGGGGAAATTGATGGGATTGAAGGCCGATAAATCACCAGGGCCTGATGGTCTGCATCCCAGAGTACTTAAGGAGGTGTCCTTGGAAATAGCGGATGCATTGACAGTTATTTTCCAACTTCCATAGACTCTGGATCAGTTCCTATGGAGTGGAGGGTAGAAAATGTAAACCCACTTTTTAAAAAAGGAGGGAGAGCGAAAACAGGGAATTATCGACCGGTCAGCCTGACATCGGTGGTGGGTAAAATGATGGAATCAATTATTAAGGATATCATAGCAGAGTATTTGGAATGAGGTGACATGATAGGTCCAAGTCAGCATGGATTTGTGAAAGGGAAATCATGCTTGACAAATCTTCTGGAATTTTTTGAGGATGTTTCCAGTAGAGTGGACAAGGGATAACCAGTTGATGTGGTGTTTTTGGACTTTTAGAAGGCTTTCGACAAGGTCCCACACAAGAGATTAATGTGCAAAGTTAAAGCACATAGGATTGGGGGCAGTGTGCTGACGTGGATTGAGAACTGGTTGGCAGACAGGAAGCAAAGAGTAGGAGTAAATGGGTACTTTTCAGAATGGCAGGCAGTGACTAGTGGGGTACCGCAAGGTTCTGTGCTGGGGCACCAGCTGTTTACATTGTACATTAATGATTTAGACGAGGGGATTAAATGTAGCATCTCCAAATTTGCGGATGACACTAAGTTGGGTGGCAGTGTGAGCTGCGAGGAGGATGCTATGAGGCTGCAGAGTGACTTGGATAGGTTAGATGAATGGGCAAATGCATGTCAGATGAAGTATAATGTGGATAAATGTGAAGTTATCCACTTTAGTTGTAAAAACAGAAAGACAGACTATTATCTGAATGGTGACAGATTAGGAGGTGCAACGAGACCTGGGTGTCATGATACATCAGTCATTGAAGGTTGGTATGCAAGTACAGCAGTCGGTTAAGAAAGCAAATGGAATGTTGGCCTTCATAGCGAGGGGATTTGAGTACAGGGGCAGGGAGGTGTTACTACAGTTGTACAGGGCCTTGGTGAGCCCACAGCTGGAGTATTGTGTACAGTTTTAGTCTCCTAACTTGAGGAAGGACATTCTTGCTATTGAGGGAGTGCAGCGAAGGTTCACCAGACTGATTCCCGGGATGGCGGGACTAACATATCAAGAAAGACTGGATCAACTGGGCTTGTATTCACTGGAGTTCAGAAGAATGAGAATGGATCTCATAGAAACATGTAAAATTCTGACGGATTTAGACAGGTTAGATGCAGGAAGAATGTTCCCCATGTTGGGGAAGTCCAGAACCAGGGGTCACAGTCTAAGGATAAGGGGTAAACCATTTAGGACCGAGATGAGGAGAAACTTCTTCACCCAGAGAGTGGTGAACCTGTGGAATTCTTTACCACAGAAAGTTGTTGAGGCCAATTCACTAAATATATTCAAAAAGGAGTTAGATGTAGTCCCTACTACTAGGGGGATCAAGGGGTATGGCGAGAAAGCAGGAATGGGGTACTGAAGTTGCATGTTCAGCCATGAACTCATTGAATGGCGGTGCAGGCTTGAAGGGCCGAATGGCCTACTCCTGCACCTATTTTCTATGTTTCTATGTTTCTATGTTGAACACGCTGTTAGAGCCGCTACACATGCTCCTACACAAAGGTCGTGATTGGGTCTCGGGGGACAGCCAGGAAATGGCTTTTGTTCGAGCACGCACTTTGTTATGCTCCAACAAACTGTTAACGTTATATGACCTGTGTAAGAAACTAGTTTTAACGTTATATGCGTTGTCCTATGGCGTCGGGTGTGTGTTGCAGCATGTGAATGCCAATGGTCAGTTACAGCCGGTTGCTTATGCCTCCAGAAGTCTGTCCCGGGCAGAAAGGGGCTACGGGATGGTAGAAAAGGAAGCGCTAGCATGTGTATATGCAGTTAAAAAAATGCACCAGTGCCTGTTTTGCAGGCGATTTGAGCTGCAGACAGATCACAAACCCCTAACGTCCCATAAATGCGAATGCATTGGCCCGCATACAGAGGTGGGCGCTTACGTTAGCCACCTATGACTACTCAATTCGGCACAGACCGGGCACTGAAAACTGTGCCGATGCACTCAGCAGGCTACTGCTAGCCACCACTGAGGGGACAGCTGAGCATGATGCTGATGGTCATGGCTGTTGAAGCTTTCGAAAGCGAAGGCTCACCTGTCACAGCCCATCAGATTAAAGTCTGGACAAATAAAGACCCGGTCCTGACTTTAGTTAAGAAATGTGTCCTGACTGGGGACTGGGCAGCCACGTACGGGGCATGCCCTGAGGAGTTTAAACCGTTTCATAGGCGCAAGGATTAACTTTCGATTCAGGCCGATTGCCTACTGTGGGGAAACCGAGTAGTCATGCCCC
Source organism: Pristiophorus japonicus (assembly GCF_044704955.1). Taxonomy (NCBI): domain Eukaryota; kingdom Metazoa; phylum Chordata; class Chondrichthyes; family Pristiophoridae; genus Pristiophorus; species Pristiophorus japonicus. The sequence continues at coordinate 122,053,422 of NC_091982.1, forward strand.
AGAAGGGCAGAGAGGTGTTTATCAGCGAACTTCACAATGAGCACCCGGGCATTGTCATGATGAAGGCAATTGCCAGGTCACACGTTTGGTGGCCAGGGATAGATGCAGACCTGGAACTTTGTGTTCGCAGGTGCAACACGTGTGCTCAGCTGGGCAACGCACCCAGGGAAGCCCCCCTTAGCCCCTGGCCTGCCAATCCATGGTCACGCATCCATGTGGACTACACAGGTCCTTTCATGGGAAAAATGTTTTTGGTTGTAGTAGATGCCTACTCCAAATGGATTGATTGTGCCATTTTAAATTCAAGCACATCCTCTGCCACAGTAGAAAGTCTACTGGACGTCTTGGTCAGCGACAATGGCCCGTGCTCCACAAGCACTGAATTCCAGGACTTCATGGCAGTCAATGGAATCAACCATGTCAGAACGGCATCGTTCAAGCCGCCTCAAATGGCCAGGCAGAACGAACAGTGCAGATAATCAAACAGGGGATGCTCAGAATCCAAGGGGGTTCCCTACAAGGCCGCTTATCACGCCTCTTGTTGGCCAATAGAATCCGACCACACTCGCTCACAGAGGTTCCACTTGCAGAGCTGCTAATGAAAAGGATGTTCAAAACCAGGTTATCCCTTATACACCCTACTATGAAAGAAATTGTTGAGAGCAGGCGTCAGTCACAATGTGACTACCATGACAGGAATGCAAGGGCGCGATGTATTGATGTCAATGACCCTGTTTTTGTCCTTAATTACGCTGCAGGGCCCAAATGGCTTGCAGGCACTGTGATTGCCAAAGAGGGGAATAGGGTTTTGGTCGTTAAACTTACCAATGGACAAATCTGCTGCAAACACATGGATCAAACTAAAAGGAGGTTCAGCAACCCCATAGAAGAAGCAGAGGAAGAACACGATGTAGAGTTTACTCCACCACAAGTGACCGAACACTGGAACCAAGTGGAGGAGAGCGCAGTCACTGTGGACAGTCCGGACAGGCCTGAGGCACCGCAAACAGCAGACACTCAGGCCAGCGCCCAACAACCGGAACCCCAACTCAGGCGCTCTACAAGGGAGCGTAAACCACCAGAGACTCAATCTGTGATCCCAATAAGACTTTGGGGGGGAAGTGATGTCAAGTATTCAACTATCATTGCAACCCATGTATAAGCTGACCTAAGTTGTATACCTTGAGAACGTTGACCACAGGGGGCGAACTTGTGGGAGACACTCCTAACCTGGACTTTCCGGTATAAAAGGGGAAGCTCCACCCAGGTCTTGGCAGCAAAGGTAACTGGTCACAGAGTGATCTTCTCTCGAGTATGGGCCTCGTGTGCATTTATACTGTATAGTAAGGACATATTAAAACCTAACCTCCGCTTACATGATACAGGAGCTGGCTGAACCGTCAAAGAAGTTGACATGCATCAACACGCACAATGGACTGTTCATGTGCCACAGGTGCCCTTTCGGGATTAGCTCGGCAGCGGCCATCTTCCAGAGGAACATGGAGAATCTGCTGAAATCGGTTCCATGCACAGTGGTGTTCCAAGACGACATCTTCATCACTGGTCGCAACACTGCTGAACACTTGCACAACCTGGAAGAGGTTCGAAAGCGATTGGACAGAGTGGGACTCAGGCTGAAATGCTCCAAGTGTGTTTTCCTGGCGCCACAAGTCGAATTTTTGGGGAGAAAGATTGCGGCGGACGGCATCAGACCCATGGACTCCAAGACGGAGGTCATAAAAGAATGCACCCAGACCACAGAATGTGACGGAGCGGCGTTCGTTCCTGGGACTCCTCAACTACTTTGGTAACTTTCTACCCAGGTTGAGCACTTTGCTGGAACCCTTGAATTTGTTGCTACGCAAGGGTGACGCCTGGGTTTGGGGTAAATCTCAAGAGACAGCCTTTAATAAGGCAAGAAACCTACTATGCTCTAACAAGTTGCTTGTATGACCCATGTAAACGTTTAGTACTAGCTTGTGATGTGTCGTCGTACGGGGTCGGTTGTGTGTTACAGCAAGCAAATGTGTCAGGCAAACTACAACTGGTTGCATATGCGTCCAGAAATTTATCCAAGACTGAAAGAGCCGAAAGTATGGTTGAGAAAGAAGTGTTGGCTTGTGGAGACGGGGTTAAGGAAATGCACCAATATCTATTTGGTCTCCGGTTCGAGCTCGGAACCGACCACAAACCGTTTACTTCACTGCTCTCAGAAAACAAAGGTATCAACACCAATGCTGTGTCCCACATCCAAAGATGGGCACTAATGTTGTCTGCATATGACTATGTACTCTGTCACAGACCTTGCACTGAGAACTGTGCTGACCCTCAGTCAGCTGCAATTGCCCACCACCGGGGTGGAAATGGCGCAACCCACAGACTTGCTTCTGGTAATGAATGCTTTTGGAGCAAGGGGTCACCCATCACAGCTCGCCAGATCAGGACCTGGATCAGCCAAGACCCCCTGCTATCACCAGTGAAAAGCTACGTCCTTAATAGGAGCTGGTCGAGGGTTCCCAGGAAACGCAAGATGAAATTAAACCTTTTCACCGACGCAAGGACGAACTGTCAGTCCAGTCGGATTGTCTCCGATGGGGGAATCGTGTGATTTTGCCCAAAAAGGGCAGGGAAATGATTATACGCGACCTACACAGTACCCACCCAGGCATAGTCATGATGAAGGCTATCGCCAGGTTGCACGTTTGGTGGCCCGGCATTGACTCCGAATTGGAGTCATGCGTACACCAATGCAACACTTTCTCACAGTTGAGCAATGTACCCAGGGAGGCCCCACTGAGTCTGTGGTCATGGCACTCCAAACCGTGGTCTAGGGTCCAAGTAGATTTTGCTGGCCCCTTTCTAGGAAAGATGTTTCTAGTAGCAGTGGACACTTACTCAAAATGGATTGGATGTAAAATAATATCATCATGTACGTCCACTGCCACCATTGAAAGCCTCAGGGCCATGTTCGCCACCCATGGTTTTCCCAATGTCCTTGTCAGTGACAATGGACCATGTTTCACCAGCTCGGAATTCGATGAGTTCATGACCCGCAATGGCATTAAGCATGTCAGGTATGCTCCATTTAAGCCCGCATCCAATGGCCAAGCAGAACGGGCAGTCCAAACCATCAAGCAAAGCTTGAGATGCATAACGGATGGCTCCTTGCAGACCTGGTTATCTCAGGTCTTGCTCAACTACCGGACGTGCTCCCACTCGCTCACCGGGGCTCCCCCTGC